>NC_054745.1:45317354-45655856 GCF_018143015.1 Lytechinus variegatus
TCATATTTTACATTAAACCATCCCATCATTGGTACAAATTCTTTTCCACGCCTGAATATGAGGCGGCACTACTGGGGATGGTGGGTGGGTATTTTGAATTGTTCCAGACGAGACATACACGTCCTATCTCGACAAAAGCCACGAAAGAATAACGCGATTCCGCGCGACGCGATTCCGCGCCACCGGGATCACATGATGTGCATGCGATGTCCGTGTGTGCAACAGGGGCGCACATCCAGTAGCGCGCATGTTGTTGCCAAGCAAATTTGTTACGTCACAATAAACCGCAAACCAAAACTAATCAGGCTTCTTGTTGCGTAACAATGAACGGTAAACCAACATTAGACGAGCTTATTGTTGCATCACAATGAACGGCAAACCGAAACAAACCAAAGGGGAGGGGCTATCAGGCGTGTATAAATCTTTTTGAAAGCGTTTCTGAACTCTTTAAAATTTATTATTCACGCCTGATAAATGAGAATCGTGAAACTATTCGAATCGTGCGTTTTTTCGTGGCTTTTATTCAACACGATTTACTGTCAGTTTTACATGCCTCATTTTCCATGGTAATACATGAATACACATTAATATCATGAATCTTGTAATTGTAAAACCCACCTGAATTCACATCATATCATGAATATTGTAATTGTAAAGTCAGGGTAACACAAATACAGAACTAGTGCTGAAATCTAAGCTGAATGAGGAATTATGTGAATAAATGCAATCTGCACCCCATACATAAACCTTGAATCAAAATATGTGAAAACCAAGTAAGTAGCCAGAGAAGGGTTAACCCACGGCTAGAACCCCCCTCACAAACGAATGTCCCGTCCCCCCTGCATTGCCACGAGCCCCCCTTGCTATCCGTCAGGAATGCCCGATCAGACGGGGAAGTTTTTTATGTACCCAGGGTGCACCGCCCATTCCCAGCTTTCATCAACGATTCCAGCAAAAGTTTTTCCAACCGGGGCCCCCATCACTTCCCTTCAGGTATACCTCCCCGCATGTAAAATCGAGCGAGGCTCCTGGTCGAAATTACAAGTATTACGACTGCTAATATCATTTCTAGTTATATGCAAGTGTGATGAAGGCCCAAATTGATAAATTCCGCCAACGAGCGAAAAGCTCGCCGCCAAAGAACACTTAGGCAGGATAGTTTGCACCTGAATATTTCACTTATTACATTCCAAAACCAGATAGAAAAATTCAATTCAAGTATATGAACAATTATCCATCTCAAGTATAATGAGAGCATGAAAAACACTTCAATATATTCAGCTGTTGGAAACAATCTCCCAATAGAAATACATTAAAACACAACCGTGTCAGAACTTTATTCACAATTAAAATCAAATTACCATGCCAAAACTAAACAATACATATGAAGGAAGACAAATTATGCCATTTTCTTAAGTATCATGATTTTTATACAACCTATTGCAAGCTTCAAATTGAAATTCATTGGATCACTAATTTTGCTAAGTTAACAATGGTGGCTGAAGGCCCTCAGCTTGAACATATAATTAACAAATACTGGCATCCCAACATTGCTAAACCGGCAATGCATGCCGCACTGAGGTACTGCCTCTTTCTTGTCATATTTGCCATACATGTATAACAGTGCATAATTAAACCCTATGCACACAAATAATTCAATTGTGGACAATCGATCAATAAAATCCAACCACGGCATTTAGCTCATATCAAATACTTTTACGCCTTTTGGACCCCTTGCGCCCGCCAATGCTCAGCGGCGGCGCACCCACAGTCGCACAAGCGCAGCCCAGCCGGCTAGCGCTAATGCTATATCAACATCTTTGCAAAAATTTCAATTATTTAATGGAAATGATATATCATCAGCATTATATCATTGGAACTAGGGATAAAAGTGGGAACTTTTTTCAGGAATGACAGAATTGTTAACATGAAATTTCCGATGGTATTTCCATAGAGTGGTAGACACTCGCGGAAATTTAGCACGCGCAGTTAGTGTCCCGTAGGATTCGATATGATTCACTTCCCACTTAATTCCAACAAATACGGTACATATCATACCATTCTGAGTTATAATCTTATTTTATTCATTTATCTATTATTAGTATTTGTTATGGATTTCATATACTGTTCTGTTGCAAGATAAACTAAAATCTGAAACTGAAAACTTGAGCAACATCCACAGAATAACCCCATATAACGAATGGAGTATAACCATTTTTTGCACGTGGCCGCCGCGCCACGGTTCCACCCTCTTGGGCACGTGGACGGGACTCCACGGCTCCACCCTTCTTTTTCCAGGGCACGTGGACGCAAACCACGGTTCCACCCTACTGAAGTATTTAGTTAGTCACCTCACTCTTAATGCCAACAAACACATATCATACCATTCCTGAATTATAATGGATTTTGTATACTGTTCTGTTGGAAATAAGATAAAATAAAAACTGAAAACTAAAGTAACTTCCACAAAATAACCCCATATAACCCATGGAGTATAGCCATGATAATTGAAGGCACTAAATCG
The DNA here is from genome assembly GCF_018143015.1 of Lytechinus variegatus. Classification (NCBI taxonomy): domain Eukaryota; kingdom Metazoa; phylum Echinodermata; class Echinoidea; order Temnopleuroida; family Toxopneustidae; genus Lytechinus; species Lytechinus variegatus. Next base: position 45,319,879 of record NC_054745.1, read on the forward strand.
ATTTTAACATAAAACCTTCCCGTTCAGGACTACTCCGTTAGAGCTACACTCCTCATACTGCTAAACTAAGAACCAGTTAACATAAACTGGAATTTTACCCGGGATGTTTCATTTTTCGATTATGTATTCACATATCAACGTAAATGTCATATCAACATGAATGACTTTTTGTCTTATCATCTTCACCACATTCCATGAAATAATTGTTTATTTCAAAATTCAAATAACATCCAACGAGTACGCCTTCAAATGATAATGAATAAAATGTGACATGTCATACATTCATACATGCATACATATATTTATCCTGAACAATATATTTTTTGCATTCTTGTTGGCAAAAGCACGAGGCAAAGGGCTTTCTTCATGTGTTCAAGTTCCAATAACTTCCACTTGAATAATATGGAGGACCTCATAAAAAGTCTGAAAATGAAATCATAATGAATTCTTCCTCATATCATGGCTCATCATTCAAGAAAGCCCACTGTATCATGATGTTTCAAACATGAAATTGGTTTCCCTGCTGCGAAACTATTCCTTGAAGGCTAAGATGTGATGAAGACGTTGACCACTGCTCCAATTAGGGTAACTCCCGGCAGCATAGTTCTCAGGCTATACCCAGTTCAGTTCTATTTATTACAAGAGCGTATTAACGGCAAACATGACATCCATTACCATGGACTCTAGGCTATCTGGTCAGGAACTAGATCCAACCAAAGGGAAACTCTTTGGCAGCCAAACTTAGAGCGTTCCCGGTCATACTATAGTAGGTCCTATTGTCATCAAACCTTCCTGCCAGCCTACCTTGCCTCACAGTAGTCCGCTTGAATCCATTTTACTTAAAGAGCCGACTCTGCAAAAGAAAACAAGAAAAATAAAGCCTGGGCAGAACACCTAAGTCTGTATCAAGCACCAAACGGGTTTGTCCCTCTGCTTTCCCTTTCGATTTATCACTTATTATGAGCTTAACACGAAAGGAGCAGCTTCCCGAAACATTTGAAAGCCGCCTTCATAATCATTGAATAATCAGTGATACTGCTCCTTATGTTTCATCTTTTAATGAAACATCTTCTAACTTTAATTTTCAAATTCATTACAGTACAAACCAAACCAGCGATGCAATATCATCTGCATACATGTGCGTGTCCGAACTTATATTTCAAAACCAGATTAAGCTTCAAATAATCTGTTTCAAATGACTATAACTATTATCGTTTTGATTATATATTATCATAATTATTTCAGTATTCAGTTTAGCTCTATATCACTGCAGAAATAATCGAGCCAAATTATTGCATCCAGCCCATTAGAAACATTTTCATAATCAACGGGCCACCAACAACATATTTCACACGCTGTAAAAAGGAGCTGTACTTTTGTAACCTGGTTTCTGATTGTGCAATCGGTAAATTTCGTTTGATTTGCCAGTTTACCTACATGGCTTATTGCATTAAGGCATCCGTATTGTGTACCGCGAAAGCAAAGGGGGGGGGGGATGACAGCATAGTGCATCTACATGTACAAGATTTTGGACTTTCCCATACAGGCCCATTACACTCAATGCCTTCCAGGAATTAGCTCCTCCTCGTTTATTATTTTATTTGCCGCCTTAATCATTTATACCAAATCTATTATAATTATCCTTCTTTTTAAAATATCGTCGATATTATCTCAGTTCAAATCACTGACCAGCCAGATAGGCCTATTTGATATACCTTGAACCATGAGGTATAACTAGGTTCAATTGTGAAGTGCTTTTTCTATTTCCTTTTCACAAATAAAATCCACACAAATCATCGCACATTAACGACTCCTATTAAATAAAGGTTTCTTATTAGGAGGCCTATAATATTATAACGAACTGCTCGTTGAAACCCTTTCGAAATTACCTCCGATTATTATGTGCATGGTAAGTCTACTTTTACGTGTACCATGTTTCCTCGAAACCTCCACCAAGCATCGGCATTCAATTCATGCGCAAAGTGAGTTCCAAAAACCAATCCCTTTTCAAGGCGTAAATGTATAAACAGAACTGCTTGGTGCCAGGCGGAGGTATTTATATTTAATGTATAATCATTATCACACTGTACCAATAACATCAGGAATAATAGTATTATTTTCAATACTATAAACTCTAGGTCCAGTCCTTTTCCTTTAAAAGACTGTAAGAAATCCATACAATCACATGTCATAATGCTAAGCCACATCCGCTACTTTTCAAGTGACCAATTCAACAATAATATCATGCCCGTCGCAGTCTGTGGATGTTCATTTGAAAACTGAGTAGACGTATACATATCTAGTATAAGCTCTTCCACTACCGGTCTATCCACATAATCTTTTGACCGAGAACGCAGCTCTCACTGGCCCATATATCCAGAAAAGGTCACCGAGGTCAAATACTACTATAGTATTATAAGCCTGACTGAACCAGCTGATCTATCCCCAAAACAGACATGTAAACCGCGTCTACTGTAAGTAGATCTAACGTTGGACCTAGCCTAACGTCTTCTGTGGTGTCACCATTAAAATGTAGTTCGAGTACCTGTAGTAGACTAGGGCCTACTTGTAAATTTATAACGAAGTGACATTTCTCACTCAGTTATTTATCAATACCGAAAAAGTTCGAACCTTTCGCCAATCCCTAGCAGACCCTCTGTTATTCGCACCAATTAACCTGTAAGTTTAGAACCAATTTTTATATCGGCCTCTACTGGCCGAAGTTTTAGAACCTCAATGTAGGCATTTACTGAGGTAGACTAACCCCAATTTCCAACCACCGGCTGAAGAATGTATTTACATCCATATTAACCACAGCCATGCCTCTACTGGCCGATGAAATTGAAATGAAAAAGGACTCAGAGCCTAACAACTGACCAATAAGAACATGATTTTTTTACGAAATCTAAAGCCAGGCCTAGACAGACATACCTGCTCGTTACAAAGTGGGCCTCTTCTACGATTCATTTAAGCCGAACTTGTACTCTAAGACTAAGTTAGCAGTAGATCTAGGGCCTAGACCTATTATTTAACACCAAACCGTAGGCCTAAATCTAGGCTGAGTCTAGCCTAGATCTATTCCTGCTACCGTACTCACCGGATAGGCTAGGTCTTGTAGAGACAGGAACTTGTGAATTGTCTGGTAGTGTTACCGACCACAAGAACCCCGGTCCCCGTTCCGTCTGCCATTGCCAATCCAGACCGTCGCCTCAACTCACAGCCACAGGCAGACTCGGGAGCTAGGACTCAGGAGTAGGACCTCTGACTTCCGACAAACATTCAAGAGATCTACTCATACTGGATTATCATGATGAATCATAAGTCCACAGTATCAATGGCGTCGCCGACAATGTCTAACTTATGCAAGATTTCGTTGCCAATGTAGGCCTGGGCCTAGTGAGTCCCTGGCCTAGGGCCAGGGCCCGTGCTCAATTATTTTGTTGCCAGTCCCGAATCCTGCTCGATAACGACAAGAATCTCAGTCTCAATAAAAAGCCTAAGGCTAAGCTTATGAAAAGCCGAATGAACTGAATTCCATCTAGCAGCTTGAGTCACATTCTCATCATTCGTTCCAACCGTCGAAGCGAATATTTTGGACGTTCATCTCCGTTGAAAACCTATTTTAAATTGTTCCAGACGAGACATACACGTCGTATCTCGACAAAAGCCACGAAAGAATAACGCGATTCCGCGCGACGCGATTCCGCGCCACCGGGATCACATGATGTGCATGTGATGTCCGTGTGCAACAGGGGCGCACATCCAGTAGCGCGCATGTTGTTGCCAAGCAAATTGTTACGTCACAATAAACCGCAAACCAAAACTAATCAGGCTTCTTGTTGCGTCACAATGAACGGTAAACCAACATTAGACAAGCTTATTGTTGCATCACAATGAACGGCAAACCGAAACAAACCAAAGGGGAGGGGCTATCAGGCGTGTATAAATCTTTTTGAAAGCGTTTCTGAACTCTTTAAAATTTATTATCACCGACATGTCTAAGCTTTTCAAAATGAAAATATATTCAAGACTTAAAAGAAATTATAAACATTTTCAAAAAGTCCATTTATGTCGATATTCATTAAATTTCCTGACGAATTTAAACAAATGGATAATCAGTATTTTCAGTGCTTAAAGGGAAGATCAGGGCTAAAGATATTTGTATCTCATTATAGTCTGATTATACAATTCACAGAGCAGAATGCTGAAAATATGATCAAAATTTGATAACAAATAATGAAGTTATTGAATTCTAAAGATTTTCATTATTACGGTGAAACCGTTCTAGGCATGTCTTTATGACTATTCATTAGGTAGATTGATGATGTCATTTCCACACTTGTTTTTGTATTTCATTATATGAAATTAGGTTAATTCTAAATGTTTTAACCAAAAACTAAAACAATCGGATTGACAACTGATTTCATTTATATACATTTATTTTAAAAAATGAAACAATTATGATTGTTTAATTAATGATATTTTAATTAATGTACTGAACAATGAACTGGATAAATTGGTACAATGGATTAGGGCTAATAAATTGTCAATTAATGTTCAAACAAGTGGAATGCCTCTGGCCGTCTCACCTGCATCACGCGGTTCAATATAGCAGCAGTGCTGACTTTGAAAACTACTCTAACTCGCACAAGATGTTCAGTGATACATGGTTACTCTTATGTCCAAGTTTAATGAACTAGACCAATAAACTTTCAAAGTTATGATGGTAATTCAACAGATACCCCCGATTCGGCCAAAGTTCATTGACCCTAAATGACCTTTGACCTTAATCATGAGACCTGAAACTTGCACAAAATGTTCAGTGATGCTTGATTACTATTATGTCCAAGTTTCATGAATCAGATCCATAAACTTTCAAAGTTATGATGGGAATTCAACAGATATCCCCGATTCGGCCAAAGTTCATTGACCCTAAATGACCTTTGACCTTGATCATGTGACCTGAAACTTGCACAAAATGTTCAGTGATGCTTGATTACTATTATGTCCAAGTTTCATGAATCAGATCCATAAACTTTCAAAGTTATGATGGGAATTCAACAGATACCCCCGATTCGGCCAAAGTTCATTGACCCTAAATGACCTTTGACCTTAATCATGAGACCTGAAACTTGCACAAAATGTTCAGTGATGCTTGATTACTATTATGTCCAAGTTTCATGAATCAGATCCATAAACTTTCAAAGTTATGATGGGAATTCAACAGATATCCCCAATTTGGCCAAAGTTCATTGACCCTAAATGACCTTTGACCTTAATCATGAGACCTGAAACTTGCACAAAATGTTCAGTGATGCTTGATTACTATTATGTCCAAGTTTCATGAATCAGATCCATAAACTTTCAAAGTTATGATGGGAATTCAACAGATATCCCCAATTCGGCCAAAGTTCATTGACCCTAAATGACCTTTGACCTTGATCATGTGACCTGAAACTTGCACAATATGTTCAGTGATGCTTGATTACTATTATGTCCAAGTTTCATGAATCAGATCCATAAACTTTCAAAGTTATGATGGGAATTCAACAGATACCCCCGATTCGGCCAAAGTTCATTGACCCTAAATGACCTTTGACCTTAATCATGAGACCTGAAACTTGCACAAAATGTTCAGTGATGCTTGATTACTATTATGTCCAAGTTTCATGAATCAGATCCATAAACTTTCAAAGTTATGATGGGAATTCAACAGATATCCCCAATTCGGCCAAAGTTCATTGACCCTAAATGACCTTTGACCTTAATCATGAGACCTGAAACTTGCACAAAATGTTCAGTGATGCTTGATTACTATTATGTCCAAGTTTCATGAATCAGATCCATAAACTTTCAAAGTTATGATGGGAATTCAACAGATATCCCCAATTCGGCCAAAGTTCATTGACCCTAAATGACCTTTGACCTTGATCATGTGACCTGAAACTTGCACAAAATGTTCAGTGATGCTTGATTACTATTATGTCCAAGTTTCATGAATCAGATCCATAAACTTTCAAAGTTATGATGGGAATTCAACAGATACCCCCGATTCGGCCAAAGTTCATTGACCCTAAATGACCTTTGACCTTAATCATGAGACCTGAAACTTGCACAAAATGTTCAGTGATGCTTGATTACTATTATGTCCAAGTTTCATGAATCAGATCCATAAACTTTCAAAGTTATGATGGGAATTCAACAGATATCCCCAATTCGGCCAAAGTTCATTGACCCTAAATGACCTTTGACCTTGATCATGTGACCTGAAACTTGCACAAAATGTTCAGTGATGCTTGATTACTATTATGTCCAAGTTTCATGAATCAGATCCATAAACTTTCAAAGTTATGATGGGAATTCAACAGATATCCCCAATTTGGCCAAAGTTCATTGACCCTAAATGACCTTTGACCTTGGTCATGTGACGTGAAACTCATGCAGGATGTTCAGTGATACTTGATTAACCTTATGTCCAAGTTTCATGAACTAGGTCCATATATTTTCTAAGTTATGATGACATTTCAAAAACTTAACCTCAGGTTAAGATTTCGATGTTGATTCCTCCAACATGGTCTAAGTTCATTGACCCTAAATGACCTTTGACCTTGGTCATGTGACATGAAACTCTAATAGGATGTTCAGTAATATTTGATTAACCTTATGGCCGAGTTTTATTAACTAGGTCCATATACTTTCTAAGTTATGATGTCATTTCAAAAACTTAACCTCAGGTTAAGATTTGATGTTGACGCCGCCGCCGCCGCCGTCGCCGTCGCCGTCGGAAAAGCGGCGCCTATAGTCTCACTCTGCTTCGCAGGTGAGACAAAAACGAAATGCATGCATTTTAGCAATTCTTTAGAACAATTGCCATTTAATATCAATTTAGACAATGTAGAAATTGAAGTTGTTACTACAACAAAATTTTTAGGCCTCATAATAGACAACAAATTATCTTGGAAATCGCATATTGACTCTAAATGTCGTACAATTTCGCGCTATATTGGTGTTATCAACAAAGTTAATTTTTTTCTTCCAACTTCCGCCCTAAAGAATGCTTTATTCAACATTAAATTTACCATATCTAAATTATGGAGCATTTGTTTGGGGAAACACACACTCAACCTACCAAGATAGAATATTGCTTTTACAAAAGAAGGCATTGCGTGGTATTTTCAACTTGTCCTGGAGATCTCACACAGATGAGTTGTTTTTAAACAATAACATTCTGTCACGTGGGAAGTGACTTTTTTTTTAATTATTTAACTAGTGCTGCTTGACACCAAATAAGTAATACGTAAAAAACTGAGGATTACAGTTATGAAAGTTTTAATCAAAGCTCTTAAATCATTCTGTGGTCTCCTTTGATTTCTTTTATAATGATTTACATGAAAATATACATGGATATGGATAATGGATAACAAAATATAACTTAACTTAAACGGTAATCGTTAATATGAGCCCCCATCATCCTATCTGGTCTGACATGCCCCACTCGGCCCTGGTGGTCGGTCCAGTTCCTGGCCTCCGCAGGTTGCGATGTCTCTTCCACTCAGCCTTGGCCTCCGCAGACTGTGTTACCCCTCGATGAGTAGCCCCCAGATAAGAGAGATGTGGCTTCAACGAATTAGTGGACGAGATCGAGCCCCCAATGATGACATGAATTTTGACCAATCATGTCGGTGGAGAACCGGCGGCAGCTGGGGTCCTTATCTCGTCACCGACGTAGTCCCTCAGTTATAACTTAAAACTGCCTACACGAACATCTGTAGTCTATTCTGGCTTAGGTGGTTCTCCTCGAATTACTAAAATTAACCTCCTAATATACCCTACCGTTACTAGGACTAACTGTGGAATTTCTATTAAGTAATTCAAAGAATTTCAATGACAGATAAGTACATAAAGCAACACATTTTTAATAACAAGGGACTTCCTGTGCATTTGTATACCTATATTCATCCATGCTAAAGCACAGTATTAACTATTTACGACACCTGTATGAAGATGCTTAGCAGTACGAAACATTTTTAACATTAGAACAAAATATGGCATCCACCTGATTTTGTACTATAGATGGGGGGGGGGGGGTACCAAACGTTTCCAACGCTTGCCTTTGAAACATCCGAAACGTATGTACATTGAAACATCAATTGAAACATAAACAATAAATGCTAAGCACATGTTTGAACTCAATTGAAACATTATAATTGTATTAGATTTCTTTCCTGACACATTCTAAAAATAAAAACACTGTACCAATATAATTTAGGTCAATTCATGTATCAGTTAAACAATAATATGTTACCACCCATATTTAATTCTTCATTTAACAAAAACAAAACCCTTCACAAATATCCCACACGTCAATCCGATGAATTTCATTTACCACTCCCCCGGACCATCCTTGCAAAATCAATTTTTACTTTTGAAGGCCCTAGACTCTGGGGAACTGTTAATAGTAACATCAAAAAATCTCCTAGCCTTAATTCTTTTAAATATAAGTTTTAAAAAATTCTTCAAGATAACCATTTAATTTAACTCTTCATCGCTCAAACTCTTGTATTTTTTTAATCAAACATGTTTATCATGTCACGTACACTTTTACATCTCTTTCGTTTCCCTGTTGATCGGCGAGGTCCGTCTGTGAGTGCTGGGGCTGGATTCTCGAAACCTTTAATCTCTCTTTTTCTTATTTCTTTTTCTATTTTTATTTCCCATTTGTCCTTTTAATTCAACTGGTTATGCTCAAGTTGTTATTTTATTTTTTTATATGCTAAACAACTGCAAGAATATTTATTAGGAGGCTGCACTCTACAAGCTCCGCTTTTTAGCAGCCTCCTCCATTTCCAGCCTTATTTGTAATAATCTTGAATATAATTTTCTGTACAGGAATATTAGAAATATGCTTTGTTATTTATATATGTCAACATGTACAGAAGAAACTGTAATTGTTGAAAATGGAAATAAACCAATGAAATGAAATGATTTAATGTAATAACATACGAAAAATTAAAGTGGGGATATGACATAATCAGCCCAACTAATGAATATTCATGAAGACATGCCTAGAATTGTTTCACCGGAATAATGCAAATCTTTAGAATTGAATAATATTGATATTTGTGATCCGATTTGATAATTTTTAAGCATTTTGTTTTTTTAATTTTATTCCATTTATTTAAACATAAATACTTTCGGCCCGGAGCATCCCTTTAAAACGACATTCAAAGGGCCATTGTCATGTAGATTCAGAATGTATATGTATGACTAACCAATTATTATTTGCTTTTCAGTTTGCTTCCCAATGCCATGGTCTATAAAACTCTATTTAAAGGTTTATTTGATATCTGATGTATCGCTTTTGTTGAGCTCTAAGCATGTCTTTGAGTTTCTAATAATCGTCTTCACTATATTGACGTCCGGCCTTCATCTGTGGAAAGAAAACATTAACAAGTTTACGATTACATTAGATATGAAAATTAAAATATAATATATAAAATTTCAAATTTTATACTTTTACAAATTTATGAACATTGTCAAAAATTCCATTTATGTCGACATTAATTACGGTATTACGGCCATTCCACATAGATTTAGAAACTATATGAGGCTAGACCATTCATTTCTTGCTTTTTTCAGTTCCTCAAATAGGTATAATTATAACAATCTGGCGTATGCGAAACATGTAAACATTTCTAGACCAGTGTTTTACTATGTTTCGATGAATTATCCGTTTATCACGGGTATGTTAGTACGGGGGTGTGCCACCTTGGTATGGGGAGGGTGGGGGGGATTCGACCTAATTTTTACGTCATTGTGTCAAATCAATTAAAAGATATCTAAATGTCTCTTTTTCAAACTATCCTTAGTTCTTCCTCTTTTTCCTCTTTTACTACTTAAAAAAATACCCTCGTGCGAGGGAAATATTGACATCGTCAATATGTTAAAATCATAATAGTATTGAGCTGTCACCCAAAGTCATGAGCAGCGATTTTGGTCCTGGAGATAGGGGACCCTCTTTATTGGATAATGTGTAAATTTCTCATTTCAGATAGGAGAAACACCCCCCCCCCCCGCCCTCCATCAATTGCTGCCAATGCTTACAGTTATCTCTGTATCTAAACTCACAAAATTATGTTGACAATGTGAAAACAATTCAACCGACGAAATTCTATGCGAAAAAAATATTGTAGTATGTGCTGTTTGCAAAATGTTTGTGCAAGAGGTGAATTTTCGTTCTTACCTTTTTGACTGCACCAAACTGACGATATATAAGATCTAACGCAGAGGGCGTTGTTTCTCTGACCTTTTGCTCCTCTTTAGTTATCTCGTAGTACGTCTTGGGTGATGTAAAACTTTGTTGTTTGATAGAAGGAAGCTCAGTGAGTCCCGATGATCTGCAAGAAATTAATAGCATCAAAATCAGTACCAGACTCGGAGTACATTATATGAAAGCAATTGAATTATTTTTTTTAAATACAAACCAATTTAACACTGAAATAGTAAGAGCACTGAATAGAAAAAGGATCAAGGAAATGTAGATCTACCAAAATACGCAATCGAACATGTCGAAGATGCCGCAAAAGAGGGAAAAGAGGTTACAATAAATTAAAGAATATAAGATATCGGCAAAGAAGAAACAAACACTTAACGAGGTTATAAAGTGTGAGACGTTGCAATTCAAGAGGCGAAAGGCAAGAAGCTCCATTTTTATACATCTTGACTGCTCAGGATTGCCGCACACAGAATGTAATCTGATCTTTATATAAAGTAAAATAATATGCTAATCAGACAGCTGATAGACTTCCATAAAATGCTGGATTGCGTTCCCGCCGCAAACATTTGTTTCATACTTTAAAGGTCAAGTCCACCTCAGAAAAATGTTGATTTGAATCAATAGAGAAAAATCAGACAAGCACAATGCTGAAAATTTCATCAAAATCGGATGTAAAATAAGAAAGTTATGACATTTCAAAGTTTCGCTTATTTTCAACAAAATAGTTATATGAACGAGCCAGTTACATCCATTTGAAAGAGTTGATGATGTCACTCACTCACTATTTCTTTTGTTATTTATTGTTTGAATTATACAATATTTCAATTTTTACGAATTTGACAATTAGGATCTCTTTGCCTGAAGCACAAAATGTTAAAATAATGGAATTCCACGTGTTTAGGGAGGAATGAAACTTCAGTTAACACGACGATGACGAGAAAATCAAAATATTTCATATTTCATATAATAAAATACAAAAGAAATAGTGAGTGAGTGATGTCATCAACTCTCTCATTTGGATGTAACTGGCTCGTTCATATAACTGTTTTTATGAAAATAAGCGAAATTTTAAAATGCCATAACTTTCTTATTTTACATCAGATTTTGATGAAACTTTCAGTGCTGTGCTTGTTGAATTTTTCTCTTTTTATTCAAATCAAGTTTTTGTTGGGGTGGACTTGTCCTTTAAAATGAAGGAATCTATAAACTGTATTTATACCTCAGCTCCGTATCACCTTCACTCTTTGATCGTTGTCTCCCTTGTCCTCTGATACTCTTTGTTGTTGATTCATAATATCGCTTCTGTCGTTCCTTTGAACTCCTCCGTTGACTTGAAGAGGACTGAATGCCTCTACGGTATCTAGCTGGTAATACTGACGTGTCATCTCTACCGATACCTTCTCGTTGTTCATCTAAAAATCGTGGCAGCTTTGAATTAATAGGCCTTAGTCGAGATACTACACCTGCTGGGTGACTACTTTCATATCTCTTGGCATCCGCAATGACCTGAAAAAAAATATTCATGTCAAAACTTATAATGAGGGGAAAAAATCAGGAACTTCTTTTAAATGGGGTTATTTCAGCCACCTTGAGTGAAAATAGAAAAGCGGTATGAAGAAGCCTAGAACGTATATAGGCCTACGGAGAATTCATTTGATAAAAAATGACATCATCTGTGGGCAGGCGCGTACGCAAGGGGGGGGGGTTAGGGGTTTCAACCCCCCCCCCTTCGTTTCCTTTTCTTTTTTGCTTGTCTCCCCAGAGGTCGGTCTGGTCAAGAGTTATCGGGCAAGCGCCTGATAACTCCTTGGTCTGGTTACGGACAGTTCCCCTACCCAATAACATCAATAATGAACAGAATCTCATGTTTCCGACGAAAAACACAGAAAAAATTTCCGCTCGCTTCGCTCGCTCCATTTTATTATATCTTTTATTTCCGCATGTCGCCGACATGATCACGGTATCGCCATTAACAAGGCCATACATGATTATCATGATGTATACTTATGAATACAAGTGAACCAAGACAAAGACATGCGTTTTCTTACAAAATATGTTTTACCAATATGAAAACCAAAATGACGGAAAACGCTAAAATGTCGGTTAGCTCGCTCCACTCACTCGTAATAATTTATGAAATTCCATAAGCATCTAGTCTCCTGTTCAAGGCCGTATTATGAGTGTTACGAATAGAAGGACATGTAGCATCGACTAATACTTGATTTACTAACAAACTATTGACAAGAAATGTATGTTTTGACGGGAAAACGCGAAAATTTCGGCTCGCCCACTCCGTCCGCTCGTAATCATTTATGAAATTTCTTAAGTTTCTAGTCTCTTGATCAAGGCCATATGACTTACGAGCAGAAGGACATGTATCATCAACTAATATGTAATCATTACCAACAAGCTATTGAGAAGAATTGTATGTTTTGACGGAAAAACGCAAACATTTCGGCTCGCTCGCTCCGCTCGCTCGTAATTATTCATGACATTTCTCAAGTTTCTAGTGTTCTGATCAAAGGCCATATCATGAGTGATACGATCAGAAGGACATGTAGCATCGACTATGATACCAACAAACTATTGACAAAAAGGTTATGTTTTCAACGCAAAAACGAGAACATTTCTGCTCGCTCGCGGGTCATGACCGCACTGTTACATACCCCATCCCCACTTAAATGTTATTGTCTTATTTGCAGCGCTGAAAAAAAAATCACCCCCCCCCCCTCCGCTCATCACTTTTTAGAGACTGGGCGGGAGATTTAAAAAAAAATCAGCTCGAACCCCCCCCCCCCCTTCAAAAATCCTGCGTACGCGCCTGTCTGTGGATTGTCTTACCACCCTTTAAAATATTCGGGCGCCGCCCTTAGAAACAATTGCAAAAGGAATGTTTACATCTTGACAAAATACAGTTTGAAACAGTTTGGAAACAAGTTGATCAATCTGAAAAAATGGCTTTGAACGTACACCATCATCATTCTAAACAATATTAAAATCGCCTTATAAAAGGCAAACCTGCCTGGTAGACGATATTGAATGCAAACCCTATCACGTTACTAAAACATACGAATAATACCTATTGACCCAAGTTGACATTTTATCACCAACGTAATGTTCTTCATATATGGTCATCAAAATATATTAAGAACATTAAACATACAGACAAATTATTTAAAGTTACTGTGGGTTAACATTGTGGCATAACATGATTTATTTCTTTACCTTAACAAGAAACTTTTTTATTTCGCTGCTCACTGAAACATAGGTTTCATATGCAATTTGAAGTAACTCCTCTTGGTCAAGAGCGCTGCAGGAATCTGAAGACATCCGGGTACTCGAACACCTTTTGGTCTTTGGTGAAGAAGTTCTGACATCATTCCTCAACTGAACAGCGCCTTCCTCCGTGACGTCACCGATATGGTCGTTGTCAGTACTTTCAAATCCACTCTCCTCGAATACATCCCTTGCGTTCTCGTTGTCAGACAGTTCTGAATGATAATCGCGTTCCTTTTCGTTATTATCTATGTCAGATTGTGGTATGCGAGAAGAAGCATTATCCCAAGCTAGTTCTGACTCTTGTTCTACGCTTTGTTGAGAAGATGTTGTTGTCTCTTTTGCATTATGGATCCGCTCTGTAACAAACACATTTCTGTCACTCTCTGTTCCTACTTTACCATGTTCCAATGCAGGTAACTTTACACTCTCTCTTCCAGGCGACTTCCGACTCGATCCTGACACCAATATACCATCTGATCTTTGCTCCATTTCAGTCATTGTAAGATTGGACCTAGAACCTAACCTTGAGGAACCGTCTTTATCCATGTTATCTTTGGATCCATCATCGGGTAAGATCCACTTAATCCTACTATTACTTTCATTTTCTTCGACAGTCTTAGAGTTCTCTTTCCCTTGACCAGTGATGTTTACCACCGTGTGTCTACCATGAGGATTTTGTCCTACAAAGAGGCTTGGCAATGCACCAGAGTCCGTTTGTTTGTGAGATATATATTTAGCGGAATGGCCCCGATCACCACTGCGTGTCGAGGATCTCGATGACATGACTGCTCCACTGCTATGCGAATCCCCAAGCCCGGAAAGTTGCAATTGTGAATGACGACGAGACAGAAGAAGATGCCTTTCTCGTTTTTCCTTGAGTTTACGGTAGAGAGAACCAGGTCCCTGTGAGTTGATTGCTAGTCTTTTTGTGGTACCGAAAGTGGCGCTCTACTTCCAGGAGCAACCTTGACGTCATTTTGCTGAAGATCGTTGAGCATTAACTTCTCAAGTATTGTCCGATAGATAGGTACCTGCAAAGACATTTATATGGTTTATGAATAAACAGAAAACTACTTTTCATTTGAAAAGAATTTGCTCAGCCAAAAAGACTTCCACAAAGAGCTCTTTGGCAATCTTATTTCTACGTATTACATGATTTCAAAGTAAGGAGAATATTATTTACCTGCGTTACGGTTGTATAGCAGGTAAATGTTGTTTGTTTCGTTAATGTTCGTAAACCTTGCAGGAATGCATAGTCATGGGGTTCGAAGCCTCCATGGAATGTAATTACAAGTGCATTGGTGCATTGGAGCGCGGAAAGAATGGATAACGCGCGGTAAGGATACGTTGGGTGTATCATCCTAGCTTGTTCTCTTCGTTACGACAACACGACATTATGGAGCCGTCCGCAGTTGCAAATTTCGTCGAAATAAAAATCAAAGAAAGCCAGACTGGACTCTTAAACGAGCTTGATAAGCTAATATCTTCAAAGTTGGGCAGTTTTCAACAGAAGATAAACGAAAACCAGCGTGATCTCAGCGACATAAAAATAGCTAAAATAGAGGAAGTAAGCAAGGACGAATTCAAGTTCCGACGCAGGGGTAACGAGGAACAATATAAACTAAATTCGAAGGTTCTGAGTAAAATCAAGCAAGCTGATGACCTACTGAGTGAAGAACATGACGGAGCTAAAGGAGAAGCAAGATCAAAACTATTTGAAGGTATGGAGTTAATTGAGTACAGACAAAAGATAATCAAGCTTGCGGCCAGTTCTGAAGGAGGATGGACCACTCCTAGTACCAATGAGGTCCAAACATTACATGTATGGACCTCATAGGCGACATCAGTGCTAAAATTGGGTTAGAGATTTATGTGGATCTAAATTTATTGTAATTTCAACAAAAGTACTAGCTAAATTTGAGGCTTTTGTTGAAATTTTGCTTTAATGATACATTTATGCTTCAATAAGTAATAAAAAATTGAAAGAAATGAAGGGGAACTTACATTTTGACGACTTTTTCCTGATTTTCTTGGCAGTTGTCCTTCACTTCTGACTCTCGATCGGACCTGATATGCAGATCACGTATACGCGTTCTCGTCAGGTGATCGGTCGGTTATTCTTTTCGCCAGATGTTGATAATTATATATTTCATAACGCAGCGTTCATCGCAAATTTAGCTGAAAGAGATTGAAGTTGAACAGCGCAAGCTTTAATTTATTCAGAAATAACGTTTGATTGCACAAGTTTCGCCTCGGACATTTAGGATCATTTGGTCCCATATTGGCGTAACTACGGGGGGGGTGTCCCTACCACCGTCCACACCGGGCGTCCACAAGCCAGCAATTATCTTTTTTCTCTCTTTTTAACCAAAATGCTTCCCCCCAGAAAAAAAAAGAACCAGGGTTAAAGAGAAAGACAAGTATGATAGAGGAACACAAAATACTTTATTTTTTCAGCTTTTAATGCATCGACTTATAATCAAATATTAAATGGGGCTTAGAACATTTTTTTAAAAAGTCAATTAATAAAAATATTCCGCTCTTCGGGATTTGAGCTTTCATGAAATATCAATCTTTTTCATGATTACCGAAAATACTTCAAATGTCCAAAAAAAAATTATCGGTGTATTAGCTGATACCTTGCGCCCGCCTTAATTATTTTAATGTTGAGATACTTTGCTTTAATTTAATGAATTCCTAAAAGCATTAATTCTCAGATCATTTGTCGCAATCGAATGATTCGATTGGTAAGCTAGTTGTATAATTATTATGATTCATGAATTGTTTAAAATGTGTCTCTCTATCAGTTTTGAATATTTAAAAAAATGTCAGCTCGTGCTTTTTGCTCGCAATATTTTGATTAGTAAGAAATTCTTGTGTATGCGAGTTTGATACATAAATAACTAGAGAGAGAGAGGGGGGGGGGTGTCCCTCAGCTACTTGTCCTTGCTTATTCCATATTTTTTTATTATGCTCGTGTTGTGAGTATTTCAAAGTCTTTTCTTTTTCTCACCCTTTTTATTGTCTCGGAGCTTCCCTCTATTTCTTTGCTACGATGTATAGCCCATCTTACTTGTTTCATTTTTTTATGTTCTCATTTCATTGAAAACATAATTATTAAACTGACGTAGAAGACTTTACAACAAAATTTTGATATTGTTTTTTCTTGTTTGTTTGGCTTTCTTTTTTCTTCTTCTCAGTCCTTTTTCTAATTAGTTTCCCTTTCCTTATTTTATATTATTTCATTTCATGAGGCATCCGCCAACTTATATACAACAACAAACGTTAGAGGCGGATATCCAGTAAGGGGGTGTGGTGGTGTGCCCTCTAAAAAGAGGAAAATAGGAAGGAAAAAAAGCAGGAAGGAGAAAAAATAAGAAAAAAAGACGATGATGGCAATGATGATAATGATGATGAAAATTATCTTGGTGAAGATGATAGTGGTGGTGATGGTGGCGGTGATGATGATGATGATGATGATAATAATGATGGTGGTAGTGGTGATAAAGATGAGAATGAAGTTGGTGACGATGATATGATGATGATGTAATTTTGTCTTTAAAAAAATAATAGTGCAAAGGCGAAATCATTTAAAGTTTATTATGAAAATAGCAGAAAAAAATAATTTGAAAAATTGTACGTATGCGTATGGAAAATCTATCCCCCACCAAAAAAGAAAAAAAGTGAGATTTTGTTTTGTTATTTGTGACGGCGTAGGCCTATGCGAACAGCTGTGTGATATAATTATGGTAAAAAAAGTAAATGAAATGCCAAGAAATACATGATAATGACTTTTATTGTACATTCAGTATATCAGTAGATAAATTCATACTCGTTCCAAAAAAGAAGAAAGTGGGTATATTATGGACCATTAAAAATGGGCAGTTGCTCTATATATTATATTACATAGAATATATAGAGCAACTGCTCGTGTGTAGCGGTAAGTTATTCACCTGATCTACATAATTCATGCGGCGCACGGCGCGTGCGCAATGTTTAATAATTATTGTTGTGAATACAATGAATGTCATCAAAAACATAATAACACAGATCAAATAGTGCCAGCTCGACGCGCAAAATGAGAAAAAAAATATATATTTTCTGCCCTGATAATTTGATAACCCTAACCTAACCCAATTTCTAAGTATTTTTTATCATAAACAGGATAACTATATACAATGATTGAAATTAACTTTATATTCTTTTGCGAACAAAATGAATATGAAAGACAGCTTTTTGATAAAGAACACAGTTTTAGAGCGTTCGAGCGCGATTTATACCTACAACCGCTAACATAGGCGGATCCAGGGGGGCCGAGGGGCCCGGGCCCCCCTATTGGCGGAGCAAAAAAAGAAAAAAAAAAGAAAGGAAAAAAGAAAAGGAAGGGAAAAGAGATGAAAAAAGAAGAAAGGCAAATATAAGAGGAGGAACATGATTAAATGAAATAACATTAGGGGAAGACTCTGAAAATAATTTTTTTTTAAATCTATTTGTTAGGATAAAAAATTTTCGCTCGCGCTTCGCGCCTTATTGTCTTTTAGGGTATTTGCATATCTTGCTCAATATGGAGCTTGAAAAATCAAACTTTGAAGTCATTATACAAAACATATTTCAGCTGGGAAATTGAACTTTCATTATTTTGTTTCATTTACAAATTGATTTTTAAAAAGTGCTCTGTAAAAATGTCTGTGTTATCATCTGAACATTATCATTTTCTGCTTGCGCTGCGCGCTCGCAAAATTTGAATTTTCAGGTACGTATTATTTTCCTGTATTCCATAAAGTTCTCAAAAAGTTCCCTATTCAGGTCAGATTGTTAAAACGTATCAGCTAGCGCCGCACGCTATAGCATTTGGATTAGTCGGTTATGTATATCCCAATATTAATTCTAAATCAAACTAATTTGATGACAGTTTATCAAAAAATTCGACTCGCGATTTCTGCTCGCATTGATAGATATATAATGCCTCTTATGCATAATTACAAAGTGCTTTAAATGTCCAGTTTTCAGGCCATAAAATTAACACATTTCGCGCTCCCATGCGAGAGAAATAGGAAGATGGTCATCAATTTCATATGATGACATAATGCTCTCATAGCATGTTCCGGTCCTATGTAAAAACTCAAAGTAATAAAAATAAAATACATCAGCTCTTTTTTAACTGTGATCCATCACAATTCACAATTTTCCCACAAAATGTTTGCATTACAGAGCTTAAATTCACCCTTTGTTATATCATATATTTTTAGCTCGCGCTTTGCGCTCTCTTTATTGATTTTCATGATAAGAAAGTTACTTAGAATACCCAAATTCTAGGTCGAAATCTAAAACACACGTTAATTCAGATACGCAGATTGTTCTCTATTTAAATCATTATCCAGTTTCAGATCACAATATCAAAAAGTGTCTGCTCGCGGATAAATAACTTATCCTTTTCATGATAAAACATGAATAGTGCGTCCAGAATCTTTCCCCATAATTTTGTTTACCCATCACATTTCTCCTATTTTCTCCTCCCTTTTATTTTCCATTAATTTTTCTTTCGTTCACTTTTTTTCTGTCCTCTTTTCCCATAATTTATTTTACCCATCACATTTCTCCCTATTTACTCTTCCCTTTTATTTTCCGTTAAGTTTTCTTTCGTTCACTTTTTTTCTGTCGCCTTTTCCCTTCTAAGTTCTATTTTTTTCTCGTCTCACCGCTTTTCCTCATCCCCAGCCCTCGATCGACGCCCGTGCAGATTCGCAAACAATATCAAGAGTATCAAGAGACGTGAGAGGCGCGGAGACGTGAGACGTGGTCTGTAATGGCAGGTTAAATTTTCCCCTTTTTTCCCGGATCTATGTACTTTTTTGAGAATGCTCCAGTACCATCGGTGTTATTATGAGCAAGAAGAATTCCAACAGATCTGAAAGAGAACCGTATCTGCTAAGGAAGAGGAAAAATAACAGACAAAGTTTTTGCGTCGCTCAGCAAAGTAATACACAGGCCGCTATACGGATCTCTGAAGGTGCCACATCGGGCAACCAGACGGCTGAGGCCTTTACAACAAACCCGACTGTGTCTACGCAAACGGTTATTACACCTGCCTGCGCAGAAGATACGCTTTACCAGTTTACCTCTGAGAAAACAAAGATGGCACCCCCCACATTGGATTCCACACCGGTAAGTCACTCAGACTTTACAAAAACAACTGAAAGGATAATTGAGAAGTTAGATACTCTAAACTCAAATGTATCAGCCATACGAAGGGAAGTTTCAGAGATTCGTTCAGATATGGCTGATTTGCAAGCCGCAGTCAAAGAAACAAGGGAAAGATTGACAGTTATCGAAAATGATATTTTGCCAAAGATGCAAAAAAAGAACGAAAACGTTGAGAATGAATTAAAACAAATGATAATGGCTTTAGAGCTTCATGATCGGAAAATGAATCTACTGATTTATGGAGTAGAGAAAAAGAAAGATGAACAAGTTGTTGAGGTTGTGAGAAAGATCATTCATGAGCTTGGGTTTTCGAAGGAAGAAGCGCTGAGTATGGTCATATCAAATGCACATCGATTGCCAAGACGCATCACACCCGGAAGTGATGAAAGTAGGCGTGGTCATGATCCGATCATTGTACGCTTTACTACCATGTTGGATAGAGATGCCGTTCTAAGTGCGTATCAACGAGCCCAACGTCCGGTGACCTCGTCACAAGGTCAACATGCTATCCGTCACGCATTCCGCGTCGTAACCGACCTGCCTGCACCGATGAAGAGAAGGCGATTCTTGCTTGAGCAAAAAGCATATCAGATGAGAAAGAATGAGAATAAATCTACAAGAATCAGATTAAATGGTGTAAATCTGCATCTATAGAGTGTAGAGAGAGAGGATCTTCATCAGCTTGGCGTGTTGTTCTTGGCTGACACACCGTATATGGCGTACAGATCTAAAACATCACAATAAAAATGCAAGAAAATGAAAAAAAGAATGGATGGTGAAAATAAGCAGCAAAATAGCTTACCTCAGATTTCATCAGGAATACTTCTTTTCATAATGATTAAATTGACCTCTCGAATGGATGAAGGCATGCCTTGAGATTTCGAATAATTAGGTTACCATCATGTTTCAAAAACCTTTCTGTTTGCGATCAACATATAATCGCATCTTTCGCTTGATATTACTTCTTATCTTTTTGAATGCAGTCAATAGTTATTAAACGGAATGGATATATTAATAGCAAGGATTATGTGTTTCATCCCAGAGAAAAAAAAACCTTTTAGATCTGGTTGAACCAACATTTACGTGAGATGAGGACACAGTCCTTTTTCAACGCAAGGAAAGCAATTGAAACAATGAAAGTTTAGATGATTATTTTTATTCTTAGTCATTTACTTTATGACGGTATAGTGGTGCAACAGATTTCATACTAACAGCATAAGTATAAAGCATATTTTCTATCATAACAATCATGAGTCACTCCGATGAATGCCTTCTGTACATCAAATTCCCGTCGATGATGAAGTTTGCCTTCCTAGTTGTACATCGAGAACTTATCATTTTGTGATGAAATGACTTTCTCCTTTTGAGACGAAGGGAGGTGATATCCAGATAATACTGTTAAAGATACATTGTAGAGCATGATGTATCACTGAATCATATTGTTATCACTGAAATATAAAGAAAACTTGTTTTCTAAAAGAATTGGAAATCAGTCATAATTAAAAATCCTCAGAGATGTCTGGAGTGGAAGGCATCTCGCCTTCTTATCGAAATGTGAAATAATAAACGATACAAATCATTCAAGATATTTTCAATATTTTTCTTTTAAAAAAATAAGACAAAAAATACAAACAGAAAACAGTTAAGGTCCTAGTTTTATACTGTTTATTATGATATCGAGCATTATCTTATTAATTTTCTTGATGTTTGAAAAATCATGGCTATATAAGTATAAACGTTCCATATGAAATCTTCAGTATGGAAGACTATGCAATGTCATAGTAGGTTAAACGATTTTTATTATTGCAAACATTATAAATACAAAAAAAAAATGTTGAAGTGACTTTTTATCATTGCCGATATGGACATGAAGTGATTATCAGGTTGTGCTAGTTTTTTTCTTCGTTGAAACGACAACACCACTCCCCTATACTCTCAATGAAAAGGGAATTTATAAAGAGTGAGCATGGAGCTAACATAGAGTAATAGCTCCATGGAGTGGGTATAGGTACAATACATGTATGTGAGACTGTCATGCACCCGACCCGGGCACCCGACAGAGGAATAATATGATAACCAAGGAAAGGTCTATCCATTCCACTCTTTTCATGCTTTTCAGAAACACATATGATAGTAAAGATATAAAATTGACTTGATGTTATGGTCTACAAAACTTGTCTCTATGTGAATTGTGATAAAACGAGTATTTCCTTTTAATGCAATGGAATATTCAGTTTAGATTGAATGAAGGTTGTAAATATAATCATGGACCTATTACCTGTATGTGATGGGTCCATGATTTTATGAATGAATGTGTAGAAAATGAAGGGTCTTTATATCTTTTTGGATAACCAAATTGCTGAAAAGAATCTATGGAATCGTGCCTCAAAATGTTTTGTTTTAGAATTGAAAACTATATTATCAATCCTTCAACAAAACTGAACTGATGACAAAGCCTCTTGTATCACAAATGACATACACTGTAAACAAAATAGTACAAATACACACAGGATGTTTTATACATCACTGTCTTTACAGCAGATTAAAAACATGAAAAAAGGAAATAAATTCCCTTTCTGTAACCTGACAATGACAAGTGATATTAAATGAGAACCTTCATGAAACCTTCATTGTTTTTCTGGTATTGTAACATATTAATTTCAAGGTTAGTGAGGCTATGTAGGTAGTGTATTAGGACTGTTGTATTTCCTTTTCATGTAATGGAATAATCAGTTTATATTGACGGAAAGTTGTGAATATAATCATGGACCCATTATCTTTGGATGATGGGTCTATGACTTAATGAATGAATGAATGTGTAGAAAAGGAAGGGTCTTACACCCTTTTGGAGAACCGAATTGCTGAAAAGAATCTTTGGAATCGTGCCTCAAAATGTTTTGTTTTAGAACTGAAAAATATATTATCAATCCTTCAATAAAACTGAACTGATGACAAAGCCTCTTGTGTCATAAAATGACATAACAAAAATAATACAAATTCACCCAAAATGTTATATGTCTCACTGTCGTTATAACAGATTAAATCATGAAAAGGAAATAAATACCCTTGCTGTAACCCTGACTCAGAGTATTCATTGATACTACAATTTCGTTATGATTGTTTTATGAATCTTCTCTATGTATGATACTATCATGGTTTTGTTGGTTTTTAAACTTATTAATATTCATGTTAGTGAGGCCATGTAACCAAATAGACCACAATGACTGTGATTATAGAAAATATAATTAATGTGTGGAGGATAAAGGATGTGTTTTATGGTCTTCTAAGATTGAAGACAGTTTTTTTAAAAACAAGCATTTATTTTCGTCTTTTTTTTGGAAAAAACAAGCCAATTAAAAAAAAACAGGACTAATGTAATATATATCATTTATGCAGTAAACCATGAGCTTAATACCTGCCATCTCAGTTGACAAAGCTTACTGTGAATAAGGTATTAATGAAATAAGGAAAATACATGTTAATACATTCAATTAATTGTCATTTTGTTCCTTAATAATTTTTATTGGAATTGCTTAGCTGACCAGGAACTGATTATACACGTCAGCTTTACGATATGTTTGAGGTAGACGATAAATTAAGTGTATACAAACATTATTTTTCTTTCTTAAAAGCTCATTTGTACCGTAGGCAAAATAGTCTTAAGAACACTTGAGTTATTTCATAAATACGTGTAGCCTCCATACTTTGTTTGCATTCGAATCATTATTATTCCTATAAGGAAGGTGGTGTGCAGAAAACACCAAAAAGGCCGAAAGTTATCATTTTTGTATCTTTTAAAACTGACATTAATCTCATAAATTTACAAAATTTACAAAATATGAGAGAATATAATCCTACATCAGAGAAAGAGGGGTAAACACTAAATTTAACACTCGTACGATACAATGTTACTGTATCCAATATCTTACCACTCATTTCAAACAATAAATACAATGTAAAATTTATTTCAATAGTGAGTCTGACTAAAACATTTAGGATATGAATACATTTACATTCGCACAATTTTCAGACTAAGGCTATAGTAATGACACATTCAAAATAACAGTCATAAGCTACTGTAGCCCTTCAGTCGGATTGGCTCATAATACATTTGTTACACGGAAATTTAGTGTTTATTGTGTCAGGTCTTTGAAAAAAGCTAGACGTAGGATTACTTAATAAAATTAATTAATGGAAAATCTGCATTAATAAGGAACTCATGCCTTTATTTATAAAGTTCATGTATAACCCTTTTTTTTTATATAGGCC
This sequence comes from Lytechinus variegatus, assembly GCF_018143015.1. NCBI lineage: Eukaryota > Metazoa > Echinodermata > Echinoidea > Temnopleuroida > Toxopneustidae > Lytechinus > Lytechinus variegatus. The sequence goes on from NC_054745.1 coordinate 45,343,907, forward strand.
TATATAGTCCGAAATGAACATAGATTATATTCCTTTTTGCTATCTTCGAGAATGAAAAAGAAATATAGGCCTTTATATTCTTTCCAATCTTAGGCCCTCTTATAGGATCGAGCCCATAGGTAGTAGTGATCTTATTTTGGGGCTTTTCTTTTTTTTTTTTTTTTACGGATTCATCTAATAAACTGATCCGGAAAAGGAGGTGGATTGGCTGCTCGCCGCTCGCGTCACCCGGCTCCATGCGTCGTAGGGCGTCCACCTGTCTATGTGTTTTGTCATGTGTATATGTGTTCGTCATGTTTTTGTCGTATTGTGTTTGTATCGTTGTTGTTTGTGTACAAAAAAATAAATCTTCCACAGGTGTTTCCTCTTCATTATCATTATCTTACTATGCATATGACGCAGGGTAATGTCACTTTTATTTCCATGAACTGTCGCGGTCTAAGAGATAACCGCAAAAGGCAAGATGTTTTATTTTACTTGAAATCCAAGAAATATGATATTTGTTGTATTCAAGATACACATTTTGTTCCTGAAATAGAGAATGAAATTCGTAAGGAATGGGAAGGTAAATGCTTCTTTTCTTTCAATACTTCCAACTCCAGAGGGGTAGCTATTCTTTTTAAGAAAACCCTCCCTGTTGATATAAATAGATTAAAAGTAGATAACTTAGGCAACTATGTGGTTTTAGATATGTTACTGTATGAACATAATATTACTCTTGTATCGTTGTATGGCCCTAATTTAGACAACCCAGTATTTTTTTCAGAGATCCAACAAAACATAATAGACTTCGATAATCCACATACGGTAATTTGTGGAGACTGGAATTTAGTTCAAGATTTTACATTTGATACCTATAACTACTTGCATGTAAATAACCCACGAGCAAAAGAGCAAGTAGACTACATGAAAACTGATTTGGATTTATGCGACCCTTGGAGAGTTAGATTTCCAGATAAAAGATATTATACATGGCGACAATCCACCCCCTTTAAACAGAGTAGATTAGACTTCTTTTTGATTTCCTCTGAACTCCTTTCACTTGTTCAAAAAGTTGGCATTTTCTCCGGTTATCGCACAGATCATTCTTTAGTTTGTCTGAGTCTCAACTTGAATAAGATTAAAAGAGGTCCTGGTTTTTGGAAATTCAACAATTCACTATTGAAAAATGATGACTTTGTTTCTAATATCAAAAAAGTAATAAAAGATACGATTGTGTTTTATGCGAAAGACGAAGTAAATTTTGATGCAAATAATCGAATAGTAGGTGAGTGTGAATTCACTATAAACGATCAGTTATTTTTCGAAACTTTAATGATGATAATACGGGGAGAAGCAATATCACATGCTTCCTTTGTAAAAAAACAAAATATAAACAGAGAAAAAGACTTAGAAAAGAAAATTGAAGAGCTGGAAAGAAAACTAGTGATTCACGATGATAAGATATCTATTTTGGATCAAATTGAAAAAGCTAAATCAGAACTAGAAACATTCCGATTAAAAACTAATGAAGGGGTTGCGATTCGATCTCGGATTAAGTGGATGGAGTATGGTGAAAAGCCTTCTAAATTCTTTTTAAATTTAGAAAAACAAAATTACATTAATAAAGAAACACGTCACTTATCCACTGAAAATGGTGATAATTTAGAAATGCAAAGTGACATAATCAATGAAATATTTAACTTTTACTCTAATCTTTATGCGGAAAATGAAACCAACGCTAGCAACTTGGAATTATTGTTAAACTTTCCTGGCATTCCAAAGTTGTCCCCTCAAATGTCGTCCTTATTGGAGGGTCCTTTAAATGTTGATGAGGTCTTTTCTGTTTTAAAGCTCATGAAAAATAATAAATCGCCCGGTCAGGATGGTTTTACAGTAGAATTTTATCGTTATTTTTGGGAAGACATTAAACTTTTTTTAGTAAGATCATTGAATTATGCGTATTTTTCAGGACATATGTCTAATTCACAAAAAATGGGAATAATTACTTTAATCCCGAAAGGAAATAAACCTAGACACTTGTTACGAAATTGGCGACCTATCTCCCTATTAAATGTTGTCTATAAAATAGCATCCAGTTGTATAGCAAACAGACTCAAAGGTGTTCTGTCTTTTTTAATACATCAAAACCAAACAGGGTTTTTGAATGGTCGCTTCATAGGAGAAAACATCCGTTTATTGTATGACACATTACTTTACAGTGAATTACATGATATAGCTGGCATGCTTCTCGTTGTTGATATTGAAAAAGCTTTCGATTCTGTATCACATAATTTTCTTTCAATGTTCTGGATTTTTTTCGCTTTGGTCCTTCGATTAAAAGGTGGATAAAACTATTCTATACAGACGCAACCTCTTGTGTGTCAGTTAACGGGCATTGTACAAATAGATTTAATATAGGAAGAGGGTGTCGTCAAGGGGATCCTTTATCTCCCTATCTTTTTTGTTAGTTAGTGAGGTTCTTGGTATTTTAATTCGACACTCAGACAAACTGGAGGAATGCATATTAATGGGAAAACACTTAAAGTGTTACAATATGCAGATGATACCCTTTTGACACTCAATGGTTCAGAACAGGATTTAAAATGTGCCCTTGATACACTTGATGAATTTGAAAAAATATCCAACCTTAAAATTAACATAACTAAAACCCAGGTGATATGGATAGGGAAGAATAGAACTTTTAAAAAAGAGATTTTACACGAGTACAAACTCAACTGGATTTCGGAAGGGTATTTTAGGTACCTAGGCATAGACTTTTCTGTTGAACTATCAAAAATGGTTGATTACAATTATCAGGAAAAGTTTAAAGAAATAAAACGTCAGATGGCGGTATGGCGAAAAAGATCTTTGACTCCCTTGGGGCGGGTAACCATTGTTAAATCTATATTAATACCGAAATTAAATTACTTGTTTTTATCTTTTCCAGAACCAAAAATAGAAATTATGAATGATATTCACCGATGTTTTTACGAATTTATATGGGAAGGCAAACCTGATAAAATAAGTAGAAAACAAATGTGTCAATCGTATAGTGAGGGTGGTGTTAGGATGACTGATATTTTTATCCATTCCAAGTCATTAAAAATTTCATGGATAAGAAGGTTTATTTCTTGTTCTGAAAATTTTACTTTTCATATGTTTCAGTCATTTTTGCCTACAGCACATACATCTTTTCAATTATTCATGGGGGCTGAGCATTATAAATCACTTGCCATATCAATAAATAACCCATTTTGGGCACAGGTATTGTTTGCCTTTTCAGATCTTACCCGCCTTCTTGTTGATGACGTTGCATGTCAAGCCCTTTGGAATAATCCAAAAATTAAAATGAATGATAATGTAATATTTTTCAGGTCTTGGTGTGTTAATGGGGTGCGTTTTGTTAATGATATTTTAGGAACAGATGGAAAATTTCTCTCATATTTTGATTTTCAACGCAAATACAATATACAAGTAAATTTTCTTCAATATTATGGCCTATGCAACGCCATTAGATACAGTTTCAATAAACATGTAATACCAAAATCTATGGAACCTATCATTCCAGAAGCACTGCTTTTGATAATAAAATTTAAAAAAGGTTGTGCTCACATTCACAATATTTTTTTGAAGTATAAGTTGAAAGATTGCAAAAGTCTCATAAAATGGAAACAGATGTTTGACTTTGACAACACCATATGGAGGTTTTACTATCAGTTACCCTTTTATTCTACTGCAGATGTCAACATGAGGTGGTTTCAGTTCAAAATAATGAATAGAATTATTTATATGAAAGATGCTTTGTTGCGATTTAAATTAGTTACAGATAACTTATGCACTTTTTGTAATAATAATGAAGAAACTATTATGCATATTTTTTGTTTTTGTGCCCACACAAACGAAATATGGTCTCAACTCGAAATCTGGTTTTCTCGTAACAATTTGCACATCAAAATTTTAAATCAGAATAAATTATTCGGTTTTTACGGAAACAATAATGGAGCTCTTAATTGTATTTTGATAATAGTTAGAAAACAAATTTTTGCAGCAAAATGCAAACACTGTCTTCCAGTTTTCGACCATATTTTGTCTGAAATAAAATCTTATTATAGTATGGAAAAGTATATATATAAAACAAATCTGAAAGAGAAGAAATTCATAAAAAGGTGGTCATCTTTCATTTTATTACATTGAATCTCTCAGATAACATTCTAAAACACACGCACGCACGCAGGCACATATATGTATATATGTGTGTGTGTGTGTGTGTGTGTGTCTGTGTGTGTGGGTATATATCTTGTATGAATTTTTTTTCTATCATTTGCATTTTGATTTTTCGTTTTTTTATACAAATAATATGACAATTTCATGGAATATTGTAATGTACATATTTAACCTGTGTGTCATATACTGTGTTAATCATTCAATTATGTATTGTTTGAAAATATGTATTATAATGATTTCAATAAAAGAACCCTGTGGAAGGGTTAAAAAGAAAAAAAAATATATCAAGAGTATGTCTACTTGCAAGGGCGGAAATCTCTCCCCAAAGGTAGCGGGGGACCAGGGGCTGGAAAATTTGACAAGCAAAAAACAAACAAAAAAAGAAGGTTTATCACCCTCTAAAGAAGGTCATCTTGACCAAAAGAAATTTGACAAGCAAACAAGCAAAAAAAAGGGGGCATGCCAAAAGTAAGATCGTCTCTTCCAAAATACATTTCGAATTTGAACGACATGACCAAAAATAGTAGGGGGACATTTCATAATGTGCCCCCTACTATTTTGGGTGAGGGGACATGTCCCCCGGCCCTGGGGTTTGCGCCCATGTGGGTGGGGGTGTTGCGCCTCCCTATCGGGATCATATCACAGCGAGTATACACTCTTCCATATTGGAAGAGTGTTTACTCGCTGAGATTTCGATCTCACACATAATTTTATAAAAAAAATAGAACAGCTACGCCTTGAACACAGGCCAAAATGCCTAACGATTTCTCCGCGGCATTAACAACTCTCGTAAAGGGCGCTCCATTTATAAATAACGTTGCATGAACAGCTCTCTATGGCGACAAAATTTACCGCGGAATTGCAGCCAGCAGCGTGGGAAATTGGCAGAAAATTCAAGAAGAGAACCGGTGAGTACCGATTTAACAGTATTCATGTATTAATTAATATTTATTTAATCATAAGAATAATTTTTTTTTACGGAAAGAAAGCTTAGTTCTAAGCTAGGGCGGCCCAAATGCGCGTGAGTGGAGTCCCAGTTTCTTAACACGGGTAAGTATTGCGGTGTCGCCTAGAGTGGGATGGACTACGGTAGACGAATACGTGAGGAACGACTTGGCCGACGATTCGGATGACGAAAAGCGGATCATGAGAGCGGAATCTAAGGCCCAAAGAAAGAAAAAGGCGGGAAAGCTTTTGCAGAAGAAGAGAGTGTCCCGATTCTCTCCTTATCGTCCATATTTTGGGGCTAATCAGCAGAACAGCACTTCTTCTTCAGGATCTGCCTTCGTCGTCAACGCCTCTCCATTTACGGCGAAGAAACCCGGGGCATGTTTTTCGTGCGGCAAACCTGGTCATTGAAGGGCAGAACGCAAGGAAACCGGATCAAGTTACGCCAGTCCTGTGTCAAGTCAATATAACAAGCTAAGTGATAATTCTCATTTATGTAATCAGACTAACAGGGAAGAGAGTATACATGGGTGTGATAATACTGAGAATGATGGATGTAAAATTTCATCCCCAGTGGGAAGGTTGAAAAAAGGCAGGGATTATTGGAAAGAAATAGGCGCAAATTCTGAAATACTATCTTTTTTAGATAAGGGGTATGTATTACCTTTCATGACATTGCCTGACGATGCAGATATAAGAAATAATCGATCGGCAGTCGAAAACTCATCTTTTGTGGAGGAAGAAATCGGAAAGCTAATAAAAAAAGGGTGTGTAAGTGAGTTGAAAAAGAAACCAAAAGTGGTCAATCCTCTAACAGTGTCCAATAACAAGGCAAAATTAAGAATGGTTCTTGATTGTAGGCACGTGAATCCGCATCTTTTCAAGCAGAAATTTAAGTACGAGGACGCCAAGGCTGCTTGTGATGTTTTCGAAAAGGGGGATTTTGTTTTTACCTACGATTTAAAATCAGCGTATCACCATATCGAAATACATGATGATCATAAAGAATATTTGGGCTTTGCATGGAACTTCAACGGGATTAGAGGATATTTCGTCTTTAATATACTGCCATTCGGTTTGTCGACCGCGGGTTATGTATTCTCAAAGATAATGAGGCCAGTAGTATCTCATTGGCGAAACCAAGGGCATAAAGCGATAATGTTTCTAGATGATGGAATAGCAGGTCTTGATAGTTTGGAAGGCGCAAAGTCATTTAGTGTGAATGTGCAATTGGACTTAAGAAAATTAGGTTTCTTGTTGGCAAACGAGAAGTGTGATTGGGAGCCAAAACCACGGGCCAAATGGTTGGGCTTAGACTGGGACTTATATAGTTTTCAGGTTAGCATAACGGCTAAACGAGTTGAAGAACTTAAAACTTCAATATCAGATTGTATAGTCAAAGTCAATTTGAATCCGGTCGTATCGGTTAGATTTCTAGCCCGCGTAACGGGAATGATTGCGTCAATGCACACAGTTATGGGTCCCTTAGCGCAACTGAAAACTAGGAATTGTTTTCACTGTATTAATACAAGAGCAAGTTGGAATGCGTCTGTGCGAATCACAGGATAATATAGATCGCTTAAACATTGCGCCCATGCAGTCAGCTTTAAATTGCCATTTCTCTGTATTCACAGACGCATCCGATTTTGGTTATGGTGGATATGTAGATGGTTACGATATGGGAGTTGTGGGAACGTGGTCAGAATCAGAGAAGATTCAGAGCTCGACTTGGACGGAGCTCGAGGCCTTTGTGAGAATGGCCATGACATTGAAATGTCACGTAGAAGGGCTCAATGTACGATGGTATACAGATAATAAGAATGCTGTGAAAATTGTGAAAGCAGGGAGTGGAAACCCTGAGCTTCAGAGGAAAGCGATGATAATAGAGAGCATTCGAGAAGAAAAGAATATGAAGATATATCCTATGTGGATACCCAGAAAAGAAAATCACAAAGCAGACAGACTCAGTCGGGTCACGGATAGCGATGATTGGCATATCAGTTGGAAAGTTTTCTATAGTTTGGACGAGAGATGGGGACCCCACGTGTGGGATAGGTTCGCTAGCAATTATAATACTAAATGTGAAACGTTTAATTCTAGAGCTTGGTGCATTGGAACAAGTGGTATAGATGCATTCTCGCAAAACTGGGATGATGCATTAAATTGGTGGGTTCCACCAGCTCGTTTGATCGCTCAAACCATGGATAAAATAGTGCGAGAAAAGGCAAGTGGCACGCTTGTAGTGCCTTTCTGGAAGTCGGCTTGTTTTTGGCCAAAGATTTGGGATGGTGAAAGATTTCGAGTCTTTATAAAAGATTACGAGATTATCTCTTCAAATTCAGTTACCAAAGGCAAAGGCATAAATTGTATTTTCGGAAATGCTAAGAGTAATTTTAATCTAATTGCTTTTAAGGTACGATTCTAGATCAGACGCATGTTTTTTTTTCTTTTACACGAATACAGGTCTAAATCTCAAGGAGACTATCTCTGGTTTGCTGCATGATACCGGCGTGAAATCTCCGAATCTTGAGAAGCTGATGGGCGTTATGGCAAGCCAACTTATCGGATCGAGGAGCGAAGGTACGTCTTCAAAATACATGGCAGCATTCAAAAAATGGAGCAGTTTTATTTCTTCAGAAGGGGGTAAGGCCATACCAGCGGAGCCCATTCATGTAGCCTTATCTCCAGTCTCATAGATAAAGGTTCATCTGTTAGCGTTATCCAATCAGCACTTTACAGCATCAAATGGGCCCATGGCATTTCGGGTATGTCTGATCCTACTGACAATGCATTTGTTAAAAACCTTCTAGAAAGTACTAAAAGGCTGAACTCGAGACCAGTAATCAAGAAGGACATCGTAACAACAGATCAGATAGTCGAGTTATGCGACAAGTACGAAGATTCGTCAGATGTTTTAGTTTGGAGGGATCTTGCTTTCATCGTAATCAGCTATACTGGATTTCTTAGATTTGACGAGGTGCAGTCACTTAAGGTTTCAGATATTGTTTTCAACGAATCTTTCGTTTCTGTAAATATTCATAAGAGTAAAAACCGATCAGTATAGAAGAGGTAATGAGGTTTTTATTAGTAGAGTGAATTCTAGTGCTTGTCCTATCGAGGTTCTAAGAAAATACATTGATTAAGCTGGTATTGCGGAATGTTCTGATCATTATCTGTTCAAGGCTGGATATTGTAATAAAGGGAAGAGATCTCTTGTGAAGAAAAATAAGAAAATCAGTTACACTACAGCTCGGGAAACGGTGGTAGAAAAGATGAGGGAAGTTTGTGGCCAAGCAAACTTAGGTTTGCATTCTCTAAGAGCTGATGGGGCTACAGCAGCTGCCAGGGCTTCTGTGCCAGATAGATTATGGAAAAGACATGGACGATGGAGGAGTGAGAATGCAAAAGATGGATACGTTGACGATAGTATCAGCCACAAATTATTGGTTACAAAATCGTTAAATTTGTGATTCTTTACATGTCAATAGTAATTTAAAGCTAGTAGAGGTAATATTTATGAATTCAAAACAGACCCCCAAAAAAAATTACTAGTATTTTACCATCCCTAATATAATTGTGGAGGTATGCTTATGGTTTTTATATTTTCAGAAAGAAAGGCCACTGGGCATTGTTAATTTAGATTCGTTTCTTTAAGGCCTCGATAGCCACTGTCAATCACCTAGAAACATTAACAAAATTGATTCAGTTTCATTTCAGTATTTTGAATGTCATGTGCTTTACAATTCAAAAGTCCAGTTCGACAAGATTGGTATCCTAATCTAGATCGACATTATTATTGGGGAAGAAGATTTATATAAAGAGTATTTGCCAAATATGATCCATTTGTAATCTGGCTTTAAGGATTCAATTCAGTGCTGATGGTAATTCAAATTCAAACAAATAAGTTATAGTAAAACTAGATATTTTACTTATAAGATTTAGATAAAATTTTTGATACATGATCGACGCTATAATAATAATATTTATATACATGCGTAACGCTTTTTATGTTACCAATTCAATTAACTGCCTACTATTTGTTTTTCCTCCCCGCTTTGCCCCCGTTCTTTGAAATCTAGTCGTCGGGCAAGCTATATCCATATATTGTGGTTAGAAAGAGTCTCTTTTGTGTATTACCAAATGAATGAATGAATAAATGAAAGAATGAATGGATTTAGGATGTGAGAATTTTACAGAAATTATAGAACAGACTAAAAACTAAATACTACAGACCTACATGCTTTTAACAGCTGTTTGTAATACGATATACAAATGAAGAGACTATGGAATATTCTTAAAAACTAACCGAACATCTAACATGGCTCTTACAATGTTTTCATGCTCCTTTTTAATGATTAAAGATAAATTCCAGTATTGGTAAAATAGGCCTACTGTCTGATGAAACAACACAAAAGGCTGCGTGTGGGACAAGTGTATGAAACTGGGTGATTTCAAATTTAAAGATAAATTCCAGTTTTAGTAACGATCTCAAAATGACTTTTTACAGAATCTAATATAATGACCACCCAAGTGTCTGTTTGTTTGAATAAAAAATATGTGCCAAAGGATTCTGGGAGAAACTGTAATTGCTGAGAAATAAGCAAAATAAGCGCGGATTCGGTCACTTCCGTCGGGTCTTTATTCCAGCAATAATAATACACTGTCCCACGTGTTCCTATCTGTGTTGGTGATTTTCAGTGTGAACATTTTTCAGCGTAGATTTCAAGATTTCACAAAGTTCAGTTTATGTAACTATACCAGATCTAGATCCTCGATGATATACTGACAATTAAGCCTGGATTTACAGACTTTCTCATGAAATCAGTGTTTACTGCAACTACAGGCATTTCTCTTTAAGTTTCACTGCATAAAATACAAGAAAAACAAATTAATGCAAGTACGTGGTCATTACTTCCAAAATCGAACCTCGGTGTATTTCAGCAATTGTTAATCCATACCTTTATTAATATCGGTAGAACCATATTTTGATGGCCCATTTGGATTTAACGTGGGATAATGTGGTTATAGATGGGTCCATCGTCTGTGTCATTGATATCCCAGATTTCCATCCAAACGCTTCCATCCAAAAATAAATGATAAACTGACCAAATTCTTATCAGAAGCAAAAAAAAATCATAATTTTTTCGTTAATTTTTCACTTGAAATGAGCTATCACGGACTTGGATAATTTTTTATTATCAATGTAATAATTTTAGTATTTTAATAATTTAGTATGGGTGTGTTTACACAGGCCGCATACAGCTTCGATATCCCCTAAAAATAAATAAATGAATAAGAATGATAGATAATATAAATAATGTATCCAGGGTAGCTGCTTTAGTTCAAAAAACATGATAAAGCATGACCCTGGGAAGCGTGGGGTGGGGGTAAATTTCCTTGGGGGATGCTGTGTGTATTAATCTACATAGGAAGCACCCCCGGGACTTCTGGAAGATATTGTGATAAAATGGAGAAATGTAACAATTACCTATATTTTGAAAAGAAACTCTTCTTTCTTTCTTTTTGTTTATTGTCAATATTTTCTGGATCAAAATAACCTCAATTTTGGATTGAAAATTTTGAATAATTAAAAATCACATTAGCACCCCCTGTCAAAAAATCATTCCCAAAGCCCTGTGATAAGGGTATTATTACCTGCATGGATAATGGAAGCATGACACAAATATATATTTTCCTTCTCCTAAGATCTCCTAAGCAATTTTTAGGATGGTATGAAATTACGCGACCATGATGGAACCAAAATACAAGGTCTTAAAAATGTATATTGAAAATACGAATGAGCAAAGTATTTCTAATTATCATATTCATAATGTTGAATACAATCAATGACGTAATGAACAAAAAGAACTGAGGGCAAACTTTAATGATAACAATAGTAATATTGACAACAATGATAATAAAAGTTAGGATTTTCAGCATTTTCATGAATAACTACAGAGCATTTTTACGAATATTAATTTCTCACCTATGATAGCTCGTTGACCGATTAGACAGATCTCAACCATAGAATCAAACTTGAATGCTTTATTATCCTTTCTGAAAAAAAATGAATCATACAAAAGGACAACGATTCTATTTTATTTCATCTTTCACGTTTGTGCTTATCATACATAAAGTGTGAAAATGGCAAACATCCAATTATCATCAATGAAAAGAAAAAAAAATGTAATATAAATCTACATTGCATTTATTCAACCGAATTTCAATGAAACAAAATCAAGGTACGTTTCAATTTTAACATTGCAGTATAAATAAGAACCAGATACATAGATCTTGTTCAAACAGCTGAAATTGTAATCACCTTAAATCGCTTCCATGATATTCCACATACAGTTCTCAATAGCGAAATTAAAAAGTCCAAAAAGAAGCATACTTCTAGTTTCATAGATGAAAAGATTTATAAAATCAATGCTCCTCACCTACTCCTGTGTGATTTCGTAACATCCGTACGACTGTCGAACTGCGCATGCTCAGTTTCACCTTTCATCTTTGTATCAACATTGATCAATGCAGTACCAGAAAGAATGAAATTAACCTTCTTTATGACGCCACCTTGTTAGGTGATATGGTTGCCATAGCGATATATCTTTCTTGATATCCCCATTGCCAGCATGGAATTCTTGTATTTTCGTTTCCATTTGATGAAAGTTAAAATCAACATTTATTTTTATTGGTCAATTCTTCTCATTATCAATTGTCTAATCTTGTCGTTGCGTTAGTGTGTGATTTACAGTGATAGTGTGGTTTGAACAACAACCAAATCCTTATATATTTTTGGTGCATTAAATTCACTAAGGGACTGTTGCACCTGCACAAATTGTCACCCCAGCACAAATTGTCACTCAAGCACAAATTCTCACCCCAGCACAAATTGTCGCCCCAGCAAAAATTGTCACCCAAGCACAAATAGTCACCCCGCGACATTTTGAAGAAAAACTGATTCCACATAATGTCACCCCTGCAGCAAAAATTGTTGCAAAGGGACAATGTATCATTTGAATGGATAGGTATGTTTGAATTATAGATTAACACGAAAATTCCAGACAATCTATATTACTCGTGCAATAAGGCAAAATAGCAGCTACCTAAAAATCACCACTCCATTCCTTTAACTACTCAAATCTGACCAGGTACCTATCCCATAATGCAACATCCCAAGTAGTGTATTATTGTATTACAGGCCCACTTGAATTTGAAAAAATAACTAATTTGTTGCTAATTTAGTTTGGGGCATATTATTGATACAAACAATCTCAAAGGGTCCATTTAAGGATTACGTATTCATATACAGTCAATGAAACACTGCGTTGGTCCGTTAATCTTACCCCCCAAACAGTCAGGGAAACTCCCGCTTTTCCGAGATCGTTTGAAACGTCCCTTTTTCGAGATAGTTGCGTTCACCGAAGCGTGAATCACCGCTGAAAACCTTCGCCCTGTGTAGTCTTTCTCGGCTGCTTTCAGACCCTTATGTATGTGTGCGAACACTCGGTAAGAGCGGTGAAAATGTGTACGCGTGTATACAACCATAGAGCTGTTAGCTCCATGATACAACCGTGCATTCTTCGGGACATTGTTATCTTTAGAACATGTGCCTCTCTCTCCCCCTCTCTCTCTTTCTCTCTCTTATTTATTGTCAAGCATTCAATTTGATTTTCGTTCATCACTTACCCTTAATCCTGACGTTAAATGTACCGTAATAAGACCATATTTTTGGATCCACCGTCATATCCGTAATATCCAACTTTCATGTTGATTCCACCTCAGCATTCAGCTTATGATCTGATGCACAATCCATAATCAATTCATTATAATATTATTTCCACTACCAGTGCCGGCGGAAATCATGGAAATTATTACGTCGATATGCAATTTCAAAACATGCCGAATACAGGTCTGTCCTAAAACGAAGCCAACAAATTGGAAGAAAGTATACTGTATTCACCTTCAAAACATACATACTGCAAAGTATTGGGGCTACCGGTCACCAAATCAAGTGCATTATAAAAGTCTGCCTGTCAGCTCGATCCATGTCCAAACTTCCCTCAAACGTCCAGCCCAGATGAGAATATCATGATGTCATTATAATCATGACCATTCTCCATTCGACATGATCCATGCTAGCAGTGAACAGGTGTGAGATCAATGGTTTAGATTATGAACATTATCGAGAACTGCATATCCATTTTCCATAGCACTAAACCGCCGGAGAGCTGGTTAGAGGTTATTACCATAGGAACGAATATATTTTCCAAGTCTTTCTTATCATATATTACGTAATGCCGTACCCAAAATAACTTTCAGCATGATCATGGAATGTCCATGGTAGTACCATAGCTCTATGCACACTTTGTACAATTTGTACACACACACACACCACGCGTTCGGCTACAACATGCAACGGAGTATCGCGGCACAAAGGCTGAACGCAGAGACTAACCTCCTCTTACGAGAACTTTTGCTTGCATTTTTTCAGCATAAATGTGTCTTCTTTCTTAAATAGCGTCTAAGCACCACGGTGGCGAATTCTATTTTTTGGAATATAGATGAGAAATTTAGTTTTCTTTAACATATTTGAAAATAAAAATCCACCACCGTGGTGCTTTTTTTATATGAATTTTTTAGTGAGGGTATGTCAAAAAACCCCATTCACTTTGTACAGGAAAGCTATTCGGTGAGATCCGAAAAGATTGCGTCATGCGACCACAAATCCCTGTTAATCGAGATTCTGTCGCTCTCGCAAAAGCGGGAGTTTCCTTGACTGCCAAATGGATCATTCTCAGCAAAAGCATTTCTTTCTTCCAAATCGCTCATCTCAATCTATGAAAGCTCCTCTCCCGACCATGCACTACCGTAGCTACCTCACCCAATATAAGTTCAACGAATATTATACGAATAATGTTGGTTGAGTATAGTGTGGAAGTGGCGCTATCCATCGATATCCGATGATTTCCGCCAGGCTAAGCGACATGGATTCCACCCTCCCCTGTACAGCTCTCGACATTCGATTTTGCTAGTAATTGCACTGCGTGTGAGATATAGATTCACCGAGGAAAGGTGTTGTGGAGTATTAAAATATTTTAAGTAATTTGTTTAATAAACATCGTTTGTTAGATTTAACAGTTAGTAATGCCAGCAATTGCGGTTCTTTTATCGCACACAATGCTGTATGAGTACAATTACAATAAAAATGCGGTAAACGAGGCATAATTTGACCCAACTTACTTTACATTATTAATATTCAAAATTAGTTTATTATACTCTTCTTAATCTAGTTATACTGGCTTACTTTAGACCAGATTTTTCACTCAGCCCCTCGTCACGCGAAAAAAATTACACGTACGACTAGCCGTATGTAACCTTCGAGACCTATAGTAAATTTTCACTTTTGTTCTTTAAATAAAATATTATTATGCAAATAAGAGTATGAAATCATGTGTTTAGTATTCAAATCGATTTAACTAGTTACTAGAATACTACGATGATTACATTGATTAGATGAGAAAACTAGTGTCACAAATTAATTATTGTATAGAATCCCGAGCAGAGCTGGGGATTCTAAATTCATGTTATACATTCATGTTTTCAGGCTTTTTTCATAATGCAGGGATAAATAAATGTTGATTATCACATCATACTGATTATTTCAATTACAATGATTTCATTGCTTAGTAAAAAATAAATAAACTAGTGTCACGTGAATTGCACGTCTTAAAAAACCTAGAACAGCTGTATTATTCGTGTTTTCAGGATTTTTAGACAAAGCAGTGCAAAAGAAAAGTCTATTATGTTACGTATCTAATCATGATATTTAATCTAATTACTACGAATACATTCGTTATCAAAAGAAAACAAGTTGTTAAAAACTATTTTCCGTCACAGAAAACCTTAGAATAACTTTATTATTTATGTTTTAAGGATCCATAGATAACAAAGTAACAAATAAATATATATACTTGCATTTATACAGTTAATCCATTAGATCAAAATGCATAATGCTAATTACGACGTTTACAATGGTTGAAGGAGATTAGAAAACGTGTATTGGGAATGCTTTGGGGATCCTGGATATACATTCACAAATGGGTCTATATTAAACTGATGGTGATTGCATTATTCAAAAATAAAATTGATATGATTGATTTGTTTCTGTGTCTGTTGAGCAAGTCCCACAGGAACTCGGCGAAGAAGCTGGCATATTTTTTTTTACATTGGAATAAGATGAAACGTTTTTCGCCATGAACGGACGTGTCTAAAGTGAGCTCCGCTCCGCTACGTTTTTTATCACATGGAATATACGCCTAAATTTTCGACTTGGAGAGATGCCTTTTGACTTCTAATTCTGACTGCAAGTTTGAACATATATTCTACATAATACTACATTTTGTTTGCAAAATGCAGAATTCTTCGAATAGTCGTGACTATAATTTGAGAAAACCTTCCACCCAAAAGGACTCTAGCCGTGGTAATCAACGTGCCAAAACACCTTCGCCAGTTCCCGTAACTGTTTCCAACAAGCCTCCCCAACTCGTGACCAACCAGCCTACAGCCGTACCCCCCGGAGCCATGGCAGCCCATCAAGCTGACCCTCCTACTTCTACTCCCGCTTCAGACCCCTACACGCCTAAGGACCCTAAAAATGACTACTTGCTACTTGAAATGCGGAAAATGTTCACGGATTTCCAGCGTGATATTGATATCAAATTGGATCACTTGCTGATGTGGTTTACGGTACACCATGTGGAGTGTTATAGAAGCAGTGGATAGAAGAAGAGAAGGAAGTGGATAGGCGAGAAAGTGGAGATTTGAGAATAGAGTATTCTTTCTTGAGAATAGTCCTGAAAAGGACTGTAAACCAGAAGGAATGTTGAGTGAGAACAGCTTGAGTAGTAGAGCTGATGAGGAGATGCTGGCTTGCGTCGGCGAGTAGAGATGATGAGTAGTAGAGAGACTCGACGTTTCGGACAGGTTGACTGTCCGTCTTCAATTGGATCACGTAATTTCGGATCTTAATGCTGTTATATCAGACATCAGGATGGTGAAATCCGCTGTACATGACCTTGACATTTCTTCAGCGGATACTTCAGCGAGAATATCTACCGTAGAAGCGGATAAACTACCTGGTATAGAACGTTTTATCGCCAAAGTTAGAGCTGATTTCGACGACAAGCTACTGAACCTAGAAATACACCACCGAAAACAAAATTTGTTGTTCTACGGCATCCCCAAACAAACCAATGAGGATATTTACAAGACCACATCTTTTGCATTGGGCAAGTTACTGGAAATTCCCGTTGAAGAGGCAGACCAAATTCAAATCATCAATACACATCGTCTACCTACGAAGAGGACCCACAACGGAGCCAGCGGAACCCCGGCCCCCGAAGCTCCTGATCCCATCATAGTCTGTTTTGTAAAGATGTACGACCGGGACCGAATTCTTCGCGCCTTCGAGCAGCCAAGGCAACCCCGGGCTACTGACGGCAACCGTAGGGATGGCGACCGTGTAACCGTCCGAACTGACCTACCCCCATCTATGAAACGCGAGCGTGGTCATCTAGCATCAGTTACCATGGTTACATATAACATTCGCAGAACCAAGCAATTGAAAACCAGGATAAGGATTCAAGGAACCAAAGTACTGCTGCAGACTAAAAACCCTAATGCACCTTCTTCACAGTGGTCAACTTGGACTGAGTAGATTTACTTATCACATGCAACATCATGACTATGGTAATTATGAATATCATTGGAGACCGAGTCAAATTCAATCCCCATAACTTTGCAAGGACGAATGGAGTAGGCCTGATCCATCTTCTATACAGGTATTATATACCCCATCATGTTCTATCCCCATTTGGATAATTGCTAAATAATTAATTATCCCATTTTTCATCCATTAAAATGACCCCCTTCATTATGAATTGAAACTTTAGTAATTATGTAAGCCAAAATTAAAACAAATTTAAACGATTTATATTATCATGATTACTACATGTATGTCTATGTAATACAGTTAATACAACTGCATTTTCTCTGATTATTACTGGATCCTAGATTGTTGGATCCTAGATTGCACAACCCTTTCAAGTAATAATTGATGTCATTTTCATTTTTCATGCATAATAATTTGAATTTTATGTTTTCTTAAAAGAATAGGCCTACATTATTTCCATTTTACAATTTGACTAGACTTTTGGGCATAGCCCTGAATCACCATAGGTTTTGTTGACTGGTAAATTGAAACAATAACCTCTATTGCTATGATTATAGTACATGTTTAGCTAATCAATAACTGCATTTCTTTATTTTTACTGGATTCTAGATTGTTTGACCCTTTCCAATAATTAATGTCATTTCATTTTACAAATTGTTGGTAATTTTATGTCATTAATGAATACATTATTGCATTTCCCCTTTATATTTAGATTAACATTTTGTGCTTAGTCCAGAAAGCCATAGTAGGTTACGTAGACTGTACTTTACAGCTACATGTAAGTAATATTGACTATTGAATGTATGTTCCTCTAGTCATGTCATGCATGCTTCCTTTATTTCAACTTTATTTTTTTTTCACCAATATCATCCAAATGGCAATGTTATTTAATTGGTACAGTAACTGTCGTTTATCATTACAATGCATGACTGTCTTGTCTTCATCCTTATTTTTTATTTACGACACCTTTTTTCACCACTATTTGCTATGCTAATCATTTCCTTGTTGGCATCACAAATTATTGAAGTGAATCAAACCAGAATGAAATGAAGCAAATCGAAGCAAAATGACATACAATTATTATTCTATTTTTTCTTCATCAAAATGAGAGAAAACTATGCTATCACTATTCAGCCGATCATGGATACGATTTTGACTGGTACACTGATTGGACAGGTTTTATGATGGACCTATTCTAATAATGAAATTACTTGTCCTTTTCTTCATCCATTAAGATGAGTATAATGACCTCTTCATTATGAATTGAAACTTGATGTAATCATGTAAGCCAAAATTGAAACAAATTCAAACAATTTATATTGTCATGATTACTACGACTATGTAATACAGTCAATACAACTGCATTTTCTCTCATTATTACTGGATCCTATACTGTTTGACCCTTTCCAGTAATAATTAATGTCATTTTTTTTTTTTTCATGCATAACAATTGGAATTTTATGTTTTCTGAAATGAATACATTATTTCCCTTTTACAATTTGACTATACTTATTGGGCACAGCACTGAAAGTCACTGTAGGTTATGTTGACTGATATATTGAAACAATAATCTCTATTGCTATGATTATAGTATATGTTTAGCTTGTCAATACAACTGCATTTCTTTATTTTTACTGAATTCTAGTTTCGTTTGACCCTCTCCAATAATTAATGTCATTTCATTTTACAAATTATTGGAATTTTATGTCTTTAATGAATACATTATCGCATTTCCCCTTTTATATTTAGATAAAGATTTTGTGCTTAGTCCAGAAAGCCATAGTAGGTTATGTAGACTGGTAGTTTACAGTTACATGTAAGTAATATTGACTATTTAATGTATGTTCCTCTGGTCATGTCATGCATGCTTCCTTTATTTCATCATATTTATTTATCTATTTTCTCTTCAATATCATCCAAATGGTGATGTTGTTTAATGGTACAGTAACTGTTATTACAATGCATGGCTATTTAATTTGTTTTAATCCTTATTTTTAATTTATTACAACACCCTTTTATTCACCATTATTTGCTATGCTAATCAATGAGAAAACTTTGCTATCGCTATTGATTTTGACTTGATAACCGATTGGACAGGTTTTATGATGGAGCTATTCCAATAATGAAATTAAACTTGTCCCATTTTTCATCCATTAAGATGAGAATAATGACCCCTTCATTATGATTTGAAACTTGAGTAATCATGTCAGCCGAAATTGAAACAAATTCTAAAAATTTATGTTGTCATGATTACTATACATGTTTACCTACATGTATAAAACAGTCAATACAACTGCATTTCCTCTCATTATTACAGGATCCTAGATTGTTTGGCTCTTTCCAGTAATGATTGATTTTTTTTTTTTTTTTTTTTTTTTTTTCCATGCATAATTGCTGGAATTTTGTTTTCTGAAATAAACACATTATTTCCCTATTAGGCATTGCTCTGAAAGCTATAGCAGGTTATGTTGACTGGTAAATTGTAAAACCTCTACTGCTATGATTTCAGTACATGTTTCGCTAGTCAATACAACTGCTTTTCTTTATTCTTACTGGATTCTAGATTGTTTGACCCGGGACCGTTTGACCCTTTCCAATAATTAATGTTTTTTCGTTTTGCAATTCATTGGAATTTTATGTCTGCTTCAATGAATATATTATTGCATTTCCCCTTTTATTTTCAGATAAGATTTTGTGCTTAGTCCAAAAAGCCATAGTAGGTTATGTAGACTGATACTTTACAGCTACATGTAAGTAATATTGACGATTTAATGTACTAGTACTAGTATGTTCCTCTGGCCATGTCATGCATACTTCCTTTATTTCATCAGATTTATTTTTTTTTTTCTTTCACCAATATCATCCAAATGATAATGTTGTTTAATGGTACAGCAACTGCTTATTAATTATTATTATTATTATTACTATTACAATTCATGGCTATTTATTTTGTTTTAATCCTTATTTTCATTACAACACCCTTTTCTTCACCATTATTTGCTTCGCTAATTATATCCTGTTCGGCATCACAAATTATATATTGGTACCTTAATCTTTTGTCTAACGGACATTATGTAGCACCTTATACCATGCATACATTATTCTCTTTATTAGTTTTGCATTATCTTTTTTTATATACAAATTTACAATAATTCCTCAAATGGATAGGTAATAATGTGCTGGCTTTTGTACACTTTCATACAAGCATGCATTATTCTGAGTAGCTAGTGAATACAACAGCATTTTCTCATTATTACTGGATCCTAAATTGTTTGACCCTTTTCAGTAGGTAATTAGTGCCATTTTTATTGTTTTTTTTTTTTTGTATTTTGTTAATTATCTCCATGAACACTTATTTCATTTTCCCTTTTACATTTAGATTAGATTTTGTGCATAGCTCTAATAGCCATAGTAAGTTATGGGACTGGTACATGTACATTTAGAGGTAAGCAACATTGACAAATTCATGTATGTTCCTCTGTCATGTCATGCATGCCCTTTTTATTTCATTTTATTCATTTTTTACACCAATATCATTATCTAAATGGTAACGTTATTTGTAACTGTTATTACTCATTACAATGCTTGATTAAGTTTCTTATTATTTTATTATCTTTTTAATTCTTATCTTATTTCAACACCCTTTTTTGACCATTTCTCGCTATGCTAATCATATCCTGGCTGGTATCACAAATTTTATATTGCTACCTTATTATTTTGTCTTTATTAACATAATGAATTTGTTCACACCATGCTTACATTCTTTTATTTTAGTATTTAGCATCATAGTATTGAACGTTCAAATATCATTGCCACAAACGGATGAATATCTTCATGCATCTATTATTCATCTATCTGTAATATCTAGTGATCTACTCTAGTTATTTACATAAGTTCCTCTTCGTGTGGCCGAAACCTGGCTTGGTATCATTGCATATATTTTTCACCTTCTCTTGAAAGTTGATTCTATCAGGCATGCCCTTTTAGTAATTTGAAATCACTGTTTTTGTTTCGTTAATTCTTAATTCTTTTTTTTCCCTCACCTTCATATGCAATACCAATTTTTACCCAATTTTAAAAATTAGTTTAAGTCCTGTGTTCTGTAGCTCTTGATCATGCCAAGCATGCTTGCATCATTATTTAACATTCCTTGTTCGCCCTTGCAATAACTACATTACCTAATTAGAGAATAAGTAAATATCTGTGTTTAGTTGTGAGCCCGTGGCCATGCTTGCAAAACATGCTCGCATCACTATTTGTCTGTTCTACTATAGATCTTAAGTTGAATAATCGACATCTTGTTTTATTTCTATCGTAATGACCACCCTTTTTTGATATTGGCTTCTAATGACTGGTTTTACCAGAATGGCATTTTTTTCTATTATCTATTTGTGTTTAAACATTTGGGCATGATCCTTCTTTCAATTCGTTCACTGCCAACCTTTTGTTCGCTCTCGCCGCACCCATAAAATAATTACTGAGAATTTGGTGTTTGGTATTCCTGATTGTCAGAATACAAAAAGGACTTGTGCTTAATAATTATATTCACTTATCATGCCTCGCATGCCATATCCCTCACATATTTTAGTATCTTGCAAGATCATAAAAGAGCGCCAAAGATATGCAAATCATTAATTACCAATGTCTTCAGTTTCGATTAATGTCATTCTTGACTTCTTTATTCTTGTAACTTTAACAATACCCAATTGTTTGAGAGAAGATCTGTGTCATTAGCTCTTGACCATGTCAAGCATGCTGCCTCATTATTCGTCTATTTTACTATCGATTTCCAATTGAATAATTAACACTTTGTTTAAAAAAAAATGCTTGATTATATAATGTCTGCCCTTTGTAATAACTTCCAATGGCTGGCTTCACCAAATGGCAATCTTCCTTTTATATTATCCATTTGGTGTTTGAACATGTTGACATGACCCCTTCTTTCAATTCGTTAAGTCCTAACTTTTTGTTAGCTCTTGCCTCATCTATTAAATAATTACTGAGAATTTGGTGTTCGGTATTCCTGATTGTTTGTCAGAATACAAAAAGGACTTGTGCTTAAACAATTTTGTTTACTTATCATGCCACGCATGCCATTCCTCACATGTTTTAGTATCTTACAACATCATAAAAGAGCGCCAAAGATACGCAAATCATTTACTACAAATGTCTTCAGTTTCGATTAATGCCATGCTTGACTTACTCTTTTATTATTGTAACATTAACATTACCCAATTTTATGAGTAAAGATCTGTGCTATTAGCTTTGACCATGTCAAGCATGCTGCCTCATTATTCGTCTATGTTACTATCGATTTCCAATTGAATAATCAACACTTTGTTTAAAAAATGCTTGGTAATTGTCTGCCCTTGTCCAATGGCTGCTTCACCAAATGGCAATCTTCCTTTTATATTATCTATTTGGTATTTGAACATGTCGGACATGACCCCTTCTTTCAATTCGTTAAGTCCTTACTATTTGTCAGCTCTTGCCATTCACATCTATAAAATAATTACTGAGTATTTGGTGTTTGGTATTCCTGATTGTTTATCAGAATACAAAAAGGACTTGTGCTTAAACAATTATGTTCACTTATCATGCCTCGCATGCCATTCCTCACATGTTTAGTATCTTGCAAGATCATATAAGATCGCCAAAGATAAACAAATCATTTACTACAAATGTCTTCAGTTTCGATTAATGCCATGCTTGACTTACTCTTTTATTCTTGTAACATTAACATTACCCAATTTTATGAGTAAAGATCTTTGTTATTTGCTCTTGACCATGTCAAGCATGCTGCCTCATTATTCGTCTATTATACTATCGTTTTCCAATTGAATAATCAACACCTTGTTTAAAAAAAATGCTTGATTATGGTAATGTCTGCACTTTGTGATAATTTCCAATGGCTGTTTCACCAATGGCAATATTCCTTTAATATTATCCATTTGGTGTTTGAACATGCTGGGCATGACCTCTCCTTCAATTGTTATAACTCCATGGTCCCATCCACGGGTTTTTTTTCTGTTTTTGCTTAGCATTGTCTCAGCGCCCCCCCCCCCCCCTCATATCAATGGATGATCCTGTGTGGATGGGTCCATGGTGAACTCCTAACTTTTTGTTCACTCTTGCCACATCTTTAAAATAATTACTGTGAATTTGGTATTCCTGATTGTTTCTCAGAATACATAAAGGACCTGTTTGATTACGTTAATTTATCATGCCATGCATGTTATATCCCTCACATGTTTCAGTATCTTGCAAGATCATAAAACAGCGTCTGAGTTATGCAAATCATGAACTACAATGTCTTCAGTCTCGATTAATGCCAATTTTGACTTCCATATTTTTGTAACATTAGCATTACCCAATTATATATAAAAAAAAATAATCTGTGTTTACTTGCTCTTGATCATGCCAGGCATGCTTGCATCACTTTTTGTTGTCAGTTTTACTATGGATTACAAGTTGAATAATCCACATTTTGTTTACACAATACTTGAAAAGGAAATTTCTGCCTCTTGTTAATAATTACTTTTATTAACATTAAATGACAATCTTCCTTTTCTATTATCCATTTGACATTTCAACATGTTGGGCATATCCCCTTCTTTCAACTCATTGACTTTGTTTTTGTTCGCTCTTGCCACAACTATGAAATAATTTCTGAGTATTTGGTGATTGGTACTCTTGTTCAATTATTAGAATGCAAAGATTATTAGAAGACTTGTGCTCAAATATGTTCAATTATCATGCCATGTATGTCGTATTCCTTTATTCTTTACTCACTATACGTATTTGAAATTATATCTTGATATTTGAATGTACTATTTTATAGGTGTATCTCACTACATTTTATTTAATTTTGGAGCTTCTCACTTTTAATCTCCTCCGCCAATGTCTGTTTCGATAATCGTTCCGTTCTCACTGACTTTGCATCGTTCACACTTAGAGGTCTTTGCCCTACGTTCTCGTTTTTGCGTAAGAATCCTTTGTGTTGCGCCTCCTCGTCCTTCTTCATGTTCTATATGTGTTTTGTGTTCTTTGCCTTCTCCCCTCACTTTGTTACTTTGCTTTACTGCCTCTTATATGACCTTGACCGACACTTTATTGGACATAACACAACACTTTCGGATATGTACTGACTTCTTAGCATAGACAATACACCTCAGTTTCCATTTACATCATTGGATAATGATGACCTCTTTAGCGAATTGAGACCTCAGGATACTGTACTTAACAACCAAATGAATCCTTCATTTTATGATAATTTTGTTACTAATAATATAAATTTAGCTTCGGAAGAATTAGATCTCGATTTTGAACAGGATCATAACATATTGCAAAATCCATTTCTGAGTATATTACGCAAAATCAGTTAAATAATCTTACAAAAAATTTTAACGACGATACATTCAGCATAATGCATGCTAATATAAGAAGTTTAAATAAACATTTTGATGAACTTCAGTTACTTTTGAATAACACTTCAAATTCTAAAAAATGCCCCTTTTCTTTAATTGGCCTTACTGAGACATGGATATCGTGTGATTCTAACCATCAATTTTCTCTTAACGGATATGATTTCGTAATGAATAACCGAGAAGACAGACCTGGGGGTGGGGTAGCGTTCTATATTTCACATGACTACGAGTATACGGTTTGTGATTATCTTAACTCCATGAACGCCACTGTAGAATCTCTATTTATTGAAATTAATATTCCTGGTAGTAAAAATATGATTATTGGTGTAGTTTATAGACCCCCAAACTCAAATACAAATGACTTTCTAAATTACCTTTCCCAAACAAACAAATAATCCAGCTCTCGTTAATAAGGATGTAATATTTATAGGTGATTTTAACATTGATTTATTGAAACACAACAACATACGAAGCATCTCAAGATTTTCTTGAAACTTTTTTTTCGGCCTCCTTCTTGCCTCTGATTTCTAAACCAACTCGTGTAGTTAATGAAACTGCTACACTTATTGACAATATTTTCTGCAACATTCTCCCTCCTCCCGATTCTTTTATAATACTTTCTGACATGACGGACCATTTCCCGATTCTTACTCATTTTTCATTAAGGCGACCAATTAGACCGATACACTCCCAACAACGAAGACGTAGACCTACGCACGAAAATACAGCCAGTCTAGGTGCTTCTTTGGATAATGTCGACGGGTCAGTTGTATACAATTCTGTAGATGTTAATGCGTCCTTTAACCTTTTTATGAATATAATAAATGAGAAATTAGACCTGCATATACCCTTAAAAAAAGATAAGCGTAATACATACAAAACGATTTCTAAGTCACCATGGATATCGCCATCTATCTTACGTTCGATTAATAGAAAAAATAACTTATTTTATAAATTCAAAATGAAAGGTACAGAACAATCAAAAATAAAATACACATCTTATAAGAATACACTTACTAAAATATTACGCATTGAAAAGAAAAATTACTTTGCGAGGCAGTTGGCTCTATATAAACACGACATGCAAAACACATGGAAGGTTCTAAAACAGACCATGAATCTCTCCAATAATAAATCAAGTATTTCCAAAATTAGATTTAATAATGTCATTGTTGATGATGGTGACAACCTTTCAAATATTTTTAATAACCATTTCTCTTCCATTGGCGTAAATCTAGCTAAAGATATTCCTCCCGCGACGAAAAGTTTTTCGGACTTTCTCGGCCCGCCTAATCCAAATTCAATATTTTTTGCTCCAACATATAATCAAGAAGTTATTGATATAGTATCTGGTTTGAAAAATAAAAAAAGCCCTGGATTTGATGAAATTAATAATTTTATTTTAAAATCCGTAATAAATTCTATTGTTTCCCCGCTGGTGCATATATTCAACCTTTCCTTAGAAAATGGTACAGTACCAAATCAAATGAAGATAGCCAAGGTAATTCCTTTATTTAAAAAAGGTGATAAGTTGGATGTCGGTAATTACCGACCTATTTCTCTTTTGTCCACATTTTCTAAGATCCTTGAAAGAATAGTATACGTCAGAACAGAAAAATTTTTGTCAATGCATAATATTTTATCTGATGTTCAATTTGGGTTTCGCGACAAGCACAACACCACTCATGCCCTGATGAATTTTGTCAACAAAGTAGTCAATGCTCTAGACAAATCTAGTCACCTTGTGGGTATTTTCCTGGACTACTCCAAGGCCTTCGATACCATTAATCATGAAATCCTACTTAAAAAAATATCTCACTATGGTGTGCGAGGGAAGGCCTTGGAGTGGTTCAGGAGCTACCTACTTAACAGACAACAATACGTGTTTGTTAAAGATCATAACTCCAATTTGAAATATGTTAACTGTGGAGTCCCCCAGGGTAGCTTATTGGGCCCACTTCTTTTCACAATTTATATAAATGATTTCTGTAGATCATCCAAAATATTATCTCTTATCTTGTTTGCAGATGATTCGACCTTATTTTTTTCTCATCAGAATCCACAAACTTTAGTTGATGTTATTAATTCTGAACTTATTAATGTTACTGAGTGGATAAGAGCCAATCGATTATCTTTGAACCTTAACAAAACAAAATACATGTTATTTAGTAATTCCATAGACAAGTTACCGATGAACATTATATTTGATAATACCCCATTAGAAATGGTACCTTACACCAAATTTCTTGGAATAACAGTTGACAGTAAACTTTCTTGGAAAAATCATATTGAAAATATATCCAAAATAATTTCACGAAATATTGGTATTATTAATAGGCTAAAATTTTGCATTCCCTCCACATCATTAATCATGCTCTACTCATCCTTAATCTTGCCTTATTTGAACTATGGGATTCTTATTTGGGGTGATACCCATCAATATTTATTAGATAAATTGTTGCTTTTGCAAAAGAAAGCACTTCGTATTATTCATAGTACATGTTTCCGTTCTCATACGGACCCACTTTTTCTAGAAAGTAAACTGTTGAAAGTCAAAGACCTGTATTTACTACAGTTGGGGCACTTCATGTATAGTTATAATAATAATGCACTTCCCCATATTTTTGATGCCATGTTCCCTAAAAATCAATTTTATCATAACTACCCCACGAGACACTCTGACGAACTTCACATCCCACTTTACAGAACTTTACTGGCCAAAAATACATTCTTATTCAACGGTCCTAAATTCTGGAACTCACTCGCTAATAATGTTAAAGACAGTGTCTCCTTGAATTCATTCAAACGTAAACTCAAACGTATCCTGCTTAATTCCTATAATTCTTCTCAACGGAACTAACACTTCATTATCTTGATTATAATCCTTACATTTTTCACTTTTATCTTTTTTCATCTATATTGTCCACTCATATCCTTTGTTATTTCACCAGATCAAGCTGGTTCATGGTCAGCCCTTTCCCATTCTTAGTTTTACTCCTTTTAAAAACTAGTTGTCTTGTACTGTCCTGTCTCTTGTTTTGTCTTGTCTTCTACGCCTTGTCATCCCCTCTCTCTGTTTTTTCCTGTCTTGCGCAACATATCCTTTACAACGAAGACCTCTTTGTGTGAAAAGCTTTGCATTTGTTCAGTTTTTATGTTTCCGTCAATATGATTTCTTTTTCTCTTTTTCTTTCCCGTAATACATGCATGTACGCATATAGTAAGTCGACTATAATTTCTTCTTTCCAAGGGGATCCACAATTTTACAAGCTTTGCTTTTTAGTGGATCCCCCTCATTTCCATATTCATTTATGCTCCTTATTATACTGTGTTTTTTTTACGAAGTAAGAATGCCCTTCTGTAAAATTGTATTTGATTTCTATTGTTTTATATTACTTTGTATTATGTTTTGAATGGAAATGAAATAAAAGAATTGAATTGAATTGAAAAAATGAGTCATTGTGTCTTGCTGTTGTAGACGACACAAATTACATGTACGTTTAGGCCTTTTTGCTTAAATCGAAGATGGCAGAGCTGGCATTTGAACTCACAACCTTTAAATCATGAGTCCAATTCTCTAACCACTAGACCCCGTCACAGAAAACCTAGAAAAATTGTATTTTTCAGTATTTTTGTTTGAAAATTAGTAGTGTATTGCATTATAAACAGTAATTTAATCTTATGTGTAATGCTAATCAGTCTTATACCCCCCCCCAAAAAAAAAAAAAAACCCTAGGTTGCCAAGCTGGCAATCAAGCTCAATTTAAATCAACGCCCATCTAGAACACAAATCAACAAAAAATCCCTTGTACTTAACATCTTTTCCAGGACATGTTACATGGCCTATGAAGCTGTCTACTTGACTACAAGTTTCAAAAACCTGAGGGAAAGATCATTTGTCCACTCTTGAAGCCTTGAAGAAAGCTGTTCCACCCTATGGGAGGAAACATTGGCTTGGATACCATAGTCATAATCTCCCAATACAGGCGGATATGAGAATAATTATGTCCTGGTTTTAACCTAATCAGCAGCGATTTTTGAAGCCATCTTTGATTTCCGGACATACTTGTTATTTTACCATACCTACATATATTTCGTTTATTCACTCATGCGTGAATGAGGAATCATCTAAGGAATATAATAATAAATATTATATGCAATATTTATAAAGCGCTTAATACAAATGTTTCTAATCTAATACAAATAACAAGGGAAATAGGAAATTCAACAGTGATACGTCATTTTTATACTATATATGTGTTACATCGATACTTTTTGTTCCGGGAATTTTTGTTTGTTTATTTGGGGAAGCATTGTTTAGCGTTTTTTAACACGCCTTTGCTTTTGGAAGGAACCCCTCTTCCTTGGATGATCTGTTCTTCAAATCAAAAACTCAATATGAAAATATAAATTTGATATTTTGTTTAATCTACCCCAGAATCCGTTTGTCAAAGTTCAGAAATTTCAAAATGCTGCCGCTCGCATCGTTTCTCTATGCACCAGGCGCACTCACATTCCTCCTATTTTAAGATCCTTACATAGGGTCCCTGTAAAACAACGTATTATGTTCAAGATTTTGTTGTTAACTTTCCGCTGTGTCCATGGCTCTTCTCCCCAGTAACTCATTTCACTTATCAAAAGTTATACCCCTTCAAGATCCTTACGTTCCTCCTCGTCCAATTCTCTCGTTACCCCCAAAGTTTCAAAAACCTAGGGGGAAAGATCATTTGTTCACTCACCCTCCAAGTTATGGAACAGCCTCCCTCAAAACATCAAACAGTGCTTGACCTCTGAAACTTTCAACCAATACCTTAAAACATTTCTCTTCAATTCTTCTTAATTTCTTTCATAATTTCCTTAAAAAAACACCTTGAGCACTCTACAGAGTGGATTTGATGCTATATAAGTCAAGTCATTATTATTATTATCATCATATCTCGAATAACTGTGTATATATTGAATTATACATAAATAGATATCGTGGTTTAAACTTATAGCAACTCATTTAAGTCAAAGAGACCATGACCACCGGAAGAACTCGTAATATTGGTACCTTTATCGAGCCTCGAAGGATATATCATCCGTGAAAGTACAGTCCACCAGGTTGGTGTAGCATCGTACTTGTAAAGGAATATCAATGAATCATTATAATCATTGTTTATTTATTCGTTTCTGCTTGTCATGAAAATGTACATAGTGTGACGATCACAAAATCAAATAGTTAAAGTCATTTACATAACTGATTATACCAAGGTTGCAGACATACAATAGTATGACAATATAAGCTGATGCTTGAGCTATTGTTGCACTTTTGGATATATGAAATACATACATAAATAATTTTTTTTGTTATACTAAAAACTCAAAACTAACGATTACACAAAGGAAAAAAATTATGTGCCACAACTATTTACAAATATAAAGAAGGAGTGTGTGAGGCGTACTAATATTTGACATTACATAGATTTTTAAGTTTGAAATATACAGGACAACAAAAATATGCCTTGCTAGAGGAGTACATCTTAGTGACAAGTATGTGTTTTACCGCACTTTTGAAGGAATGAACTGAATATCCAACTGTTTCGATTTCAAATATGATTGTAGTGTCAGCTAAGTTATTGTTTTTGTTTTCCTAGTCATACAAAAGAAATTACTAACTGCATGCCTTTGATAAAATCAAATCAAATCAAATCAAATTGACCATCAAGCTTAATCATGCTTATTAGTATGGTTCAAACGTTAGAATGGAAGACTATTTGGGTACTTTTCTAACATAATAATGATCAAATACAAACACTTGTTAATATATCACATAATTTCAGTTTTCAATGTATACAGTGTGGTCTACGTGTATTTTCTAGCAGAGATGTAATATAATTATTGTTCAAAGACAATTCTTCATGGAACTCAACATAATATGATGTACACAGTGACAATTTTGATCTATAAAATCGTATTTTTATTACATAATTATCACATTTATCAACCATGACGCAAATTTGAAGTCATTAAGAAATAAAAATCTTCACGGAACGGACTAATATATCACTGATATTTACAAGCATTATCAGAAATATCAAATGCATTTCATTTAAAGCGAGTTTGATGTTAAATAGTACATAAAACACAAAGGTCGTTTATATAGCATAGATTGACTTCATAAGTCCATGTAGGCAACATATTGCATATGACTACAATATACTCCATCGAAATTCAGCATTTTTTTTATCCCTTTAGTGTCTTGTTTACTTTTAACAAAGATAATCTAATATCTTTGAGGCAGGCATGTTTTAATAATGTATGTTTTGTGCTCACATTGTTACCAGGCAGGCAGAGCAAAGTCAGTCTGAGCTGTCTGCCCCCCCCCCCCCATCTATTTAGTTTTATTGCGTGTTTTATTGAATCAACACAAATCATGATATGTACATAGTCAAATATATTATTCAATAAAAATCTAGTCGGCTTAGTTTATATTCATACTCATTTATTTCCCTAGTATAAATGAGCACCACCACGGGATAAATTCGAAGGGGGTGGGGGATGGATCATAAAAGGAAGAAAACATCATTAGCATGATTTAAAGGTGACTAAGATGATTAGTTTATAATACAAATATTTGCATCAGATAATCTTCTTTAATCGTTTTTTTACCTAAATATAAATTTCCTGTGCCATAGACTTTGTAGACAAAGTATGAAAATGAGCCACTTTTGGCATAATATTGTAGGGGAAGGATCAAAGCACTGCCTCGACGATACCTACATCATGTGACTACTTGAAAATTGTTTGGTTGTGACAATTTTTATTCTCTCTATGGAGTGTCTATAATCAAACCAGGAAACGCCCCTTCAATATTAGAAAATCGGTAAGCACTGTTCATTGTACCGAGATGTGATCGTGTCAAAGGTATTCCGTTTTGGATGATACTCTTGTATGCGTTGTTAAAACCATTTTGTTTCCCTGAGAAAAAAAAGATCCAAAGTCACATCAAAGGAACATCTCGACGACCGATTCTTGATCAGACATCATTATAGAGGGTGACGTCATAAAATACCAGCTGGAATTACTGAAATTACAGTAAGTAGCCAACATTAAATATACATTGAGCATAAAAAACGGGAGGATTTGAAAAGTATCTAACTTTTTTAATTTCAAATTATGATGTCTATATTTTTTGGTGTTAATAGGTGCTCTGAAGTGTCATCTTTTAAATGCCATAAAAAATTGTTTCGTTGGAACATGGAATGTTTTTGTTTTGGGTTAAAAAGGAGGCTCGCGTCAAAATTGCATAAAATGATAAATATGATGATAGGACTTTTTCTTAACCTTTTCATTATCTTTGCCATAATTTGTTGATAATGCGGTCAAAATTCATTTTAAAAGCTTTTTATTTGCCTGGATTGTTCTGTTGTTGTTTCCTTTTTATATGTTCTCTTTCAGCTTTGAATTTTCCTTCTTTAAGCAGAATCAAAAACAGAAATATCAGAGGAAGTATGGTAGAGAGTGTATTTTTTTCTCAGTTCATATCGTTGCGTGCTACAAAGCCTATTGTGCCTTTGAACAGTGAGATGCAGATGGGCGGGGCTCGGCGGTGTCCCCCCCCCCCCCGTAAAAAATCATGACGAAGAAAAAAAGTGGAAAGGAAATAAAAGGAAAAAATAGATAGTGAAATATGACTTATTTTCTGATGAGTACCGAATGTAAAAATCAATAACAAAATTGGATATTCTCATAAAAGTTGGAATTTACGCTTGCTCGCTTCGCTCGCATACAATTTTAATACATTAAACAATCTGCCATATCTAGCTCCTTCAAAATTGACTCAATACACCATTGCCATTGAAAGACATGAATTTCTTCCTGTTTTTCATGTCAAGCATATAATTAAACTTGGATAAGTTATCAATAACCCCTTAAAAATAGGATTCATGTTTTCAAAATTACCATAACACCATTCGTTTCACATAATAAAAGGATTACAAGTTCTCCGAATTAATAATGCAATTCTTCTTGCTTGGGTTGACAAAAAGTCTTCCTTTCTTACCTATAAAAAAATTCAAGAGTAAAACAAGTTTGATTTAAAAACTAAAATAAATAATTCAAGTAATTAAATAAATTTGTAAATTAAATTTGACAGCATAATTCCAAAATATTTGAGAAGTAAATGAAAAGTTTAAAAGCTGATTAGCAAGAAGTCTGATAATTAAATTGATAATTTTCGCCATTTTGGCGCAAGCCTCTTTTTGAACTCCCGACATCGCTTAAGCATGAACAAAATTGATGTTTTAAATGGCACTTCAAAATAAGATTTCAGAGCATATATTAACATCAAAGTATGGATATTTCATTTTGAAACATTTTTTTAAAAGACTTTTCTAAACTATTCTGATTATTTTTTATTTATTTATTTATTTATTTGTTGATTTATTGATTTATTTATTCATTCATTTATTTATTTATTCATTTATTTATTTATTCACTAATTTATTCATTTATTAGTATTTTTAGTTTTAGTTGGGGGATACGCACTGTATAAAAATGCGATTTCCGTCATTACGTTAACTACAATTTCTATCAATTTGCTAAATCTAAGTCTCCAATTTGATGACATCATTGCTTGCCTAAAAATCTGTTTTAAATTCAGTTTATCTTGTGATTTCGTCACATTAGGTTAAATGATAAGATGAAACACGTTGTTTGAAATGTACGAAGTATATTGTATCAAAGTAATCAACGTTAATACAGTATCAGTTGAAAATAATGGGACTATCAGATCCGTGGACAATTCAGTGATATTATTATGTGTGCCACCCCTTATTCACCATGTCACATAATTTTTATATAAAGTTTTGTTTCATTTACATGTAGTATAAATAAATATTTTTTACCATTGCATTCAATATATCACCAGGAATAATATATGATTCATACTAAATGATCTTAAACCATTTCAAAGTGGGGTTCTAATTAATTATTTTATGACATTGCATCCAGACGGCAACACTCGAATGTGATTACACAAAAAAGATTAATGAGTCCAATTATTGTTGTATTTCTCATTTATTTAGGTCATTATTCCAACCATTGTTTTAAAAGAATTTATAGAACACTTTTTAAAGACAATGATATCAAACAGAGGCGTCGATCCATTTTCAGATTGGGGGGGGGGCAAAATCCTGAATCAACTTTCCAAAGGCAAAACAAACTCACACACACATATATGTGTATAAGTACGTATACATGTATATATATATATATATATATATATATATATATATATATATATATGTATATGTATATATGTATGTTTATATATGTATGTATATATATGTATATATATATATATATATATATATATATATATATATATATATATATATATATATATATATATATATATATATATATTTATATATATATATATATATATATATATACATACATATATAATGAGAGGGGTGTGGATATATGTACCAATCGCTTTGATCATTATTTATAATATATGTGTGAAGAGTAGAGTAGAATCAAGGATGAAGCAAAGTATACACTATGTTGTAAAGCTTTCGGCCCTGGCCTTCTTCAGTTTTTATTTGCTAAACAAAACAAATAAAGCAAATCATAGAATAAGCAACAGAACAAACATAATGTAAATTCTTTTGTTTTGGTTTTGATTCAATTTGGTATTATTTACATTATGTTTGTTCTGTTGCTTATTCTATGATTCGCTTTATTTGTTTTGTTTAGCAAATAAAAACTGAAGAAGGCCAGGGCCGAAAGCTTTACAACATAGTGTATACTTTGCTTCATCCTTGATTCTACTCTACTCTTCACACATATATATATACATATACAGTGCGTCCCAAAAAAAACTATACACTTTTGAAATGGCTGCCAAATAAAAAATGTAGCACTTTGGGGGAAAAGACTTATAGATATGGAAAGCCAATAAAGTCAACTTTCAAATGACACCAAAAAGTTGGAAAATTATTCATGCTTGAGCGAGCACTGCCCACTGAAACAGAGGGTATGCAAATAAGGGTGGGCTGGAATTAGCCTTCCAATTTCTTTCAGATGTTTTGTTTGGTACTTGCAAAGTTGAAGGTTATTTGGTGAGTTAAAGATCAGATGTTATCAGTTTGTTGTTTGTGAAAATTTCATACGTTATTAAATTGAAATTTAATGCATGAGTGATCATGAATTGCAATTTTTAGTGCAGCTTTATCATGTGGATCATGTGGATCTTAACAATGTGTTCATGACAGTCAGGAGAAGAGGGGGTAATATGACTTAGGTAGGTGAAGTAAGTTGATGGGCTTAAGGTCAACAGAACATTTAGCAACCCCTCCCTCCATCTCACCCCCTCCCCCCACTTCTCTCCTCCTGGGAGACTAAGCTTGGCTAGGCTGGGCAGGAATTAGCCATACAGTTTTTTGAGAGGTTAGTCCTTTGGAACTTACAAAGCTAAGGGTGTTCTGCTATTCATGAGTGAGATAAGTTTTGGTTTTAATAGGCAAATTTCATGAATTACTCAATTGAAATGTACTGCATGAGTGAACAGGAATGCAATTTTAGTGTAGCATATTCATCTTGTGGACATCAGAAGTGTGTTCATGAGAGTCAGAGTAATGTGATGGTACATGTACCTGTTACAAGCAAGAAGGCGAGGTATGCTAAGACTTGGTTAAAAGGGCATTCCTCTTCTTTTTGTCCTTTTACAAATTAAAAGTCATAGGTACCCTCCCCTCTTCACCTCCAATTTCCAGCCCCCCCCCCCCCCCCTCTCTCTCTCTGTCTCATCTCCCGGATTGTAGCCTTTTCAAAACTTAACTGCCAAGTGACCGGTGGCTGATGGTCAGTTTGAATGATTGCCAAAAAAAATTAATGATTATGATGATTAATGAAATAATTTATTGGAAAAAAAATGAATGTTTTATTGATCACATTGCACATTGAATGAGTTAATTTACTGATAAATTGTTGATTGAATGATTGATAGGAAAAAGTTGATGCCCTAATTCAGAATTAATCATTAAACCAACATTCTGCTCTGGACTTCACGCGTACATAAGAATAGCCATCAGTCTCTCAACAGGAGGGGAGGGTGGGAAAGAGGGAGGGGGCGGGGGCTGAATGTTCTGTTGACCCTTATTCCATCAACCTACTTCTCCCACTTAAGCCCTATCTCACCCCCTATTCTCCCGACTGGCCGACTCCCATGAACACATTGCTGAGATCGCCATGATAAAGTTGAAATGCTGCCCCAAAAGATATCCAAATGATAAAGCTGAAATGCTGCTCCAAAAGTGTAATTTGTGTTCACTCATGCATAAAAGTTCAATTTAATAACTTAAAAAATTTGCTTAAGCTATCAAAACTGATCAAGGTTGATCATTAATTTATCACAACGCCCTTAACTTTGCAAGTTCGAAATGATTTGCCTCTCAACAACTGAAATAAATTGGAAGGCTAATTCCAGCCCACCCTAATTTTCATACCCTTTGTTTCAGTGAGCAGTGCTCGCTCAAGCATTAATATTTTTCCAACTTTTTGGTGTCATTTGAAAGTTGACTTCATTGGCTATCCATATATGAGAGTCTTTTTCCCCAAAGAGCTAGATTTTTTATTTGGCGGCCATTTCAAAAGTGTATAGTTTTTTTTGGGACGCGCTGTATATAAATATATATATATATATATATATATATATATATATATATATATATATATGTGTGTGTGTGTGTGTGTGTGTGTGTGAGGGTGTGTGTGTGTGACTCATGAGGAGGATAGATACATGTATCTCACTACACAGATAATACGAGTGCCGAGAGCGAACTGAAATCTCTTTATATTCTGACCTGAAAGCTTGATAATCTAAGCAATTTTGGTACCAATGATTAAGACCGGTATCTAAAAGAACAATAGATGCGAGCGTTAAGCGCGAGCTGAAAATTTTGATATTTCGATCTGAAAAAAGACAGTTTAATGGACATTTTTGATAAAGAACACGATATATATCCAGCAAAAGATTATTGCAAAATCGAAGCGGGAGTTCTGTTGAGGTTTAGAACTAAAAACGGGACATTTTATTCACCTATTTAATCATGAAAAGTATGGGTTTTGGCTACATAAATAATGCGAGCGCGAGCTGAAAATTTTGATATTCCAATCTAAAAAGCGGACA
Source organism: Lytechinus variegatus (assembly GCF_018143015.1). Lineage (NCBI taxonomy): Eukaryota > Metazoa > Echinodermata > Echinoidea > Temnopleuroida > Toxopneustidae > Lytechinus > Lytechinus variegatus. Next base: position 45,380,400 of record NC_054745.1, read on the forward strand.
TTTCGAGCACAATTTTAAATAGAGAACGAGTTGGTATCTCAATCTCGCTTGCTGATTTCTGTGTAACATTACAATCTTATTTTATTTTTACACATCAGCGGAATAATTGGGGGGGGGGGGGCAAAACGATATGTTTGCCCACCCAATATTTTCATTGGTGGGGCGATCGCCCCCCCCCCCCCTCCAGGATCGACGCCTCTGATATCAAAGTGTAAACTTTTTATCGATACGCACTGTATAAATGAGAATGAAGTATCCAATAAAAACGGAGCTGCAAAACTTAGTTCGTGAGAACAATGTTCGGGGAGGGGGGGTATTAAACATTCCACATCGAGGCTTACGCTCAGTCACATATCTAACTGCTTATGCTTACTCGAAGCGTAAAAAATATGACTGTATATATATATACATGTATATAAATTAAGAAAGCTTCTACGAGCAAAAAAAATCGATCAACATTATAGGTTAAAAGTAACGGAAATATTGTATATTAAAATTTTACAATATTTTGTGAAAACGGGTATGCCTATATACATTGTATATGCAGTTGATGGTATATGCGTAAGCAATATATCTCCCAGTAACAAATTAAGAAAATATGATCTTACATATTGAATCAAAAGTCAATCCTATTTTCTCATTCTTTGTGAAAAAATAACTTAAGTAAATCACCTTAGATTCATTTGGTAACTTAATAACAACGAGACAGTTGGGAGATTTATAATTACAAAGCCATGTGTAGAAGGGTTCCATAGAAATAGAAAAAAATCCTTATTTTATAATTCCCTATTTTCATTGTAATAATTGTCTGACATTATTATTTTTTTCTATTCAATTCATATCATTTTCAGCCTAGAGTACACCTTCAACTTTCTGCTGCATAAGTAACCACGCCCTCTTCGGCAAATATTCGGTGAATAAGGCATCTTGGAGAGGTTACCACAACAGGCCATATGCCAAATTGTGAGAAACAAATGTTTTTTTTTTTATCACAACAATCAGAAAAATTTGTTCTTGTGATCGTTTATGTCATCGTTTATTTAAAGCTAAGAAAGATAATTGTTTATAATAGGGCATTTGCCAACGTAAGGAGGGAAGTCATTTTCATGACTTATTTCTCTCTCTCCCTCCCCCTCTCTTTCTCTCTGTCTCTCTCTCTCTCTCCTATTCTTGCTCTCATTCCTATTGATTTTTTGATCTTTTTTTCTATTTCTTTAACCGCTACTCTGTCCCCCTCCCTCCATTATTACCCCCCCCCCCTTCAGTCAAATCAACACTATTTCTGTGTTTGCATTCTCTCTCCCCCTCCCCTCTAATTCTCCCTCTTTATAAATCTTTACCACGCTACCTACTCTCTCTCTCTCTCTCTCTCTCTTTCTCTAACTGTCTTTCCTTTTTTTAATATGTTTTTGTCTTCCATTTTCATCAGATCACTACTCTGATCACCATGGCAACTAACTTCACCCCAGACCAACAATGTGAAGGAAAGGAGTGTCATTCAATCACAGATGTGACGTACTACGTGGAGGAGAAGAAAAGACTCTGTGATGACTGCGCCTCTAAAGAAAGATGCATCACAAGAGTTAAAAGAGGTGTACCAAATATTTATTGTGAAGAACATGATGAAAAGGTAAAATTATATTGTAAAAATCATGGTAAAGCATTGTGCGCTTTTTGTGCAGTAGATCACGTAGACCAATGTGTGCGACAAAATATGGATGTCGCAATTGGAGACCTTCAAGCAAAACTTACAAGTATAAAAGAAAAGGGAAGGGACAAATTGAAAGAAGGTCGTCTTCATGAAGATGAAATTGATCAATGCACAAAGTACACAGACACCCGTCTACAAGCTTTGAAAGATGAAGTTAATTCGATAATCAAGGAGGCGATCAACATAGATAAATTCAAGGAGAAGATGGAGGCTGACAAAATCAACCAAGATTTTGATGATCAGAATAAAGTACTTGAAGAAGAGATTATGAAGATTAATGAGAAGATTCGAAAGAACAATGAAGAGAGAGAGAAACAACTTGAATTAATTCATACAAATGCACAGATTAGACAAAGACACATGGATAATAAGAAGATTGGTCTTCATAGAGACATTGATAACATTGTTAAAGAGAAGGATAGGAAGATCAGAGAGTTGATGAAATCATTGCAGGATGACATAAAAACAATAGAGAATGCAATACACACCATAGATACAGTACTAGAAGACGATAAAAACATTGTTAAAGACGGTCATAGTGTGAACATGTCAGTGAGTGATAAACTAAAGAAACCACTTTATAAGAATGATGTGAAACAAATCACTGATAGAATATCAGATGTGAGGTTTGTGAAGGTTGTTGGGAGAGAGAAGTATGATGGTAGGATTGGTGGGTATGATGGCGAGTGGATGCTTAGTGATACAATCAGTGTTGAAGATAAAATCACACTCCCATGTATTGTGGGCTGCATTGATGAATGTAATGTGATCATCACAGATGTGACGTCAGATAGCCATACATACATGTTAGATATAAACACTAAACACATCCAGAGAGTGATAACAGGTACTGATACATCATGTGTTTTCTCCTGTGCATTACTGAATGGTGACAAGATAGTATGCGGTAGAGGCCGTGAAGGTGGAACAGGGAAATTTTCTACTGGATCCATCAGTGTGCATGACAGACAATGGATGCACATTAATGACGTCACAATACCAAGAAACAAATCTTACGATATCGCGTCATCTTCTGGTCGCTTAGCTCGTCTTTTCTCCCCGGTTAACTTTTAAAGAGGTTAAGAACAAAACGCGCGATACCTCATCGGTGTATGTAGCTGTTGACCGTGATGGGATGATCATCGCTGATGAGTGGGGTCAGTCTAAGATATACGTCATCAACCCAGCTGATAGTAAGATCGTGAATACCATCAAATGTAAAGAGGAAGTAGTGATGCGAGGTGTACTATCATCAGGTCACATCATCGCTCAACCTGGTGGTGAGAGAGTACTAATCATAGACAGACAGGGTGGTCAAAGGGAAATCCCCCACAGTGATGTCATCTGGAATGTGTGTGTTGATCCTATAACAGACGACCTCTACGTCATGACATCAGATGATGAGTACAAGACGTGTGTGATTGATCAGGTGATGAGTGGGAATGAAGTGAAGAAGAGAAGAGTGACGTCATTCCCTCTATCAACTAGACTGACTGATAAGGATGATAGGTTTTTTACCGTTTTATCATCTCGCGTAATGATCTCATCATCAGGCAAGATAATTGCTTGTGATGGAGATAGTATTCTCGTATTCGAAAAGAGAATCTCACTATAGAATGATGATATATCGGGATCAATTATTGGATTAACTTTGACAATTTTTGTATACCATGACCACAGTGATACCATCTTTAGAGAATTATTTGCATCAATTATGTTATTAAGTTGTAGGCCTAATAACTCTCAGCCGTTTTAAACATCCCAGTTGCCATACACACCATGATAAAGAGGGGCAGATACTGATCAGATTCAACTGAACACGGTGACCGAACAAATTTAGATTAGAATGGGCACGTGGACTTACAAGGAAAAAAATCCTGAGATTTAAAAAAAAAATAATGAAAAGATATAAAACAAAATAAATTGGAATCATTCACGCTTAATATAACTGGAATTTCGCATGAAGCGAGGAATGTGCATTTTCTTCATGAAAAAAGTGTAACCTATTTCCAGAAATACATGTATATACTAAGGGGGCTGTCGGACACTGTTTGAAATAATCTGTTTCGTGACTTTCGTCTGTCATTCTAATAACATTCATGTTTCTATCAGCGAACAAAAAGATGAAAAATCAATGTAAAATAATCTTTTCAATTTTGTCTTTTATTTTGCAAACAATGAACCGGGTGGCTGCATGAAATATTAGGCTTCAACCAATATTTAATGAATTCAACACGTTACAAAGTAAAAAAAAAGTAGTAAACATGGTGATATAAAGTGAAATTGGCAAGACAAGTTCCAATGCTTGGACAAAGATTCAGATTCAGATTCATTTATTATTGATCCATGATAAAATGCATAGAAATTTACTGATGCTGCATCTCATTTTACCATTTTCACTTATCTTCCCTCTTGTAATAATCTTAAAGTTTCACGAAATTACAGTCGTTGGACGGTATAGATATATTTAGAATAAACATGATGTGATACTGAAATAATAAAGGTTGAAAACATGTTGAATATTGATATTATGATGCATGATAGGCTTAGAGGGGAGAGAGAGAGAGAGAGAAACGGAGGGTAGGAAAACCAAGGGAATGAGGAAGGTTGAACATAAAGAGAGAGAGAGAGAGAGAGAGAAGGAAAGATATATGGATATGACGGGCCAGGGATGATGGGTAGATTATGTTTCAACATTAGACATCATTCCCCTTATAACACTGGGGTAAATCCGATCCGAGTAATTGGGTGGGGGTTATAGCAATATACTGATCTGAAAATTCAAGCAAAGTGGGGACACCAACCACATTAAAAGCTTTGTATACGGGGGTATAATAATGTCTATGTACATAATGCTAACATCTTGGAGTTAAGGACTTTAACGGGGTTTTTTTTTCGATAGATGTAAAGTAATAGTGTACATTTAATCTAGTTATGCGAGTGAGTATTTGGAAGACAAGTTATGTCCAAAAACCTCTATCAAGTGGTAATAATAATAATAATAATAATGTAGTTCTTATATAGCGCATTTCAGACCTGAAAGGACTCTCAATGCACTTTACAAAAATAAGAATTATACAATATAAGGAATTACTTAGAATAATAATTGGCAACATCAACATTAATCAGTTACATACATGTATGGCATAAGTATTTGGAAAGGCCTAGTTGAATGCTTCATTAAAAAGAAATGTTTTAAGTTGTGATTCGAAAATTCCAGGATTATTTTGTGATCGGAGAGTACTGGGGAGGGAATTCCAAAGGGTTGGGGCACTGTAGGAGAAGGACCTTTCGCCATGCGTCTTAGTTCTTAGTCTGGGTACTTGAAGGAGTAGTTGAGTTGATGATCTAAGTGTCCTAGAGGGGGTGTATGGAGAAACAAGTTCAGAAATATATTGAGGGGCAAAACCATGGACAGCATTAAATGTTATTAGAAGGACTTTGAAGCGAATTCGTGATTTGATAGGTAGCCAGTGAAGTTCTTTGAGGATTGGGGTGATGTGGTTGTGTTTCTTGGATCTGGAGACAAGTCTTGCGGCTGAATTTTGGATTCTTTGGAGCTTTGCTATATCTTTGTCCGGCGTTCCGTACAAAAGAATGTTACAGTTATCAAGAAGGGAAGATACAAAAGCATGAATGAGGATCTCAGTCACATTCTTACTAAGGTATGACCGAATCATTCCAATACGTCTCAGAGCAAACGAGGCCTTGCGACAAACAATATTTACGTGTTGGCGCATGTTCACATTCTTATCAAAAATGACACCCAGATCACATACTGAAGGAGATGGCAGAACCTGGCCAATCATTGATGTCAAAGGAGGGAGAGCCTCCTGCACTCGTCTGAAAGGAGATGAAACATGAAGCAACTCCATTTTGCTGTCATTAAGTGTAAGATGATTGCTCACCATCCAGTTCCGTACTTCCTGGAGGCAGATTTCCAGTCTCCCTACAACATTCTCCCTTTCCGAAGACTTTAAGGAGACGATAAGTTGTGTGTCGTCAGCGTAAATCATTGTAGAGAAACCATGTGCCTGAATGATGTCCTGAACTGGCGAAGTGTAGCAGATAAAGAGAATCGGACCGATTACCAATCCTTGAGGCACGCCCCACCGCAGTGGTGTTGAAACTGAGGTGTTGTCTTGAATGCGCACTTTCTGCTCTCTTCCAGACAGGTAAGATGTGAACCACTGCAATGCCATACCAGTCACTCCAAATCTGTATTTCAGTCTAGAAAGCAGAATCTCATGGTCGACTGTATCGAAAGCAGCCGTAAGATCAAGAAGGATGAGCAGAGCCTCATTCCCATTGTCTAGAAATTGAAGAAGGTCATTATGTACACGTAGTAAGGCAGTTTCCACACTGTAGTGTTGACGATACGCCGATTGCCTAGATGGGAGAAGAGAGTTACTAGCCAGATATGATGTAAGCTGCTGACTGACCACACGTTCGATCACTTTCCCAAGTAGCGGGATGTTTGATATCGGACGAAAGTTCTTCAAGTCCTCGGGATCTAGATTCTGCTTTTTCAGTATTGGTGTAACAACTGCAGATTTGAGTGAAGTTGGAAAATTGGCAGACATAAGACTCTGATTTGCCATATCTGTGATGGCAGGAAGAAGAGTATTAAGACATCCGCTAAAGACACATGCAGGAACAGGGTCAAGTGCACAAGTTTTCACCTTCTTAGATTTAATAATCTTGCGAACATCTTTCTCTGAAACTTGATGGAATTCTTCAAGTTGACATGCAGACCTTTCCAAGGTAGCTTCAGTAGAGGATGGTACAGGTGACAGATTGACGTTGGTAGTTGATGCTCGAAGTTTGGATATCTTGTCGTTGAAGTAGTCTGAAAATCGTTGACAAAGTTCATCCTTCGAGCTGTGGGATGGCAACAGTTGATCAGATCGCTCGACTGTTAATTCGTGTACAACTTTGAAAAGCTCCTTGCTGTTGCTACCAGCTATTTTCTCTCGATGGTAGGCACATTTTGCTTTCTTGAGTATACATTGATAATCAGTCAATGAAGCTTTCATCATGTGTTTGTCTGTGACAGTTCCGGATTTTCGCCACTTCCTTTCTGCAGAACGCAACTTTCGTCGTCGGGCTTTCAGAGATTCATCATACCATGGGGCATGTGGGCGTAGCTGAATACTCCTGGAAGATATTGGAGCATGCTTGTCAAGGGCGGCTTTTAGAGTAGAGTTATAAGTGTCAACCTTTTGGGCTAAGTCAAGATCGTCAAGGTCTCCAATGTTTGAGAAGTTACCTTCAATATCACGGCTGAATTGTTCATAGTCGATGCTACGAAGCATACGATGGCGAACTTGCTGCCTTGATGCAGGTGGACGAGCAAGTGCTGCTGTGAACATGATTGCCGCATGATCAGATGGCATTGCAGGTAGTACTCTAATGTTGTCAATGATACCTTCACTTTCTCTGACGATCAGGAGATCCAGTGTATGACCACGTTTATGAGTAGGCTCTGAAATCATCTGCTTGAGACCACCAGATTCAAGAAGATCATTTAGAGATCTCGCATCAGCATCCATGTTGTTGTCAGTGTGGATATTGAAATCTCCACAGATGATTAACTTAGTACATAAGAGGTTGACAGACTCTAGAAGCCTTGAAAACTCAACAAAAAAGAGAGCAGAGTTTTGGCCTCGGGCAGGAGGTCTGTAAATGAGAATCATCGTAAGTGTATCCTGGTCAGATGAACTAACCGATACCTCAAGGCATTCAAACGTTACAAATGTGTGACTTCTCTTCTTTGTAGTGAAACTGTTACGTAGAAAAATGCACAGACCACCACCTTTCTTTCCTGTGCGAGGAAGTTTCAGTAGACGATATTGCTGAAGAGTAGTTTGAATGTCTGCCAGGGTAGGGCCGTCCCGAGCATCTCCCTTTAGCCAAGCCTCAGTAACGCCTAATATGTCAAGTTGTTCTGTCAGCACAAAGTCACATATTTCTGCAGGTTTATTCATCATTGACTGAGCATTCCAAAAGCCAATCTTTGTAGAAGTAATAGCTTTACTATTTTGCGTCAGAGGTATATAATTCAATTCAATTCAATTCAATTCTTTTTTATTTCATTTCCATTCAAAACATAATACAAAGTAATATAAAACAATACAAATCAAATACAATTTTACAGAAGGGCATTCTTACTTCGTAAAAAAACAGTATAATATAGAGCATAAATGGATATGGAAATGAAAATGAGGGGGATCCACTAAAAAGCAAAGCTTGTAAAATTGTGGATCCCCCTTGGAAAAGAAGAAATTATAGTCGACTTACTATATGCGTACATGCATGTATTACAGGAAAGAAAAAGAGAAAAAGAAATCATATTGACGGAAACATAAAAACTGAACAAATGCAAACCTTTTCACATCACATCACATCACGGGCAGTGTATAACTGTGTATATACTTTAAATGTATATATTACTAAAGACATATAAGGAATTCGTTCGATGGCATTGTTGAAAAAAATTTGCTAGGTTATAATAAACGAATAAGAGCAATTATCAATATGCGACCAAACGAAGCGAGGGATAGATATAATTTTGGATAGTCGTAAGACGAAATGATGACCAAATCATCTTTCAAGGGGTATGTAATAGAATGGGCGCATTTTGCTACCCTTGAAAAGATTCTTCAGTCGTTTAAAATGATGTGAATATTATTTCAGAGGATGATGAAGGTTAATTAGCAATAAATTACAGAACTATAGAAGAAAAGGAAAAGAAATAAAGAGAGCAAATGAGTATCAAACAGTCCATATTTTATTCAATGAAAATTCATGTGCTGACTGGTTAGAGGTGAGATGAGAATGAAAAAGGCAATCATCATTATCGGGATTAAGGGTGCTTATGAAATGATTATAAGTCATCACAAGCCACAAAATTAACTTCCAAATAGGTGATGAAATTGCGATAACAATATTGCAGAAAGGAAAGATTTTGAATAAGCTAAGATTATATTGAGAGGTGATGCAATATTCAAAATTTGCAACAGAATTCATATTTGAAATGTTCAACAATTTTTGTGGAATTAATTAAAGTCTCCTATAAACGGATGAAATTGCAAAGTGTGAGGGAAATAGTGATGTCCAAACTTGCCTCTGTGTTTAATTAACGGCATTGATTTGGTCAATGCCATCAGTAACTCATCGTTCTCTTAACTCTCGAAGTATAGAGTATACCTATATTTTCCTCGCTTCCACAAAGTTTCAAGGATAGTATGACACCACCACACACACACACCCTTAACCACCAGTGTATGATAAATGATATTTTGATTTGTTTATGATCAAAGTAATAACCATATTTATAAGCCAATGGTATCATACACAATGAATACAAGGGGACGTATTACTCTCATGATGCAGGGGATATAACATTTATATGCTAAGCGTAGGGATTTGTAATGGCCAAAGTCTTGTAAGATTAGATTGAGCGCGGGAGTGGAGCGACTGCGCGAAAAAAAAAATCATTTTTTCAGAATCCAAAATTAGGCAAATTTAAGCACTTTGACCGCATTTAAAGGTGAGTCCACGCATTAACAGTAGTATTCATCAATTGATTATTTTTCTGTCTTGAAAAGGGGGTATGAAAAGGGGTATGATTGTGCAAAGAAGGATGTATACCCCCATACCCTAGTCTGCAGGCACAGACCCTCATTGGAACTTTGATCAACAAGTGTGCCTCCACGCAAAGACTAGCACATACAAAACTTGCTGTTCCGCCTTCAGTACACAAGGCATGAGTAGGCTGCACATTCAGACCCTTAACTCGAGCGAAGGGTTTGCCCAGCAGACTACCCATACCCCTTCATTTACGCCCGTGTCTCATGATATATAGTTATATTGATGTGCAGTAAGTCAATGAAGTTTGTAAAACCTGATATTGAGAGGGTAAAAGGAATGTGCATTGTTATTATATCATGATGTATATTAAGAAGCAATATCTATATCATTATGAGCACTGGATGAGAGAAGTGAACAATATTACGTACCCACCGCCAAGAGAAAATTATAGCCGTAATATGACGGGCCTGTCATGATGATGATGACAATGACGATTATTATTATTATTATGGTGATGATGTTGGTGATTGTGAAGATGATGATGACTTTGTTGCAGGAGTGGGCATGGCCTCGTGTCTATCGTTTGCCATGTTCTTCACTTTAAACTTAGTTGTATATATGTTAATAAGTAGACAGTTTTTCTTGTTTTACATTTATGTCTTTTGTTATATCATGTCTGTACTTGAATCCATTAGCATTGCTAAGCCTATACAGTGTGAGGTGTTGACTACTATTTCCATGTTTAAATGATGTTGGATGATTATCATTTACAACAAGATATTGATTGTAGGTACTATATTCCAAATGAGTTTAACCCACCTACTGGGAAGCAACAATCCCATTACTTAAGCTTCTTGCACTGCAATGCAAGAAGTCTCTCTAAAAGCTTTGAAAACCTAAATATGTTGCTATCATCTCTAAAATTTAATTGCTCTATAATAGGTGTTACAGAGACGTGGTTGAGTGCTCATTCACCACCATTATTTCTGATTGATGGTTACCAGATAGTAAGGAAAGATAGATCAATTGGCCGTGGTGGGGGTATTCTCTTTTATGTGTCTAATAAGATCTCTTTCAAACTCAGGGAAGATCTTTCCCTCCAAAATCAAAGTGCTGAAATCTTGTGTATTGAAGTGGACTTACCCTCTGATAAGAACATGATTGTATGTATAGTGTATAGACCCCCTCAAACTGATATTGATAATTTTCTCACAGGTATTGAGTTATTATTGACTGATATAAATGCATCTGGTAAATCAGTTTGCATTATGGGTGACTTCAATGTTGATCTATTGACAGAAAATGCAAACACTCTCCGTTTCCAAAATATTCTCGAGTCTAATGCTCTTTGTGCAATGATTAACAAGCCAACAAGAATAACTGACAGGTCATCAACACTTCTTGATAACATTTTCGTGAAAACTACCAAAGGTTATTCCCAATCAGGTTTATTTTTTAGTGAGATTTCTGATCATCTTCCAATCTTCTGCATGCTTTATGATATCCATTCCAACAAATACAATAAGGCCAAAGTTATACTAAAGCGCAAATTTACTGAAAGCAATATTTCTAGCTTGAGGGATGCTTGTCAGGAAGATAATTGGGAGGATGTATTGGAATGTCATGATGTTGAACAGGCTTATGAACCATTTAGTAAAATTTTTCACCACCATTTAGACAAGACTATTCCACTTGTTAGAATAAATAATAGAAGTACAGGAAAACGGCCATGGATTACAAAAGGTATACTACAATCTATCAAAAGAAGAAATGTCTTATATAAAAAGAGTGTAAAGAAACCTTCACAAGAGCACGTTGAAAAATACAAAAAGTACCGAAATAAGCTTACTTCTATTATACGATCATCACGGAGTTTGCACTATTCTAGACAGTTTGAGAATGCTCGAGGTAACATGCCCTTGACATGGAATGTTGTTAGAGATATATTATGTAAGCGAAATAAGTCAGAACCTGCCACAAAATTTGTCCATAAGGATAAAGAGTTTACTTCTGATAATGACATTGCAAATGGATTCAACAGCTACTTTGTGAACATTGGGCCTGACCAAGCAAAGAAAATAACTCCCGTAGAAGTTAATTACAAAGAATATTTACAAGACAGGTCCGAATCATCTATATTCCTTAAGCCAGCTGATCATCTTGAGATATTAAACATTGTTAAGTCTCTTAAAAATAGTAGGTCATCTGGGCATGATGAAATAAGTTCAGAATTGTTAAAACAAATAATTGGCTCAGTCCTAACTCCTTTACTGCATATCTGTAATCTGTCCATTTTAACTGGTGTATTCCCTTCCTCTCTTAAACTAGCCAAGGTTATTCCTGTTCATAAAAAGGAAAGCATGACCGTTATAAGCAATTATAGACCAATCTCAATTTTGCCTAGTTGCTCAAAGATACTAGAAAGAATTGTTTATAATAGACTGATTGCCTTTCTTGACAAAAACCACCTACTTAATCCCAACCAATTTGGATTTCGCAGGTCTCACTCAACAGACCTTGCGTTGTTGAAATTTTATGACTATGTATCTAGTTCTCTGGCTAATCGTGAGCACGTTATTGGTGTATTTATGGACCTGAGCAAGGCATTTGACACCCTTGACCACTCAATACTGCTTTATAAACTCCAACATATGGGAGTAAGGGGCGTTGCCCTAAATTGGTTTACTAGTTATCTTTCAAATAGAAGACAATACACATGCTATAACTATTCTAATTCTGGTATATCAGTTTTGAGGTGCGGTGTGCCGCAAGGTTCTATATTGGGTCCATTATTATTTCTGATTTATATTAATGATATTTGTTTGGTATCAAACACATTGAATTATATATTATTTGCTGATGACACAAGTGTTTTCCTATCACACCGTGATATTGATATCTTAGAAAACACCATTAATGTCGAACTTCCGAAATTATCTAATTGGTTTCGAAGTAATATGTTATCACTGAATGTTAAAAAGACTAATTATGTACACTTTAAAGGCAGGAAGTCATGTGCTGACCATGATTTAAGATTGAAACTTGACAATGCTTTGCTGGAAAGACAGACATCTACGAGGTTCCTTGGGGTCTATATCAATGATCAACTTACTGGAATGATCACATGAAACACATCAGTAAACCAATTTCTCGAAATATAGGTATACTGTATAAAGTTAAGTACCTTGTACATTATAAAATACTTAACATGTTGTACAATACTCTTATTCTACCTTATGTGTCATATTGCAATATTCTTTGGGCAACATCAACGAGTGTCACAAACCCAATTCTTTTGTTGCAAAAGAAAGCAATTCGCATTTGTGCTGGAGTTGGTTACCGTGATCATACACGCCCTCTCTTTATAAAGCTGCAATGTCTTACTGTTGATGATGTCCATTTTCTTCAAACTTCCCTTTTTATGTATCGGTTTAATGCCAAAATGTTACCTACCTGCTTTTCCAATATGTTTCAACAAAATAATACTATCCATACCTACCACACAAGACAAGCATCTAATATGCATTTGTATAACCCTCGCACACTGTTGGCTCACAAATCTGTCAGACATTATGGACCTGATGTTTGGAATTCGATACCTACTAGTACAGTATTAGGAATATATTATCAGTGCATTCCTTCATAAATGCGGTAAAACGCATACTTGTCTCTAAGATGTAATTTCTTTAGCAAGACAAATCTTGTTGTACTCTACATTTTAAACTTCAGGATTGATATAATTTCAAGTATTATTACGCCTCATACACTCCTTGTAAATATTTGTAAATAGTTGTGGAACATAATAATTTGTTTATTTAGTTTTCTTTGTTTTGTTTTTCTTATTCTTTCCCTTCTTTGAGTAATCATTAGTTTTGACTTTTCAGTATTGTTTTTATATTTATGTATGCATTTCATATATTCAAAGGTCTGACAACAGCTCAAGCATCTGCTTATTTTGTCATACCACTGCATGTCTGCAAAAATTAACCTTGTTATAATCAGTTATGTTAATGTTATGTTAATCATCATAATTATACATTATTATTATGTAAAATTCAATGTAATCAATTTTGTGATGGTTACACTATGTAAATTATCATGACATGCAGAAACAAATAAATAAATAAATAATAAATGATGATTATATGACGATGATTATGATGATGATGGCGATGATGATTATTATTATGGTGATGATAAGAATGTGTATTTGATTGATGGTTCAATAGCTAGCTCGAACTGAAAACTAGTTCATTTTTTTCATACACAATATAGAAAATGTATTTTGGGAAATGTTTATATTTCTCTGATGAATGGGATTTAAGTGACTGTTCTTAAAACATTAGGCTTATCTTATTCTTCATATTCCTGATATCATACTGCTCGAGATGGTGACAATGACGATGATGATGATAATGATGACGATGACGGTAATGTTAACGATAGTGATGTAGACGACGGTCTAGAATATAGTGACTAGTATAATAATTTGCTATTCGTAAGAAGGGTCAATATAGTGTTAACATTATAATATGTATTCATAGCAAAGTGCACCTAACTTTATAATATCGAGCTTAGACAAAAGATAATTGTATACAGGATATTGATATTTGATATTGATTGCATTTTATATAGTGTAGAACAATTAGGCACTTATCAAATTGTACCTAACATGTTTGTGGTTACATGTATATACTTGTTTTCGAATTGGTGTAATAAGCTTATTATTGTTAGAAAATAATGTTAGTTTCTACGTATATATTCATTAATATGACTTTATGAATAACCGCGTAATATATCAATTTGTGTTAGTGAGAATTCATAATAATTGTATTTATAGTATCGATGATTGAAAAAAAAATATTTCATATTAACGAAGTTAATATGAAACCATGATAAATTCCTTTGTAATTTTGAAACTCTTTCATCTTCACAATATAGTGTAGAGATCTCATTTGTCAGTCAATGCGTTGTGCAGATAAATAGTGGAAAATGATAAGAATGTTGGTTTTGGCAAAATACTGACTTCTAATGTTTCATTTCTATGTGCTGTCTTATGGTATATCTTTGAAAATACATTGACTGACTATATTTTTTTCGGCAGATTTCTAGTAAAATAAGTGTTTACAGCAAGTACTTTTTTTCATTTTTCTCTAATGGAAGAGATTCATCGATACAATGTTAACTGTAATATACCCAACTGATAATGATGAGCTAATGCTATTTTCGACATGACTGCCATGCCCAATGTTTCAAGAAAAAACAATAATATACGTTTCTAAGGATATGTGCATGATCTAAATATTATTATCTCTTGATATGATATAAGTTGTAATTAAAATGAGTTATATATATTCATCATGAATCATAAATTATGAAATTTATTCAATCTTATAAAGTCGCGTTTTTGAGTAGCTGGTAATGGAAGTCACAACATATGAGTAGTTCTTTTACTTGATGTATCTCCGCTAACTAAATTGATATGTTTCATGTCAATTTTGGTCTTAAGTAAAAGCAACATGACGTCAGTGGGATCTTTACCTTTGATTTTTTTTTTGGTTTTCATTTTCTATCACACTGACCCTTTTGTGTGAAAAATATTTTTGTGGGGAATGTCTGGCATAAATAACAGTCTCTTCTCTTTTGTCAGTGTACATTTTCAGCAAGCTGATTTCGAACAATAATTGGAAGCAAAAAGGTTGTTATTGTTGAGCACGAAAATCGGATTGGGAATACCCAATTTAGTCATCTTTTCACAAAAGTTTACAGTCAATCGTAAAACTACAATGGCAAATAAAGATCATGTTTGAATGTACATAATTGTTCATAATAATCACAATGAACCAACCAGAATCGAAACTTACAACGAGAAATTGATAGTAAATCTGTGTGTTACGAGGCCGCTTATCGTCGATGTTGTATATTGGACTCTGTTGTTAAATCACTTCTTTATTATTGAATGCAGACATACACTAAATATCGTTTGATTTGTTCAATAATATATGGAGACTTGTGAACGCTTGTGAAAAATAAAACTACACTGATCGGATTCATGTTAACATTTTGACTGAGATATATGTTATTGTTTTATGTGAAAACAATCAATATCACGCACAACATTTACTGCAATGTGATATGACTGATCGTAAGAGTTTTATTTCATTATGTTACAAGACACTGAGAGTGGTTATTGTTGAGAGGGTACAAAGAAGCAGAGTGAGTGAGAGAGAGAACTAGTGTATTGATTAAACAGAGAGGAGATAGCTTGTGAGATAAAGATGATTGATTTAAGAGAAAGTGTGCGTGTGTGCGTGGGGAGAATGGAATAAAACAGAGGAAATAAATAGAGGACAGAGATGATGGACCGAGAATGGGAGAATGTTACTAGAGTATAGAGCGAGTGCGTGGGGTGTGGGCGTGAGGGAGCAGAGCGATCGAGAGGGGGTGCATTGGTTATAAAGAGAGAAAGAGAAAGTTTGTGAGATAAAGATGATTGATTTGAGAGGGAGTGTGTGGGGGAGAAGGGAGAATAAAAGAGGAAATATAAAGATGAAGAACAGAGATGGCGAAGGGGAATGGAGGTGTATTAGAATGGAGAGAGAGTGTGTGGGGGGAGAAGGGAGAACAAAAGAGGAAATATAAAGATGAAGAACAGAGATGGCGAAGGGGAATGGAGGTGTATTAGAATGGAGAGAGAGAGTGTGTGGGGGAGAAGGGAGAACAAAAGAGGAAATATAAAGATGAAGAACAGAGATTGCAAAGGGGAATGGAGGTGTATTAGAATGGAGAGAGAGTGTGTGGGGGAGAAGGGAGAACAAAAGAGGAAATATAAAGATGAAGAACAGAGATGGCGAAGGGAAATGGAGGTGTATTAGAATGGAGAGAGAGTGTGTCCGTGAATGGAGGATGGATTTAAAAAGAAAGGAAATATATAAATGGAGAACAGAGATGAGGGGTAGAGGATGGGAGAGGATTAGTACAGAAAAAAGACTTTGCATGGGGGTGTGCGCGCGTGCGTGTGTGTTAGGGAGGGAGCTAGGGTGCGTGTGTGTATGTATATATGTGTGTGTGTGGGTGTGTGAACGGAGTGTGGATTACAAAAGATGGGAGAGATGAGGGGTGGAGAATGGGAGAGAGTTGATACAATGTAGAGAGAAAAGAGTTTTCGTGGGTGTGTGCGCGGGTTCTTGTGTGTGTGATAGGGTAGGAGGAATATTGATGTCAAATTTCAAATTTGAAGCAAATCGAATCAACATAAAAAGAGATTGGCAATTAGTTCAAGAGGACAACGTTCTAAAGAGTAAAGGTTTGTATACTGTCAAAATGTCCATCATCCTTATCTTAATACATTGAATTCATTCTGTCATTTGTTAGCCATAGAGAAGGTCAGAATTGAATTTCCATGAAATTATTGAGTCTGGAGAGGGGGTCTTACCGTGATACAATGGACTTCAACACTAAAGAATATCACTTGAACAAGTGAAGGTCAACAGCAATTCAAAAGTTCTTATTTTTGTCGCTGCTTCTCCCCCCCCCCCCCCCCCCCCCATTTCATTAATACAGATGCAATCAATTTTCAAACAGGATAGGAAAGGATAGTAGTTGAGATGGAGTTATTAAAATGTAGTTGTATTTTTTTATCACCACGTAGCTCATGGATCACATCAAATTCTTTTTTTTGCAATCAATTCTTAACCAGTTTAATCTGAATCACGAAACTGTTACTCTGCTCTGGTTCTCATGTAAATGCACCTACATACATGCGATATGCGATCATCAGTGGCGTAACTACGGGGGCATGGGGGGCACGTGCCCCCCCCCCCATCGGCTGGCAAAAAAAAAAAACGGGGGAAAGAAGAAAAAGAGGGAAAAGGGAAGAGAAAGGTAGTGGGGAAAGAAGAAATTATTGTTCATTATAATGTTATATTATGTTATGTGATATGTTATGTTACATAAAAAGCATTTTTTTCATAACTTTATAAAACATTATTTGCTTCATAGTGTATTCATTGTTCATGTTGTTCCTGATTAACTACATGTATATATACAGTGCGTATCAAAAAAAAGGTAATCCAAATTTAGAGAGTTGATATTCAAAGCTTACTTAATTTGATAATTTTAATTTACATGAACCTGAAAGAGGAACTTCTCAGCTTTTGATTGATACCTTACTTTCACCACTGATGCCACGAATGACCAAATAAATTGATCTGAAAGACAACAGGTACATATTCCATTTTTTGCAAGTTTTGGTAAAATGGGTGACATAAATAACTGATGGTTTGCAGACTCAAGTTCATTAAAAGTGATTTTTTTTTTACAATGACAAATCAAGTCATTTGTTGAAATGATGATTAGAAGGTTAAATTCTCACTCTTACCTATCATGCACCCACACCTTCAACATGTCCTCCTCCCCTTTGCACACAAAGCCTGCAGCGACGGACCATGTCCTGGAAAGCTCGTCTCACCATAGCCGGGTCATTTCGCAAAGCATCCACTTCATGTCGAATTCGGCCCTGCAAATCGTCAAGATCTTGGGGAGGAGTTGCAAACACCTTGTTTTTTAAATGTCCCCAAAGGAAATAATCACAGGGCCTGAGATCGGGCGATCTTGGAGGCCATTCTACCTCATGGTTTAGGGCAACGACTCGATCTCCAAACAGTTCTCTGAGTCGATCTCGGACAGCGATGAGACGATGTGCAGGGGCACCGTCTTGGATCCACCAGAGCTGTCTGAAAACTCCTCGAGCTTGTCTCTCAAAATGTTCCTCTAACCGTGGCACGACGTCCTCATTGATCATTTGCAAGTACATATGACCAGTAACATTTCTTTGAAAGAAAAAAGGTCCAATCACTTGCCCACTGCCACACAGTCCAACCCAGACTGTCCATTTTTGACGATTCATGTTAACCTCATAATTGATTTCTGGAGGATGTCGTGCCAGTGCATATTCCAAAACATTGTGTGTATTGACCTTGCCATCCATGGAAAACGCAGCTTCGTCACCTACAATGATATTCCGAATAAAATTGACATCTCTCTCATGGTGGCCTATTAACCATCTGGCAAATGCCAGCCTCCTGGGAAGATCACCCTGCAAAAGCTGATGGCGCATGTGTATCCGATATGGATGCATGTGAAGGTCCAGTCTTGTTATTCTGTTAAATGTTGCCGAAGGCAATCCAATTCCATTTCGTCTTGCGCTAGTGTCCCTGGGATGTTCCAAAAGCTGTTGCCTTACTGCTTCAATGTTCTCCTGTGACCGCCCTGTACGCCTCCTTCCAGAATTGCCCTTATTGCGATTAAGGCTGGTCCCGTGCTCCTGGTATTTCCTAACGTTCGCCCAGATTGTTTTGTTTGCTGGAGGCACTCTTTCTGGGAAACGTTCCCTGAAAGCTTCTCGAGTCCTCTGCAAACTATGTGTTTGGTGAAATGTGGTCACCAGGAAGATTCGCTCTTCAACTGTAAGTTGAACCATTTTTCCAAGGATAGTTGTGTAGTACAAGACCAGAAGTAACCCACATAAGCTACTACAGACTATCAGTCTCAAACATGAGGAAAGCAACCCTTTCATTTGTGTATTCATTACAATCAAATCCTACAAAATGCTATTCAGAGTAGCCATGTTCAAAGACAAAGAATTCAGCCAGCCCAGGCCTCCGTAAAAGTATTTAACTCAGCCCTTGCCCTTTCATCTAGCTTACAAAAACTTGCAAAAAGTGGAATTTGTACCTGTTGTCTTCAGCATTGATTCATTCGGTCAAGCATAATAGCAGTGGTACAAATAGGGTATCAATGAAAAGCTGGGAAGTCCCTCTTTCATATTTAGGTGAATTAAAATAGTGAAATTACATAAGCTTTGAATTTAAACCCTCTAAAGTTGGATTACCTTTTTTTGATACGCACTGTATATAATCCTGTTTAACTATATATATAATCCTGTTGTATTAAAACCTCCCGTTTTCAATCAATATACAACAAATATATTTCCTCGCAATTCGAGTTATTATTGTTTTATGTATTGACATATTCTTCTTTTTCATGACTACTTAAAGTGATTGCCCTATTTTAAGGTCTTAATATAAAACATTTCCTGTCCGTGCTAACGTTCGCATAAGTAGATTGGTGGGATTTCTGCTCTTCATGAACTTAAATCAGTCCTTAAAACGTCAATTTTTCTGAATATCTGAATATGAAAAATGTTCAGCTCGCGCTCTCATCACTTGGTTGGTGAAATACGTAGGGTCTTAGTGAATTTCTACAAAGAAGCCCTAGAATGCCCCTCTTCAGGTCTGAATTTCCTACATAATTTTCAGCTCGCGCTTCGCTCTCGCAGTATTTGATTAGTGAGATGCGTATGATAATCATGATTACAATTACTTCAAAAAGTACTTCATGTGTTTAGATGTAATTCTAACAAAATCAGCAAGCGCTTGGCACTCACATTGGATAACTATACTCTTAATGAATTCCTATAAAACATAGTCCTTAAAATATCAATTTTTGGGGTCAATATATACTAAAATTTTAGCTCGCGCTTCGCGCTCGCATCATTTGGTTATTGAAATATGCACGTCTTAGGGAATTCCTACAAACAAGCCAAGAATGCCTCTCGTCATGTCCGAGGGACCGTTGAATTTCATAAATTTTCAGCTAGCGTGTGTGTATTTTAGTTTTGTCAGACGTGTATCAATCAGATATGATTATTTATGTCTGGGACCGACATTTAACGTCACCATTCGAAGGACGTGACCAGGGCTCGAATCTTTAGCCTCTGCATCAATTTGTAACTTCCCCACAGCTTGGATTACAGGCGCACTCCACAACCTCCAGTTTCTGCTAGCGCTTCGCGCTTGCAGTATTTGATTAGTAAGATGCGCTTGAAAATCATAATTACAATGATGTAATTCTGATAAAATCAGCAAATGATGGCACTAGCATTAGATGAATATGGTGAGATATTTATATTCCTAGTGGATTCTGAAATATAGTCCTTAAAATTTCCCTGGTTAGGGTCAATATATACAAAAAAATAGCTCGCGTTTCGCGGTCATATCGTTTGTTTAGCGAGACATTTACGAGTCATGATTGAAACCAAATTGCTTGTAATGTCCCCTTTTAGCTCTCAATATCAAACATTTTCAGCTTGCGCTTCGCGCTCGAATTATTTAATCAGTGAGATACATATTCGTTCAATGGCACTGCATGTCAATAAAATATCTCTATTAGGTCAGTATACCTGACAACTGAGCGCGCTTCGCGCGCTCCCTAAGTGACTCAAAAATTTTGCTGGTGCCCCCCACCACAATGCCGTGACCCACGGTACGCCACTGGCGATCATCATACACTCACTGTTCCTTTCATACTTTATGGAATTTCAATCTTCAATCTTCTTATGTCTCTCTTTTCCCCCGTTTAATAAACACTAATTTGCTTTAAATCATATTCATATTGATATATATTCATGTATTGACATTTTAAGTACACTGCATTAAACGGATATGTACGTCACCGATCAAATAGCGCGAGCTGAAAATGTTTGATAATCAGATAAAAAATGGGACGTTACCTGTCTCACTAAACAAAAAATGCGAGCGCGAAGAGCGAACTGAATTTTTTGCATTTTTTGACCCCATACAGGGATATTTTAAGGACTATTTTTTAAGGAATCAATTAAAAGCATACATATCTCAACATAGGCATCTAATGCGAATGTCAACATGGTCAAGTGCCTGTTGAATTTGTTACAATTACATCTCAACACACGAAGAACTTTTTGTAGTTGTAATCATTATTATCATACGCATCTCACTAATCATATATTGCGAGCGCGAAGCGCGAGCTGAATATTTAGGAAATTCAGACCTGGCGAGGGCCATTCTAAGGCTTGTATGTAAGAATTCACCAAGACCAAGCGTATTTCACTTACCAAACGATGCGAGTGCGAAGCGCGAGCTGAACATTTTTCATATTCAGATTTATTTAAGAAAATGGGGCAATCACTTCAAATAGTCATGATGAAGAAGCATATGTCACTACATAAAACAATAATAACTTGAAATGCGAGGAAATATATTTGGTGTATATTGACTTGAAAACGGGAGGTTTTAGTAATGCAGGATCATATATCTCGTTGAACAGACAATACGAGCACAGGAACAAAAAGACATAGGCCCTAGGATAATCATGTTTCATAAAATTATGAAAAACGTTTTTTTTTTATACAAACATAATTATAATGAACAATAATTTATTTTTTCCCGCTACGTGTCTCTTCCTTTCTCCCTCTTTTTTCCTTTTCCCCTTTTTTTTGGTCAGCCGATGAGGGGGGGGGGTGGGGGCACGTGCCCCCATGCACCCCATAGTTACACCAATGTATTCACAAGAAGCACTGAAGCACGCCCTCATCGATACTCTCATTGTGAAGCTCATACCAGCTCTAATTATATGACGAGTGAAAAGGGTGTGGTTGTGAAGTTTCCCAAAGGGCCTTGAAATTATTGGTAAAGAGTTATTTATGTTTTACATTTGACGAGCAAAAACCGATACAAAATATAGCTTTTCGCTCAAAAAAAAAGATTTTGGTTAAATTTCTATATTTCGGCATACCCGCCTGATTTCCAGTAGGTAATATACAACACATCCTAGACATGTACGACAAATCGTTTTTGTTTTTTTTTTTGTAAAGCGCACATAAATTGTGTATTTATTCTTAAACAAAGTTTCTATATATTATTACGACCCAATATATATTTGTTGTAGTTTTGTAATAAAACTAAGTAAAGGGCTTGCCTTTTGTACAAGATTTGCTTTTTTCAGCGAGACCCACCTTTTTACTTTTAAATACAAATGTCATCTGAGATATCATGTATTTATTTATTCAATTATTTATTTAATGAATTGTGTTCCTTTAATGATTATGTTATACATTTATATTATGTATGTTTTGTAGTATTTTCGACTATGTTATGTTTATCATAATGTTTACAATTGTGAAACGGAAATCAATAAATCAAATCAATCCCTGGGGTGGGGTGATTCAAGTGCCCCTGTTTCCTTATTGTCACTATACCGTACACAATGAGCAATGCCATGTACGATTATACAGTCCACGTTTATTTCCTATTTTGCTGGTGTAATGTCTAATATTTCACGAGTTGTTATCTCTCTGACTCTCTCTCTCTTTCTTTTCTCTTCTCTCTTTCCCTACTTATTTCTTTGTGAAGTGTTCAATGCTTAGCAAGTTCATTATGTCTCTCCTTTCACTCCCTTTTCATAAACATTCCTTTGCTTTAATTCATATTCATGTTAATCTATTCACAATAAACACTGACGCATGTCTCTCATCAATGCTTCCATTGTCGCTAATAACTCCTCCAATCAGAAATGCTCTAATCATGTGACCTCCAATAAATCATGACGTTTACCTATTTTGCCTTTGATATAGTGCGTCCAACAAAAAGGAAACCCGTTTTCAGAGATAGATTTTACAATCAAAATGAATATGTTTTTATAATGAATTTGATACTCATGTCAAGAGTGGAATCTCATCTCTCATTTTGAAACCCACAGTTTTAATAGAAAATCGCTTACACACGACAAATTACAAAATATTGAGGCATATAAGAATCGATTTGCGTAGAAACTTACGTGTGAAATTGAATCCACTGTCATTAAAGGGATCACTTGAGAGAAACTTAACAAAGAATTCAAAAGGAATGCTAATGAGTTAGTCGTCAAATATGCACGGTCGTCGTATCACGAACAATGTTGTCAAATTTTTCTTCGCATTCTGGATTTGAGATTAAAATTTCAAACTCGTCTTGCTCAATAATGCATGGTGTTATTTGATTATGTAAATGAAATTTAAGAATTCATTTGGCTTTGAATTGAAAATTCATGGGAATCCCGTGTTTTTTTTTCTAGGTCGTACTGTATATGAGGTGTAAAAAAGACCTCGTCAGATGCCGAAAATATACTTACCGTTTCTTTTTAACTTTCTTTGGGAAATGTCAGATATTTCATTAATTGGTTCTCTCTCTGTCTCTTTCCTTATCTCTTCTCCTCAATCTCAATGCTACACTATCTCTGTCTCTCTTTCCCCTTCTCTCAATTTAATTCATATTTATATTTATTTATTTATTCATGTGTTTCTGCATGTCATGATAATTTACATAGTGAAACCATCACAAAATTGATTACATTGAATTTTACATAATAATAATAATGTATAATTATGATGATTAACATAACATTAACATAACTGATTATAACAAGGTTGCAGACATGCAGTGGTATGACAAAATAAGCAGATGCTTGAGCTGTTGTCAGACCTTTGGATATATGAAATGCATACATAAATATAAAAACAATACTGAAAGTCAAAACTAATGATTACTCAAAGAAGGGAAAGAAAAAGAAAAACAAAACAAAGAAAACTAAATAAACAAATTATTATGTTCCAGAAAATTTACAAATATTTACAAGGAGTGTGTGAGGCGTAATAATACTTGAAATTATATCAATCCTTAAGTTTAAAATGTACAGTACAACAAAATGTGTCTTGCTAAGAAAATTACATCTTAGAGACAAGTATGCGTTTTACCGCATTTTTGAAGGAATGCACTGATAATATATTCCTAATACTAGTAGGTATTGAATTCCAAACATCAGGTCCATAATGTCTGACAGATTTATGAGCCAACAGTGTGCGAGGGTTATACAAATGCATATTAGATGCTTGTCTTGTGTGGTAGGTATGGATAGTATTATTTTGTTGAAACATATTGGAAAAGCAGGTAGGTAACATTTTGGCATTAAACCGATACATAAAAAGGGAAGTTTGAAGAAAATGGACATCATCAACAGTAAGACATTGCAGCTTTATAAAGAGAGGGCGTGTATGATCACGGTAACCAACTCCAGCACAAATGCGAATTGCTTTCTTTTGCAACAAAAGAATTGGGTTTGTGACACTCGTTGATGTTGCCCAAAGAATATTGCAATATGACACATAAGGTAGAATAAGAGTATTGTACAACATGTAAAGTATTTTATAAGGTACAAGGTACTTAACTTTATACAGTATACCTATATTTCGAGAAATTGGTTTACTGATGTGTTTCATGTGATCATTCCAGTTAAGTTGATCATTGATATAGACCCCAAGGAACCTCGTAGATGTCTGTCTTTCCAGCAAAGCATTGTCAAGTTTCAATCTTAAATCATGGTCAGCACATGACTTCCTGCCTTTAAAGTGTACATAATTAGTCTTTTTAACATTCAGTGATAACATATTACTTCGAAACCAATTAGATAATTTCGGAAGTTCGACATTAATTTTGTTTTCTAAGATATCAATATCACGGTGTGATAGGAAAACACTTGTGTCATCAGCAAATAATATATAATTCAATGTGTTCGATACCAAACAAATATCATTAATATAAATCAGAAATAATAATGGACCCAATATAGAACCTTGCGGCACACCGCACCTCATAACTGATATACCAGAATTAGAATAGTTATGTCATGTGTATTGTCTTCTATTTGAAAGATAACTAGTAAACCAATTTAGGGCAACGCCCCTTACTCCCATATGTTGGAGTTTATAAAGCAGTATTGAGTGGTCAAGGGTGTCAAATGCCTTGCTCAGGTCCATAAATACACCAATAACGTGCTCACGATTAGCCAGAGAACTAGATACATAGTCATAAAATTTCAACAACGCAAGGTCCGTTGAGTGAGACCTGCGAAATCCAAATTGGTTGGGATTAAGTAGGTGGTTTTTGTCAAGAAAGGCAATCAGTCTGTTATAAACAATTCTTTCTAGTATTTTTGAGCAACTAGGCAAAATTGAGATTGGTCTATAATTACTTATAACGGTCATGCTTTCCCTTTTATGAACAGGAATAACCTTGGCTAGTTTAAGAGAGGAAGGGAATACACCAGTTAAAATGGACAGATTACAGATATGCAGTAAAGGAGTTAGGACTGAGCCAATTATTTGTTTTAACAATTCTGAACTTATTTCATCATGCCCAGATGACCTACTATTTTTAAGAGACTTAACAATGTTTAATATCTCAAGATGATCAGCTGGCTTAAGGAATATAGATGATTCGGACCTGTCTTGTAAATATTCTTTGTAATTAACTTCTACGGGAGTTATTTTCTTTGCTTGGTCAGGCCCAATGTTCACAAAGTAGCTGTTGAATTCATTTGCAATGTCATTATCAGAAGTAAACTCTTTATCCTTATGGACAAATTTTGTGGCAGGTTCTGACTTATTTCGCTTACATAATATATCTCTAACAACATTCCATGTCAAGGGCATGTTACCTCGAGCATTCTCAAACTGTCTAGAATAGTGCAAACTCCGTGATGACCGTATAATAGAAGTAAGCTTATTTCGGTACTTTTTGTATTTTTCAACGTGCTCTTGTGAAGGTTTCTTTACACTCTTTTTATATAAGACATTTCTTCTTTTGATTGATTGTAGTATACCTTTTGTAATCCATGGCCGTTTTCCTGTACTTCTATTATTTATTCTAACAAGTGGAATAGTCTTATCCAAATGGTGATGAAAAATTTTACTAAATGATTCATAAGCCTGTTCAACATCATGACATTCCAATACATCCGACCAATTATCTTCCTGACAAGCATCCCTCAAGCTAGAAATATTGCTTTCAGTAAATTTGCGCTTTAGTATAACTTTAGCCTTATTGTATTTGTTGGAATGAATATCATAAAGCATGCAGAAGATTGGAAGATGATCAGAAATCTCACTAAAGAATAAACCTGATTGGGAATAACCTTTGGTAGTTTTCACGAAAATGTTATCAAGAAGTGTTGATGACCTGTCAGTTATTCTTGTTGGCTTGTTAATCATTGCACAAAGAGCATTAGACTCGAGAATATTTTGGAAACGGAGAGTGTTTGCATTTTCTGTCAATAGATCAACATTGAAGTCACCCATCATGCAAACTGATTTACCAGATGCATTTATATCAGTCAATAATAACTCAATACCTGTGAGAAAATTATCAATATCAGTTTGAGGGGGTCTATACACTATACATACAATCATGTTTTTATCAGAGGGTAAGTCTATTTCAATACACAAGATTTCAGCACTTTGATTTTGGAGGGAAAGATCTTCCCTGAGTTTGAAAGAGATCTTATTAGACACATAAAAGAGAATACCCCCACCACGGCCAATTGATCTATCTTTCCTTACTATCTGGTAACCATCAATCAGAAATAATGGTGGTGAATGAGCACTCAACCACGTCTCTGTAACACCTATTATAGAGCAATTAAATTTTAGAGATGATAGCAACATATTTAGGTTTTCAAAGCTTTTAGACAGACTTCTTGCATTGCAGTGCAAGAAGCTTAAGTAATGAGATTGTTGCTTCCCAGTAGGTGGGTTAAACTCATTTGGAATATAGTACCTACAATCAATATCTTGTTGTAAATGATAATCATCCAACATCATTTAAACAAGGAAATAGTAGTCAACACCTCA
The DNA here is from genome assembly GCF_018143015.1 of Lytechinus variegatus. Taxonomy (NCBI): domain Eukaryota; kingdom Metazoa; phylum Echinodermata; class Echinoidea; order Temnopleuroida; family Toxopneustidae; genus Lytechinus; species Lytechinus variegatus. The sequence continues at coordinate 45,407,243 of NC_054745.1, forward strand.
CACTGTATAGGCTTAGCAATGCTAATGGAATCAAGTACATACATGATATAACAAAAGACATAAATGTAAAACAAGAAAAACTGTCTATTTATTAACATATATACAACTAAGTTTAAAGTGAAGAACATGGCAAACGATAGACACGAGGCCATGCCCACTCCTGCAACAAAGTTCAGTTACAACAGGAATAAATAAATGAAAAAGAGGAAGATTATGGCAACCTCTCCTGTGACAAGTATCAATATAGCTGTGTGTGTGAGAGAGAGGGAGAGAGAGAGAGAGAGACCGGAGAGAGAGGAAGAGAGAGAGAGGAAAGGAGGGGGGGGGGGGGGGGGGAGGGAGGGAGGAAGAGAGAGAGGGAAAGAGTTGGAGAGAGGGAGTTGGAGAGTTTCTCTGATGAGAACAATGGTTCATTTCTTGTGCTGGTTTTCCTAGAAGATGATAATGTGCTCAAATCTGCTGTGTGGTTTTAATCCCATGGGTAAATAAATCATCCTCTCCAACATGTTCAAGGCAAAGTAATTCAGAACTGGCATAACTAAAGGTTTAAAGCTGCACTACATGTGGTAACTTAAAATGTAAAGTAAGGGACTCCTTTCTCGTTTCTCCACTGCCCAGCATAGAAACGCAGTTTTGTCCCCTTCTGATACAACTCCTCCACCTCCTTTCGGTGCTTTCTTTTCACCTCTAAGTCCATCCTTGTGAGATCGTTGGTCAGGTAATATTTCTCTGTCTTGAGAGCTTCTCTAGATTTCTTTAGTATGTTAACCTTATCGTCGTAGGAATTTGTTTTCACTATGATGTGGCGTGGCTTATTTCCCCTTTTGCCAGTCCTGGTGGCTTTCTCCACCTTGACTGCCATATGAAATTTTGTTTTCAGCATGTCCTCGACGATTTTCAGGCAATCCTCTTCATCTTTTGCTTCCTTAACTCCCACGACTCGAAAATTATTTTTCCGTGAAAGACGATCTGCCTTGTTATTTTCACTATCTCTAGATCGATCCTTTTGAACTAAAGTTTCATATGCCTTCTCCATCAATCAAGGGGTCGTGTGGTCCAGTGGTTAGAGCATTGGACTCATAATCGCAAGGTTTTGAGTTCGAATCCCAACTCTGCCATTGTCTCCACTTTGATAAAAAGGCCAGAGCGTAATATCTGTCGTCTATAAGGTCAGCCACTAAGACTAATTAACCTAGACGTAAAATCTTTCCTAGGTAATTGGTTATATACCACCTTGGCGTTTACCGGCAAAACGCTGTCCTGCCATAAACAGAAACAGAATCTACTCAGAATACTCATTGAAGTTCATCAATTGTCGACGCCTGCCACCTTGAAGCTATTATTATCATGTTCCATGCAAACATGTGACTACTGAAAACTGGGTTGTGACATTTCTCTCAATTCATATTCAATATTCATCCGACTCACAGAAGTACAGCTTAGCCATGTGTGAAAATTACCCCCGAAATAACGGAATTAGCACTGCGTAATCCGTAGACGTGTAATGGTATTGATCATGTACATACGCCATCTTGTCTCACAGCATAGATACAGTTCAATAAATCGATGTCCGAAGTTAAGGTAAAGTTTTAAAGTAACATCAAAACGACCAATTCTTTCCAAGAGATCATCATAGACGGTGACGTCATAATACATCGGGGAGGATCAATATGGTGAGTTAAAAAGGTCGATTGACCCAACAATGTCATTTTATCTGTTGATATTGAGGAAATAAACAATATTTTTTCTAAGTATTGAGAACGATGAGTTTATCTGTATCCATTTCCATGCATTGTATTTTCTATTGTTTTTCGTATAAATCCGTTAGTTGCATTGACGCCCAATGGAGACAATGCATTCTTCTTGTTCCATATTCCTATTCCGTAATCTTCTTCTTCTTCCACCAAAATCCCATTTGTTTTAACACATGGTTTTGTTAGCTCTACCCTGACTCCGTCCCTCATCCAAATTCATCCAAATTTGGTAGACATGTTGTCCAGCACCCTTAGTTGTGCCTCTCGTCTTCCATTTTCCAAAATCACTCATGCATGACCATCCAGGCGCCATTTTTTCAATTTCAAGTCCATTTGCATACCATTCTTCATTCTTTCATATCTCAATTATCCTGCATGCTACAGACTTCTAACAAATTGCTATAGATAGTCCAAGACTTTCTCTATCATCTGCGACGCATAACCTGACCTTCAAAATGCCATCTTCATGTCCTAAATTCAAATCCGAAATAGCCTTCCTTCAAAAACGTCATATTTATTGAAATGTAAAGTCAAAAATTCGTAAAATGGCCATAACTTTCTTGTTTTGATTCATTTTAAACTCATTATTTCAAGAATTGATTACGGTATCATAACATACAAGCTACTGAGTTTTCACGCATCATTGACCTTCCGTCATTGAAATAGCGCCCTCTAAAGTTTCAAAAACGCTTACCTTTGAATGCTCCTCATTGCGTCATGCGTGGCCAAACCCGTACCCTTTTTTGAATTTAGGGTCTTCAAGATATGATCTTTCATGCCATTTAAAATAATATATACCTTACAACTGACGAAATATCTGAAAAATGCTCCCGAAAATCAGCAAAATACCCCAAAATGCACTGTAATGCCAGCACAACTTCAACTTGCTCTTATTTCCTTATTATTGAAGCTTATTCTTTCTAACTTGGCTGATATGAGTATTGATATATACTTCAACCGTTCGTCAACCTTTTGTAACAAAAACTGACAAAAATCTGACGTCAGCTTCAAATTATTGTGCAAAACCTTCATTTTTAATGTCTTTCTTTATATGGCATTTACTTCCGGTCTATTGCCTGCGCACAAGTAAAAGTGGTATCAATGTCACCGCATTGGAATACTCTTTCCAGTGATACCAAATACGACATAGGTTACAACAGAAAATTTCAAGATAAGTCAATCTGAACACATGGTATACTGCTCACTATGTACACATTATCAACAACAGAATTGTACACAGTGTCTATTGCATCGGTTTCGCGCAAAAACGAACTGAACGTACTATGGCACGCCATTTGTCCAATAAGGCGATAAACTCAGTTTATGCATGCACATCGTTCTGATATGTACTTAACACTGGGTTACGTTGATGAATTGTCAGCGAATTTGTATGCTTATTTCTATTACTCTCTCTGCGTCTTTCTCTCTCTCTCTCTTTCTTCAGCGGCCACCTGGTCTAAAAATGGACGAAATTTGTTTCAAAAACGCTTACCTTTGAATGCTCCTCATTGCGTCATGCGTGGCCAAACCCGTACCTTTTTTTTTAATTTAGGGTCTTCAAGATATGATCTTTCATGCCATTAAAAAAAATATATACCTTACAACTGACCAAATATCTGAAAAATGCTCCCGAAAATCAGCAAAATACCCCAAAATGCACTTTAATGCCAGCACAACTTCAACTTGCTCTTATTTCCTTATTATTGAAGCTTATTCTTTCTAACTTGGCTGATATGGGTATTGATATATACTTCAACCGTTCGTCAACCTTTTGTAACAGAAACTAACAAAAATCGGACGTCAGCTTCAAATTATTGTGCAAAACCTTCATTTTTGTCTCACCTGCGAAGCAGAGTGAGACTATAGGCGCCGCTTTTCCGACGGCGGCGGCGTCAACATCAAATCTTAACCTGAGGTTAAGTTTTTGAAATGACGTCATAACTTAAAAAGTATATGGGCCTAGTTAATAAAACTTGGCCATAAGGTTAATCAAGTATTACTGAACATCCTATTAGAGTTTCATGTCACATGACCAAGGTCAAAGGTCATTTAGGGTCAATGAACTTAGACCATGTTGGAGGGATCAACATCGAAATCTTAACCTGAGGTTAAGTTTTTGAAATGTCATCATAACTTAGAAAATATATGGACCTAGTTCATGAAACTTGAACATAAGGTTAATCAAGTATCGCTGAACATCCTGCACGAGTTTCACGTCACATGACCAAGGTCAAAGGTCATTTAGGGTCAATGAACTTTGGCCGAATTGCAGATATCTGTTGAATTCCCATCATAACTTTGAAAGTTTATGGATCTGATTCATGAAACTTGGACATAATAGTAATCAGGCATCACTGAACATTTTGTGCAAGTTTCAGGTCTCATGATTAAGGTCAAAGGTCATTTAGGGTCAATGAACTTTGGCCGAATCGGGGGTATCTGTTGAATTACCATCATAACTTTGAAAGTTTATTGGTCTAGTTCATTAAACTTGGACATTATAGTAATCAAGTATCTCTGAACATCCTGTGCGCGTTTCAGGTCACATGACCAAGGTCAAAGGTCAATGAACTTTGGCCGAACTGGGTGTATCTGTTGAATTACCATCATAACTTTGAAAGTTTATGGATCTGATTCATGAAACTTGTACATAAGAGTAATCAAGTATCACTGAACATCCTGTGCGAGTTTCAGGTCACATGATCAAGGTCACAGGTCATGTAAGGTCAATGAACTTTGGCCATGTTGGGGTTTTTTGTTGAATAACCATCATATCTCTGTAAGTTTATTGGTCTAGTTCATAAAAAGTGGACATAAGAGTAACCATGTATCGCTGAACATCTTGTGCGAGTTAGAGTAGTATTCAAAGTCAGCACTGCTGCTATATTGAACCGCGTGATGCAGGTGAGACGGCCAGAGGCATTCCACTTGTTAATGTTTTTCTTTATATGGCATTTACTTCCGGTCTATTGCCTGCGCACAAATAAAAGTGGTATCAATGTCACCGCATTGGAATACTCTTTCCAGTGATACCAAATTCGACATAGGTTACAACAGAAAATTTCAAGATAAGTCAATCTGAACATATGGTATACTGCTCACAATGCACACATTTTCAACAACCACGTATGGGCCGCCATATGGTCTAAAATTGTTTACTCGAGAATGTAACTTCCTATGGAGAGCAAAAGGTGCTAAAATCCAATTTGATTAACATGTAATTTTTGTTAGTCCTCCCCTGCCACCGTTCCTCATCCAAATTCATTCTAATTTGGCAGACATGTTATCCATAATTAGTGACCATAACTTTATAAATGGCGCCCTCTATTGCAAAGTCTTAACATAGTTGAATTGCCGTAATTTCCTTGTCTTCTTCTTCTTCTTCTTCCACCAAAATCCCATTTGTTTAACACATGGTTTTGTTAGCTCTACCCTGGCTCCGTCCTTCATCCAAATTCAACCAAATTTGGTAGACATGTTGTCCAGCATCCCTAGTTGTGCCTCTCGTCTTCCATTTTCCAAAATCACTCATGCATGACCATCCAGGCGCCATTTTGTCAATTTCAAGTCCATTTGCATACCATTCTTCATTCTTTCATATCTCAGTTATCCTGCATGCTAAAGACTTCTAACAAATTGCTATAGATAGTCCAAGAGTTGCTCCGTCATCTGCGACGTATAACTTGACCTTCAAAATGCCATCTTCATGCCTTAAATTCAAATCCGAAATAGCCTTCCTTCAAAAACTTCATATTTATTAAAATGTAAAGTCAAAAAATCGTAAAATGGCCATAATTTCTTGTTTTTATTCATTTCAAGCTCATATATTCAGGAGTTAATTACAGTACCGTATCATACATACTACTCAGTTTTCACGCATCACTGATTTTTCGTCATTGAAATAGCGCCCTCTAAAGTTTCAAAAACACTTACCTTTGAATGCTCCTCATTGCGTCATGCATGGCCAAACCCGTACCCTTTCTTGGATTTAGGGTCTTCAAGATATGCCCTTTCATGCCATTTAATAAAATATATACCTTACAACTGACGAAAAATCTGAAAAATGCTCCCGAAAATCAGCAAAATACCCCAAAAGGCACTTTAATGCCAGCACAACTTCAACTTGCTCTTATTTCCTTATTATTGAAGCTTATTCTTTCTAACTTGGCAGATCTGAGTATTGATATATACTCCAACAGTTCGTTAATGTTTTGTAACAGAAACTAACAAATTGCTGACGTCAGCTTAAAATTATTGTGCAAAACCTTCATTTTTAATGTCTTTCTTTATATGGCATTTACTTCCGGTCTATTGCCTGCGCACAAATAAAAGTGGTATCAATGTCACCGCATTGGAATACTCTTTCCAGTGATACCAAATACGACATAGGTTACAACAGAAAATTTCAAGATAAGCCAATCTGAACACATGGTATACTGCTCACTATGTACACATTATCAACAACAGAATTGTACACAGTGTCTATTGCATCGGTTTCGCGCAAAAACGAACTGAACGTACTATGGCACGCCATTTGTCCAATAAGGCGATAAACTCAGTTTATGCATGCACATCGTTCTGATATGTACTTAACACTGGGTTACGTTGATGAATTGTCAGCGAATTTGTATGCTTATTTCTATTACTCTCTCTGCGTCTTTCTCTCTCTCTCTTTCTTCAGCGGCCACATGGTCTAAAAATGGACGAAATTTGTTTGACTCGAGAATGTAATTTCCTATGAAAAGCAAAATCTGCCAAAATCCAATTTGATTAACATGTAATTTTTGTTAGTCCTCTCCTGCCTCCGTTTCTCATCCAAATTCATTCTGATTTGGTAGACATACTGTCCATAATTAGGGACCATAACCTTTAGAAATAGCGCCTTCTATTGCAAAGTCTTGAAATAGTTAAATTGCCATAACTTCCTTGTTTGAATTTATTTTGGTCTCATGTTTTCAGGGTTTGCCAATTGTATCATTTCACATACTCCAACTTTGTTTTACGCATCAGTGATCATTCCTTTAAGAAATAGCGCCCTCTAATATTTTGAGAATGTATATCATCTAAAGTTTTCTCTTGATCTCCTCCTGTTTCTTGCCCTCTATTAAATCAGAGGCGTCAATGCATGCACATCGTTCTGAAACGATTGCAGTTCTAGTCTTCTTCTTCTTCTTCCACCAAAATCCCATTTGTTTAACACATGGTTTTGTTAGCTCTACCCTGACTCCGTCCCTCATCCAAATTCATCCAAATTTGGTAGACATGTTGTCCAGCATCCCTAGTTGTGCCTCTCGTCTTCCATTTTCCAAAATCACTCATGCATGACCATCTAGGCGCCATTTTGTCCATTTCAAGTCCATTTGCATACCATTCTTTCATATCTCAATTATCCTGCATGCTACAGACTTCTAACAAATTGCTATAGATAGTCCAAGACTTTCTCTATCATCTGCGACGCATAACCTGACCTTCAAAATGCCATCTTCATGTCCTAAATTCAAATCCGAAATAGCCTTCCTTCAAAAACGTCATATTTATTGAAATGTAAAGTAAAAAAATCGTAAAATGGCCATAACTTTCTTGTTTTGATTCATTTTGAACTCATTATTTCAGGAATTGATTACGGTATCATAACATACAAGCTACTGAGTTTTCACGCATCATTGACCTTCCGTCATCGAAATAGCGCCCTCTAAAGTTTCAAAAACGCTTACCTTTGAATGCTCCTCATTGCGTCATGCGTGGCCAAACCCGTACCCTTTTTTGAATTTAGGGTCTTCAAGATATGATCTTTCATGCCATTCAAAAAAATATATACCTTACAACTGACGAAATATCTCAAAAATGCTCCCGAAAATCAGCAAAATACCCCAAAATGCACTTTAATGCCAGCACAACTTCAACTTGCTCTTATTTCCTTATTATTGAAGCTTATTCTTTCTAACTTGGCTGATATGAGTATTGATATATACTTCAACCGTTCGTCAACCTTTTGTAACAGAAACTGACAAAAATCTGACGTCAGCTTCAAATTATTGTGCAAAACCTTCATTTTTAATGTCTTTCTTTATATGGCATTTACTTCCGGTCTATTGCCTGCGCACAAATAAAAGTGGTATCAATGTCACCGCATTGGAATACTCTTTCCAGTGATACCAAATACGACATAGGTTACAACAGAAAATTTCAAGATAAGTCAATCTGAACACATGGTATACTGCTCACTATGTACACATTACCAACAATAGAATTGTACACAGTGTCTATTGCATCGGTTTCGCGCAAAAACGAACTGAACGTACTATGGCACGCCATTTGTCCAATAAGGCGATAAACTCAGTTTATGCATGCACATCGTTCTGATATGTACTTAACACTGGGTTACGTTGATGAATTGTCAGCGAATTTGTATGCTTATTTCTATTACTCTCTCTGCGTCTTTCTCTCTCTCTTTCTTCAGCGGCCACATGGTCTAAAAATGGACGAAATTTGTTTGACTCGAGAATGTAATTTCCTATGAAAAGCAAAATCTGCCAAAATCCAATTTGATTAACATGTAATTTTTGTTAGTCCTCTCCTGCCTCCGTTTCTCATCCAAATTCATTCTGATTTGGTAGACATACTGTCCATAATTAGGGACCATAACCTTTAGAAATAGCGCCATCTATTGCAAAGTCTTGAAATAGTTAAATTGCCATAACTTCCTTGTTTGAATTCATTTTGGTCTCATGTTTTCAGGGTTTGCCAATTGTATCATTTCACATACTCCAACTGTGTTTTACGCATCAGTGATCATTCCTTTAAGAAATAGCGCCCTCTAATATTTTGAGAATGTATATCATCTAGAGTTTTCTCTTGATCTCCTCCTGTTTCTTGCCCTCTATTAAATCAGAGGCGTCAATGCATGCACATCGTTCTGAAACGATTGCAGTTCTAGTTGCATTGACGCCCAATGGCGACAATGCATTGTTCTTGTTCCATATTCCTATTCCGTAATCTTCTTCTTCTTCTTCTTCCACCAAAATCCCATTTGTTTAACACATGGTTTTGTTAGCTCTACCCTGGCTCCGTCCTTCATCCAAATTCAACCAAATTTGGTAGACATGTTGTCCAGCATCCCTAGTTGTGCCTCTCGTCTTCCATTTTCCAAAATCACTCATGCATGACCATCCAGGCGCCATTTTGTCAATTTCAAGTCCATTTGCATACCATTCTTCATTCTTTCATATCTCAGTTATCCTGCATGCTAAAGACTTCTAACAAATTGCTATAGATAGTCCAAGAGTTGTTCCGTCATCTGCGACGTATAACTTGACCTTCAAAATGCCATCTTCATGCCTTAAATTCAAATCCGAAATAGCCTTCCTTCAAAAACTTCATATTTATTAAAATGTAAAGTCAAAAAATCGTAAAATGGCCATAATTTTCTTGTTTTTATTCATTTCGAGCTCATATATTCAGGAGTTGATTACAGTACCATATCATACATACTACTCAGTTTTCACGCATCACTGATTTTTCGTCATTGAAAAAGCGCCCTCTAAAGTTTCAAAAACACTTACCTTTGAATGCTCCTCATTGCGTCATGCATGGCCAAACCCGTACCCTTTCTTGGATTTAGGGTCTTCAAGATATGCCCTTTCATGCCATTTAAAAAAATATATACCTTACAACTGACGAAATATCTGAAAAATGCTCCCGAAAATCAGCAAAATACCCCAAAAGGCACTTTAATGCCAGCACAACTTCAACTTGCTCTTATTTCCTTATTATTGAAGCTTATTATTTCTAACTTGGCAGATATGAGTATTGATATATACTTCAACAGTTCGTTAATGTTTTGTAACAGAAACTAACAAATTGCTGACGTCAGCTTAAAATTATTGTGCAAAACCTTCATTTTTAATGTCTTTCTTTATATGGCATTTACTTCCGGTCTATTGCCTGCGCACAAATAAAAGTGGTATCAATGTCACCGCATTGGAATACTCTTTCCAGTGATACCAAATACGACATAGGTTACAACAGAAAATTTCAAGATAAGTCAATCTGAACACATGGTATACTGCTCACTATGTACACATTATCAACAACAGAATTGTACACAGTGTCTATTGCATCGGTTTCGCGCAAAAACGAACTGAACGTACTATGGCACGCCATTTGTCCAATAAGGCGATAAACTCAGTTTATGCATGCACATCGTTCTGATATGTACTTAACACTGGGTTACGTTGATGAATTGTCAGCGAATTCGTATGCTTATTTCTATTACTCTCTCTGCGTCTTTCTCTCTCTCTCTTTCTTCAGCGGCCACATGGTCTAAAAATGGACGAAATTGTTTGACTCGAGAATGTAATTTCCTATGAAAAGCAAAATCTGCCAAAATCCAATTTGATTAACATGTAATTTTTGTTAGTCCTCTCCTGCCTCCGTTTCTCATTCAAATTCATTCTAATTTGGCAGACATACTGTCCATAATTAGGGACTATAACCTTTAGAAATAGCGCCTTCTATTGCAAAGTCTTGAAATAGTTAAATTGCCATAACTTCCTTGTTTGAATTTATTTTGGTCTCATGTTTTCAGGGTTTGCCAATTGTATCATTTCACATACTCCAACTGTGTTTTACGCATCAGTGATCATTCCTTTAAGAAATAGCGCCCTCTAATATTTTGAGAATGTATATCATCTAGAGTTTTCTCTTGATCTCCTCCTGTTTCTTGCCCTCTATTAAATCAGAGGCGTCAATGCATGCACATCGTTCTGAAACGATTGCAGTTCTAGTCTTCTTCTTCTTCTTCCACCAAAATCCCATTTGTTTAATACATGATTTTGTTAGCTCTACCCTGACTCCGTCCCTCATCCAAATTCATCCAAATTTGGTAGACATGTTGTCCAGCATCCCTAGTTGTGCCTCTCGTCTTCCATTTTCCAAAATCACTCATGCATGACCATCTAGGCGCCATTTTGTCCATTTCAAGTCCATTTGCATACCATTCTTTCATATCTCAATTATCCTGCATGCTACAGACTTCTAACAAATTGCTATAGATAGTCCAAGACTTTCTCTATCATCTGCGACGGATAACCTGACCTTCAAAATGCCATCTTTATGTCCTAAATTCAAATCCGAAATAGCCTTCCTTCAAAAACGTCATATTTATTGAAATGTAAAGTAAAAAAAATCGTAAAATGGCCATAACTTTCTTGTTTTGATTCATTTTGAACTCATTATTTCAGGAATTGATTACGGTATCATAACATACAAGCTACTGAGTTTTCACGCATCATTGACCTTCCGTCATCGAAATAGCGCCCTCTAAAGTTTCAAAAACGCTTACCTTTGAATGCTCCTCATTGCGTCATGCGTGGCCAAACCCGTACCCTTTTTTTAATTTAGGGTCTTCAAGATATGATCTTTCATGCCATTAAAAAAAATATATACCTTACAACTGACGAAATATCTGAAAAATGCTCCCGAAAATCAGCAAAATACCCAAAAATGCACTTTAATGCCAGCACAACTTCAACTTGCTCTTATTTCCTTATTATTGAAGCTTATTCTTTCTAACTTGGCTGATATGAGTATTGATATATACTTCAACCGTTCGTCAACCTTTTGTAACAGAAACTGACAAAAATCTGACGTCAGCTTCAAATTATTGTGCAAAACCTTCATTTTTAATGTCTTGGCTTGAGTCGGCGAGTAGAGATGATGAGTAGTAGAGAGACTCGACGTTTCGGACAGGTTGACTGTCCGTCTTCAAGAGTGAAGACTCCTGAAGACGGACTCCATCTCTACTCGCCGACTCAAGCCAGCATCTCCTCATCAGCTCTAGTACTCAAGCTGTTCTCACTCAACATTCCTTCTGGTTTACAGTCCTTTTCAGGACTATTTTCAAGAAAGAATACTCTATTCTCAAATCTCCACTTTCTCGCCTATCCACTTCTTCTCTTCTTCTATCCACTGTTTCTATAACACTCCACATGGTGTACCGTAAACCACATCAGCAATTGTACATGCCACCATGCAAACCTTCAAACAACACCCAAAAGTAATCTGTTAAGAGTTCTAAAGACAATAAACTATATTTGAATACATAAAACCAAAAGGGAAAAGGGTTTCCTAGGCATGCTCCTGTTGGGTTATCCTTTGCTGTGCTGCAGCATTATTACAAACTGCAGAACAATAATGATAATAATAACATTAATAATAATATTGATAAAGATAAACATGAAATATAGATATAAAAGTTGCTTTATTATACCAAAAACGCAATTTGCCTTGCCGGTGGCTTTTAAACACGATATTTTTTTTCATTTAGTGTCGAAATACAGAGAGGGGATGGAGTAAATTCGGTGGGCTCCCGTGGACGTAGGCTTAAATAAACAAAAAAAAATATCTTCAGGAAACATGTTAACTGATGTCTCATACATCTGTCTTTTCCAAGTCGATAATACAAGTCAAACTGGTTTTGTAAAGTAGCGGGAATGCCGCGGGGGAATGCAGTTTTGCCACTTCGGGGTCTCCAAAAGACATATATTTTAACAAAGTTAAAATATGGATTGAGGTGGGGTACATTCGTCATGATTCATGTGCCAGAGCTTCATTTAAGCAGTAACCAGCAAAGCAATGTCTCCTGTAAATTTTCCAAGAGAAACAAATTAGAAACAAATAAAACAAACTTAATAGTGTTTTACCGATACCGAAATGCATTTTGCCCGTATATAGCACAGATTACTGTGTGGCAGACACACCAACAAAAGCGATACGAGAAGATATGGAAGCTATTGTGTTGAGATTGTGTTATCTCGAAAGACATACCATTGATCGCTTTATTGTCCGATTCGTGAGTGTGACTGTGACATAGAGGTTGTTTTGGTCTCGTTTTAGCGCAATATCACGTCATACATTTTGAAATATTTGCCCTCTTTCTAAGCAAATTAAGACACTAATACTGTCATGGCGCATATCGATGTTTTCGCTAATATATTCTCTTTCATGTAGAATGTTGATATTTTGTATTAATTGCTGTTATTTATAAAACAGTTCAGGATTCTTGAAAAAATACTCTGTTTTAAATTATAATTTGCATAATTTATGTAAATTAGGTAATAATAAACAAGGATATCCCAATCATTTTATGACAATTTTATTCCCTGTCTTACCCTAAGTCTTTATTTCCAATTTTAGGGCAGTTCTTGTGAAATATATATTCTGAATTACTTGTTTTTACATATCGACATAATATGCAAATTTATGCAAATTACTTGCTTATTTGCATAGATACAGCGTGTCTCTTTGGATGAATCTTTTTCTTTTGACTCAAGGAACATTTGTGCCAAGTGGGACATTTGTACTAAAAAATGCAGCGTTCACCCCTTTTTTTGCAGTTAACAAGTCTACTAAGAACATTAATGGCCGGAAAGTCTAATCATAGTTTGTTTGAAACATTAACAGATTGGAAGTTAAGGATTTCTCATGGCATATGGGGAAACACTTTTTAAGTTTGGGTTTTCAGATGAGTATTTTGTTTCCTTTACTGATCCTGGTGATCATTATAGGAAGAATACGGCTCTTATCTCATTAGATTGGGAAGTTATGAGTAGTATTATTCCAAACCAGCTGATTTGTAACTAATGTCTGCAGATGCATGTTTCAATGATCAGTTGAAAGGAGTATGACTAAGGTTTTGACTTCTTCTTTTTGTTAATCTCTTCCCTTCCTCTACAGTGCGAATAAAAAAGTTGACACTTAGGAAAATCCTTTAAAAAATATATTTGTAATATCCTGAAGCTTTTTCCACATTTAAGAATTGGCACAGGCCTCTTTCATAGAATGACGATATATTAACCGCTGAAAAAATCTGAAAAAACAATTCGCGCAGAAATTCAAAATAGCTACATGGATAAAAGTAAACATTAATGATGAAGAGTACATGAACCTTAGTTAAGAATAATAATTTGCCCAAAACACTTCATAGAGCGCCCGTGTGCTCTCTCCCTTTCGTCACTCACCGAAGTCATTATGATGGCATCTGGCTTTACACGGAGATGTGATTCAGATGAAATGGCTGGGCATGATTTCCTTTTTGTTAATCATTATGATCGGGAATGTAATTTGTAAAAAAATGTTGGAAATATCTCGAAAAAATGTTCGAGTACATTCGAATCCAGATCCAGCTGGCAAACGAAGGGTAATGGTTGTGCTTACCTCGGGTTTAAAGGTTAATTTGGGTTGCTAAATAATTGTTACAGAATGTTCAAATGTTTCTTTTTATTCAACTGACTGAAAATGCAAAAATATACGAGGATTGAGCAGCACGGTCAATTTGTTTTCCTCGTTTTTTTCATTGACACAGTGTGAACAATAAACATTTCTCTGCAAACCGATTTCTGTGAAATTCATTAAAATAGAAAGTGCTCACTCGAGTGTAACTTTTTGTCATTTTTTCACTTTCATTTGAAAGATGAAACCTAAACCATAACACATGTGAACAGATTACCCCCAGGTTATTTGTTTTTTTTTTCAATTTCTACACTGTAAAATGTATTGGGCAAAATTTAAACCAGGACGAGGGAATAATGTGTCCAACCAATTTAGGACAATATTCTGGCCAATGCTGGAAGCATAGTGTCCAGCAAGGTCAATTCAATTTTCTCATTCTTTTGAATAAGACTTTTACCTGGAGTAAATCATCTACGATTCATGCCATAAGTTAGTAACAGACAGACGGAGAAGAGATTTATATTTACAAAGCCATGACGAGAAGGGTTTCATAGTTTTATTATTCCCTATAATTGTATGACATTATTCTTTTTATTCTATTCAATTCATATCATTTTCAGCCTGGAGTACCCATTCAACTTTCTCTTGCATTAGTAACCACGCCCTCTTCGGCAAATATTCGGTGAATAAGGCATCTTGGAGAGCGCTTAACACAACAGGTAATATGTCAAATTAAAAGCAAAATTTGTCTCATTCTATCACAACAATCAGAAATATTTCTTCTTGTGATTTATGTCAATGTTAATTTAAATCATTTTATGATTAAGAAAGAGAATTGTTCATAATAGGGCATTTACCAACGTAAGAAGAGAATTCGTTTCCATGACTTTTTCTCTCTCTCTCTCTTTCACTGTCTAATTTTGTTCATCCTACTCTCCCTTTCACCCTAGATGGTTTAATTTTCTTATTTCTTTCTCTCCTATTCTTACTCTCAATTCTCATTGATTCATTCTGTTTCCTTGTTTTTTTTATTTATTTAACCGCTACTCTGTCTCCCTCCCTCCACCTCTATCCCACCCCCCCCCCCCTTATCAAAATCCCCCCATTCATCTGTTTACAAATAAACGCATTTTTCCCCTCCACTCTAACTCTCCCTCTTTATGAATCTTTACCACCAAATCTGCTTCCCCCCCCCTCTCTCTCTCCCTCTCTTTCTCTCTCCCTCTCTCTCTCTTTCTCAATCTATCTTCCCTTTTTATATACATATTTTTTGTCTTCCATTTTTATCAGATCAATACTCTAATCACCATGGCAACTAACTTCAACCCAGACCAGCAATGTGAAGGAAAGGAGTGTCAATCAATCACAGATGTGACGTACTACGTGGAGGAGAAGAAGAGACTCTGTGATGACTGCGCCTCTAAAGAAGGATGCATCACAAGAGCTAACAGGGGTTGGCCCAATTTTTATTGCGATAAACATGATGAAAAGGTAACATTATATTGTAAAACTCATTGCGAACCCATGTGTAATTTGTGCGCTTCAGTAAAGCACAGGTATCCTTGCGTATCACAAGATTTAGATGATGCGATAAAAGAAATAACGGGCAGGCTGACGGTTCTAAACGAAAAGGCAAAAAAAAAAATTAAAAGAAGGTCGTCTCTGTGAAGATGAAATTAACCAATGTATGAAGTACACAGACACCCACCTACGGGCTTTGGAAGATGAAGTTAATTCGATAATCAAGGAGGCGATCAACATAGATAAAGTCAAGGAGAAGATGGAGGCTGACAAAATAAACCAAGATTTTGATGATCGGATTCAAGTACTTCAAGAAGAGATTTTGAAGATTAGTGAGAAGATTAGAAAGAACAATGAAGAGAGAGAGAAACAACTTGAATTAATCCATACAAATGCACAGATTAGACAAAGACACATAGACAATAGGAAGATTAGTCTTCATAGAGACATTGATAACATTGTTAAAGAGAAGGATAGGAAGATCAGAGAGTTGATGAAATCATTACAGGATGAAACAAAAACAATAGAGAATGCAATACAGACCATAGATACAGTACTAGAAGACGATAAAAACATTGTTAAAGACGGTCATAGTGTGAACATGTCAGTGAGTGATAAACTAAAGAAACCACTTTATAAGAATGATGTGAAACAAATCACTGATAGAATATCAGGTGTGAGGTTTGTGAAGGGTGTTGGGAGAGAGAAGTATGATGGTAGGATTGGTGGGTATGATGGCGAGTGGATGCTTAGTGATACAATCAATGTCAAAGATAAAATTACATTCCCATATATTGTCGGTTGCATAGATGAATGTAATGTGATCATCACCGACTGGTCAGATAGCCAGCATACATACATATTAGATATGAACACTAAACACATCCAGAGAGTGATAACAGGTACTGATACATCATTGGTAGTCTCCTGTGCATTACTGAATGATGACAAGATAGTATGTGGTACACTGTGTAAAGGTTGTACAGGGAACAGTTTAACTGGATGCATCAGTGTGTATGACAGACAATGGATGCGCATCAATGACGTCACAATGCCAAAAGAAAAACCTCACAATATCTCGTCATCTTCTGGTCGCTTAACTCGTCTTTTCTCCTGGTTAACTTTTAAAGAGGTTAAGCACACAACGAACGATATCTCATGGGTGGATGAAGCTGTTGACCGCGATGGGATGATCATCGCTGCTAAGGGGGTTGAGTCTAAGATATACGTCATCAACCCAGCTGATAGTAAGATCGTAAATACCATCAAATGTAAAGAGGATGTACTGATGCGAGGTGTGCTATCATCAGGTCACATCATCGCTCAATCTGGTGATAACAGAGTACTTATCATAGACAGACAGGGTGGTCAAAGGGAAATCCCCCACAGTGATGTCATCTGGAATGTCAGTGTTGATCCTATAACAGACGACCTCTACGTCGTGATATCAGATGATGAGTACAATACGTGTATGATTGATCAGGTGATGAGAGGGAGTGAAGTGAAGAAGAGAAGAGTGACGTCATTCTCTCTATCAACTAGACTGACTAATCAAGGGACTGTGGAGCTTAGGAACTATTACCTTTTCTTATCTCGTGTAATGATCTCAGCATCAGGCAAGATAATTGCTTGTGATGGAGATAGTATTCTCGTCTTCGAAAAGCGGCTCACATTCTAAACGATGATATGTCGGGATCATTCACTATGATGAATATGAGACACACTGACCAGAATAATACCATCTTTGGATAATTAAAATATCTGTAGCAGTGGGGCCTAATAACATGAACAAGACCTAATAACTCTGACCCATTTTAAACATCACGGTTAACAATAGGCATTTCTTTAAAAACAATAAACCCCCAAAACTCCCGTATCCAAGAACATGTTTCAGACATGAGGAAATAGGTTTCTATATTATTGGTTGAAAATAGTATTGGCGAGGTCATATTGCATATAATATTATGAGGCCGTCATCATCATCAAGCCTAAACGCCCACGATGGATTTCCTTTAAACATTATAGTTTTGTAAAATGTATAATACATCTTGTTGAAAAATACTACAGTTTTGTTATATATAACCTTTCTATGTTTTGACATTCTGATTCCGATGTAAATGCAGAAATAAAAATAAATCAAAACAAATAATGTCATAATGTCATATTTCATATATTTTCCAGTATTTGAAAGATAGATAATCTAATTCTTAATTACAATCATTCACCCTCAATTGGACTGGCAATCCTCACTTAGCGAATAAAATATGCATTCTTTTCATTGACAATGTTTAACTTCCTCACTTCCATGAGCCTTCCAGAATTCTAATTTAAACATTGGTGTCACATCTCTCTTTCAATCTCATCAGTTTTACTTGCCATCCTAATAGCAATTAGGTTTCTATCAGCGAACAAACTAAGAGCAAAACACTGACAAGATTGTTTGGTATACGATGAATGTAGACTTATTAATTTTGCCCTTTTCAATGTAGGCATTAGGGAGGCCGTCGCGAGAAGTATCCCATTTTTAGCCTGAATCCAATCCAATCCAAAAGTCATTTGATATAGCGCCTTTTCCTTTCGGTTACAAAGCGCTGCACACACACTACTCCATATTTGTTTTGGCCACTAAAACAACTGTTCTACACCTCGGAGTGATCGGTCTAGTCCAAGCAATTAATTGTCCACTTAGCAGAATAGATGGGATTTGAATACTGACCGAGTGCGTTTTCCTATTTCCGTTGGTATCATTCTTCATTCAAGGAAAGGAAAAAATTACTAGAAGATTTAATGAATTAAACGGTGTATATAAAGTAAATATAATAACGTAGTAAGATTAAGGGAACTTGGCGTGCAAAGTCGACTGCTAATTGCAAATATAGATATGGAACATAAATATACGCGATACATATTAAAGGGGGACATATGGATATTACACATGTTTATTTTATGCTGCATGGTTGACTTGCATGGAGAGAGAGAGGGGGGGGGGGGGGAGCGGGGGTAGGAAGGTAAAGGGAAGAAGATCGGACAGACAGGAAGGAGCGAGAGAAAGGAAGAAAACGGATAAGATTGTTGGCCAGGGATGATGAGTAGAATCTGTTTCAACAATATACATTAATCCGTTATACTGTATAGTCATGTTGATGTGCATTAAGTCAACAGAGTCTGTAAAACCCGTTACTAAGAGGGTTAAAAGATTGTGCATTATTATTTCAATAGGATGTATATTCGACAGAGAAATTCTATATTTTGACATATTCATATACTGAGAAACCATTGCACTGACACTTGATAAAGTTATGAGAAAATCATATTATTCACACGAAATATATTTAGCCATTTTTAAACAACCTTTATAAAAGGCATACACACTATGTACAGTATATCTGAAAATGGTGAATTTTGAAATAACAGTTTATTTTGCATATTTTGTTTTCAATCAGACCATTACCAATTATCATAAATTCAGTGTTTGTGCATATACAAAATCATTTAAAATCATGTTTTGGGGCCCTATTACATGTACATATAGCATGTAAGCATTGCTTGATAAATATTTTGTTTTGAAATGTAATACTGTAAATAATTCAGTTTTCCGAGATGGTTATGAAACTAGCATATTATGTAATAGGAATTTGATTGATGGTTTCATTGCTGAATCAAACTTTTAGGCAAAATTATTCTAGGCAAAATATAACTATATATTTTGGGAGATATGTGTATTTCTCTGATACATGGGGCTTTATTGACTGTTCTTTGAACATAAGACATCAGATATAATACCTTATTCTTTATATTCATGATACCATACTGCTCAAGATGGTGACAATTATGATGATGATAAAGATGATGATGATGGTAATGATGACGGTGATGATGATGATGATGGTGATGATGATAATGAGGATGATGATTATGATAATGATGATGATGATTATGATGATGATGATGCTGATAATGATGATGATGATGATGATGATGGTGATGATGATGGTGGATGATGATTGTGATGATGATGATGATGATTATGATGATGATGATGGTGATGATGGTGATGGTGATGATGATGGTGATGGTGATGATGATGATGATGATGATGATGGTGATGATGATGAAGCTATTTTGTGGGTCGATGAGATTATCATTCTTCGCAAGTGGTTTTAGTTTGTACGTATTTAGTTATATGATATTATGAAAACCATGTTACATGACCTCATAATCTATCAATTTGTTACAAATCACAATGCTTGTTGTGAGTTTAATTTGAAAATTAATTCAATGATAATGATAACGCTCTTATCCTGAGCATATTTGAAACTCTTTCATCTTCAGCATAGTGCTGAGATCACTTGGTAAGAATTACGTTGAACCTTATTGGTCAGTAAAGCGTCATGAAAAAAAGTACTGGAAAAATGTTACAAAATACTTATGGTTTTTAGCAAAAATGTATTTCTTAAAAATCAGATTTATGTGTTGCTCTTCAGAATAATAATTTTAGCTTTTAAAATAATGACGTTAGTGCTCTTGTTTATATTGGTACCTCTGTTTGTGCTTTAAAAATTGATATTCAGATATATTAGATATTCGAAATTCGAAATTCATTGTCATGCTCAAAATAAAAAGAAATTACATTGGCATATAAGTCGTATTTTTTATAAACATGTAAATAATATCCCCGAGTGATAAGATATTCAGTAACTGTATCTGCAATAGGTTGGAATTAATTTTGTTACGTTATAGATTTGATGAAATGATCAAATATACGACAGTAATGATGCTCATATAGAAAATTACTTTAAGATCATCATACCGTATCTTCTTATCAACTATGAGACAGAATTATCAATATACTTTTGGTTAAAATATATCAAATGATGATATCATGTGTTAATGGTATGTCCAACTTTTCATGTAAATGCCAGAATATATATTTCTTTATGATAAGCGCATGATGTAAATATTACTATTCCTTAATGCGATATATTCTCTAATAAAGGAAAGTACAGTGGTGCTAAAAAGTTAGTGAAACCACCGGAAAATGAATATGTTTGAACGTGTTCAAATTCTGCCATCTTCTATAAATTTTATTGTGCTGGCAGGTGACAAAATATAATGTTCAATATAGTTTGGTTAACAATCCACATGACGTACACTAGTGCATTTTCTGGTGGGGTTCACTCACTATTAAGCACCACTGTATATTCAATCATCATGAATCGTAAATAAGAAAATTCATTACAGTTTATTAAGAGGCATTCATTACAGTTTATTAAGAGGTTTTTGAGTAGCTGGCCATTCAAGCCACAAACTATGAAAAGGGTTTTATTCAATGTATTTCCGCCTAACATTTAATGATATATTTCTCGTTTTATTTCCAGCCTTTCGGAGAACCTACATGGCGTCAAAAAAATTTCAACTTTAATAACTTCTTTTATTTTCTATCTCACTTTGATTCTTTTGCGCGTAATCAATTGCCGTTGGGAATGGTTGTCTTTAAATCACAGTCTTTTGCCTTTTTTGTCAGTGTGTATTTTGAGCAAGCTGATTTCGAATAATAATTGGGAGCGATTGTTCACAGTATTTGAGCACGAGAATAGTATTTGGAAACCCAATTTGGTCACCATTTCACAAATAAAATATGCGATCAATCGTAAGTGGCAATGGCAAATCAGGATCATGGTTGAATGTACATAATTGTTCAGAATAATTAGAATGAACCGATCAGAATCAATATTTACAATGAGCATATTGATCGTAAATGTGTGTGCTACGAGGTCCTGATCGTAGTTGTACATTGGACTCTGTTGTTAAATCACTTCTTTATGGCTGAATGCAGATACATTAAATCTCGGTTGCTTTATTCCATGATATATGTAAACTTGTGAATATTTGTAAATAATAAAATCGGCTTCACATTAACATTATGACTGTGGTATATGTTATATATGGTATATGTACAAGAAACCAATCAATTTTGAGTGCAACATATACTGCAATATGATTTAACTGATCGTAAGATTGATTTTATTTCATTACGTTACAAGACATTACTATTGGTTATTAATGAGAGGAGAGCGAGAGGAGCGAGAGAGTGCACTGTTTAATGATAATTCATATCACAAGTTATACAGAGGGAGAGAGAAAGAAATGAAGAAGAGAAAGATGATCGATTTGAGAGAGAGAGGGGGAGAGAGAAAAAGACAGAGTGTGTGTGTGTGTGTGTGCATATGATTAGGAGGGAGTCCACAAGAGAGAGATAGAATGAGGACAGAGATACGAAGAGGGAAGGGGAGAATGTTACTAGAGTGGAGAGAGAGAGAGGTGTGTGCGTGTGTGAGGGTGGTGAGGGTGTGAGTGTGTGTGGGTGTAAGGGGGGAAGGTAGAACAAAACAGGAAATACAAAGATGAAGAACAAAGATAGCGAAGGGGAGTGGAGGTGTATCAGAATAGAAAGTGAGAGAGAGTGTGTGGGTGTGTATGTGTGCGTGTGAATGAAGGATGGATTACAAAACAAGAAGAGATATATATGGAGAAGAGAGTTGAGGGTAGAAAATGGGAAGAGTTAGTACAATGGAGAGAGAAAAGAGTTTGTCTCTCCCTCTCTCTTTCATTCCTTTCTCTTCTCCCTTTCTCTGCTTATGTCTTTGTGACGTGTCGAATGTTCAGCAGGTTCCTTGTGTCTCTAGATTTCTCTCCCTTTTTTTATAAATATTCCTTTGATTTCATTCATATTCACAAGAAACACTGAAGCATGTCTCTCATCGATGCTCCCATCGTGGATAATCAGGGACGCTATAACCGTGTAATCTCTGAAAATAATAAAAATTGTGACGTTTTATTATCAAATTTCGTTGCCGTTTATTTACTGTACATGTAGTGTAAAAAGGGCCTCGTCATACGGCGAAAATTTACTATGCGACCCTTTCTTACTTTGTCTGTTAAATATCAAATATTTCGTTATTAGGTTTTCCCTCTGTCTCTTTCCTGCTATCTTCTGTATCTAGTTTCCCCCAACGCTTTGCTTTCATTTTATATTCATATTAATCTATATAGAAGAATCATTGAAGTTCATCACTTGTCGACGCTCCCACCATGAAGCTATATTATGCTCATTTTTCCATGTAAACATGTGAAAATTGGATTGTGACATTCCTTCCAATTCATATTCAATATTCATCCAACTCACAGAAGTACAGCCTAGCCATGCGTGAAAATTACCCCCGAAATAAGGAAATTACCACTGCGTAATCCTTAGACGTGTAACGACATTGATCATGTACATACGCATCTTGTCTCGCAGCGTAGATAATTATTATTCAACATATCGGTCTCTGAAGTTTATACAAAGTTTTAAGATAACATCAAAACGATCAATTCTTTTCAAGAGATCATCATAGAAGGTGACGTCATTATACTTCGGCGAGGATCAATAAAAACAGGGTGAGTTATGAAGGTCGTTATACCCTACAATGTCATTTTGTCAGTTGATATGGAAATAAATAATATTTTTTATAAAACGGGTTCAAGGATGTAGCCAATGGTGAGTGCGTATTCAAGTCACGTGTTCATGCTTTAATTATGCGCAACCTTCCAGTCGTGCATTTTTCGTGCAGCACTGTGCATTTTTTGTGCAGCATTAGTTCCAGTAGCGCGTAAAAACTGATACGCGTTCAGTAAAAGAGGCTGGCTAGGATTTTGATGCGCTTACTTAGGCGCGCATAGTAGATACGCCTGTGATGTCATAATTGACAGTCTTGTGATCTCTTCGTCTGTGCGATCGTACACAAGTTGGAGGGATTTGAACAAGATTTCCATGAAAAAATCATTTTGCCGACCCGTTTTATAAAACAATTAATGCACATTTTAAGATTCGTGATGTTAGTGACGATGCGAGCAACTCTCGGGCATTCACAATATTATGCAAAAGCACTCGGCGCAAGCGCCTCTTGCTTTCGCATAATTGTAAATACCCTCGAGTGTGCTGCATCGTCATAACACACTCATAAATGTGCATTAATTGTATAATATAAGTATTATATAAATATTGAGAATGATTAGTTTATCTGTATCTATTTCCATGCATTGCATATTTTACTGTTTTTCGTATAAATCTGTTAGTATGTATCTGATACATATTACGTTGTACTATGTTTGAATTGAAATGAAATAAAGAAGGAATATCATTTCATCTTATTTGTGCCAAATGAATCAATCCCCAAATTCATGTGATAAGAATAGACACTCCTACAATATCTACTTCGATTCTTTATAAAATGTTAAAACCTTTTTCTTTCGTTTTTCACCGGCAATCAGATTTGATTGAACATCCTGAGTATTATCGAGCTGATTGGTAAATTCATGAAAATATTTGTTTTCATAATAAATGATTTTGGACCTATCTGATGAGGACTACTATCTCCTGTAAGTAGTGGCTTCTTCACACTACGTCGTTGGCGGCGGTATGACAATGATCATGAGAAAATGATACTTTATAAAGTCTCTTCTGCGAAAACGATATTGGCCGAGTTTCCATTCATAGTTTGTTTAAAACATTAACAGACTAAAAGTAAAGAATTTCCCATGGCATATGGGGAAACGCTCTTGTAGTTTAGGTTTTCAGATGAGTATTTTGTTTCCTGTATCCATCTTGGTGATCTCTAGGAAGACTCTTATCTCATTAGATTTAGTCTACATGTAGGAGATAGGGGGCTTTATTCAGAATTTTTTGTGGGGAAGGTTTGACAAGCTTATCCGGGGTAAAATTGTGCGCTGATTCCATAAATGCCACTCTTATTGACCGTGCTCACGCCATTTTGGTCATTTTGGCCAATTTTGGACCAAAAATGACGATTTTGACTACGCTTTGGAAAATGGTCCCTTAACAGACTGCTTTTGTAGCCACATGCAATTAAAAGGGTCTATCTGAAGTAAGAATGCACCCAAATTCCAGATAACGTGGTTTAATTTGCCAAATCACAAAAGAAGTGGTCATTTTGCCATAATTTGGCCAAAAATTACAATTTTCATGATTTTTTTTCGTACGTAATTTGTTACAAATATTGATTAGAGCTACGATCGGATGTCTTTAGAAATCCACATTTATTTTCAAAATGTGCGCTGGATAATAACCATCAACCTCATGTAATTTATTCTGTCAGTTTTTACCTGTGAAGGTCATTTTGGGTAATTTAGACATAACTGACCATTCGCACAGTTTTGCATTATTAACTGTTCAAATAGGCAGGAAATTGAGGTCTTCAGCATGTTTTATCTTCTTCCCTTATAAAATGATAATGCATTTAAATAAGCTTCTTGTGTAGAATTTTATGCTGATTCCAAATATATCAGTCTTAATGACCCAATTTAACAGCTTTAGGTCAGTTTGGCCACTTATGGCCCTTAAAATGACCAATGGCATCAGTTCAATTTATCCAAAAATACTTTGAATGTTACCAGAATCGTTACAAGGGCATATTGCATTGGTGTATTAATCCTTGAAATTTAGCATCTGAAAAGTATTTTGACCTTATGTGATTTATTCCATCAGTTTTGATCTATATGAGGTGCATTTGGCGTACTTCAGACATAACTGATCATTTACGCAGTTTTGCATAATAAACTGCACGTAGACAGGAATTCGAGGTCTTCAGCGTGTTTCATCTTCTTCCCATATACAATTGAAATGCATTCAAAAGTCCATCTTGTGTAAATTTTATGCTGATTCCAAATATATCAGTCCTAATGACCCTATTCAACAGCTTAAGGTCATTATGGCCACTTATGGCCCTTAAAATGGCCAATAACATCAGTTCAATTTATCCGAAAATACTTCGAATGTTACCAGAATATTATCAAGGGTGTGCTGTGACACCCAAAACTGGTGAATGAATCCTTAAAATTGAGCATCCTCAAAGTTGACTACCTTGGCCATTTTAGCCACCTTGACCCCCGGCCAGCCCTACTCTTGTGTATGTTAATTCAGGTTATATCGAACATGGTGAGGAGAAATTTTGGATTGCGTTGATATTAGCATCAATTATTGTTAAAAGGGGAAGTTTGAAAGCTTCTTGGTGGAAATCAATGAAATGATTCCACACAGACCAGTGTTATTGGCATAACTACTGGACCCTGTGGTCATTTTTACCATTTCTTTTCTCCTTTCTTAGCTTCGGAATTTCCTGATTTTCAATTGCACTTATTCTTGAAGCCGAATCTGCTGCTGCAACCTGTAGATCAGCAAGTGTTGTATGCATTCCTGAAATATCCTTCTTGATAGCAGTCATCTGAGAGCCCAATGAATCTGGTTAGACAGTTTTTGAAAATCTGCACGTGTTACCATGTCTGATGTCTTGCCAGCTTCTAATGCATGGTCCTCTTCCGTGGTAACTTGATTATTAGACATGTTCAAATCTCTCGTAAACTTGTTAGATCGTAACAAATATGGCCCTCTTTTGTTCTTTTCCTTGTTTCCACTCATTTCATGTTAAAATCAGTTATTATTTGCAGTTCATTCCGTGGGTTTCGTAGGATTTTAACGAATTATTCAGCACTCCAAATTGCGTGATGCCGTCGTTCCTCATGGCGCACTCTCAATTACACAATCGATAAAGTTGACGGATCGATTATATCAATTAATCAATTAATTTATCACAACCATCGATACTGATTTTTTCTCGTTTGTACATAAGATTCGCTTAGAAATGGAATATTTCATTTTGCTAAAATAATACTTTCAATGTCTTCTTTCTACACAAATTAGCAATATCTTCATTTTGTCAAAATAATCGTTTACACTTATTTCTGGTGCTTAGATTAGGAAACAAAATGCGAACTCACGGTTATATAGGCAAAATAGGCCTTGACGGAAATGGAGAAAACCCGCTCACCGACCTGGTGGTGTTGCCTTAAGAAAAGATACTGGTAGCCGAATTCATGAATCAAGGCTCTGATAAGTCACCAATTCCACAACACACATAGCGGCATGATATAGGGTCACTCTCACACCTAACCGTCCCTACCCAGATCAAAAATCAACTGCACCGTATGAGCTTGATACGTAAACCTTCAGACCTACGATAACCAAACCACACCCTTACTTATTTGCATATTCAAATTAGGCCTAGGAAATATTTTTAAACGCCCTCTACAGTGAGGAAATAAAAAAAATCAAATAATTTTCTTACTTATTCTGACATCAAGAACTTTATTAATGAAAGTGTAAACTTGTTATCGATACGTACTGTATAAGTTAGAGAATAAATTAAAACGGAGCTGCATAAATTTTGTTCGTGAGAACAATGTTCGGGGAAGGGGGGGGTGCATGAAACATTCTACATCAAGCCTTACGCACAGTCACATATCTCACTGCTTATGCTTACTCGAAGCGTAAAGAATATGATTGTATATACATGTATATAAACCAAGAAAGTTTCAACGAGCACAACAACCCCCCCCCCAAAAAAAAAGAAGCCTCGATCAACATTATAGGTTAAAAAGTAACGGAGATATTGAATATTAAAATTTGACAATATTTTGTGAAAACGGGTAGGCCTATATATATATGCAGATGATGGTATATGCGTGAGTACTCTGTCTCCCAGTAACAAATTAAGAAAAGATTACATATTGAATCAAAAGTCAATCCTATTTTCTAATTTTTTGTGAAAAAAAACCTTGAGTAAATCACCTTAGAATCATTTTGTAAGTTAATTAGGGGTCGGGAGATTTATATTTACAAAGCCATGAATTCAAGGGTTCCATAGAAATAACAAAAAAAATCCTAACCTTATAATTCCATATTTTCATTGTCATATTTGTGTGCCATTATTATTTCTATTTTATTCAATTTATATCATTTTCAGCCTGGCGTACACTTTCTGGTGCATCAGCAACCACGCCATCTTCTGAAAATAATCGGTGAATAAGGCATCTTGGAGAGGTTGCCACAACAGGTAATATGTCAAATTGTGAGAAACAATTTTTTTTTCATTTTATCACAACAATCAGAAACATTTGTTCTTGTGATTTATGTCATCGTTATTTAAAGCTTTCAAGATTAAAAAGAAAAAAAAAGGATTTTTGTAAGATTAAGAAAGATAATTGTTTATAATAGGGCATTTGCCAACGTAAGGAGAGAAGTCGTTTTCATGACTTATTTTTTTCTCTCTCTCTCTCCCTCTCTTTTTCTCTCTCCCCCTCTAACCTATTCATCCTACTCCCCCTTTCTCTCTCTCTCTCTCTCTCTCCTATCTTTATTCTCATTCTTATTGATTCTTTTTTTATTATTTCTTTAACCGCTACTCTGTCCCCCTCCCGCTAACTCTACACCCCCCCCCCTTCATTCAAATCACCCCTATTTTGCATTTGCATTAATCTCTCTCCCCCTCCACTCTAATTCTCCCTCTTTATAAATCTTTACCACGCCATCTACTCCCCCCCCCCCTCTCCCCCTCTCTCTCTCTTTCTCTATCTATATGTCTTCCCTTTTTAAGATATGTTTTTGTCTTCCATTTTCATCAGATCAATACTCTGATCACCATGGCAACTAACTTCACCCCAGACCAACAATGCGAAGGAAAGGAGTGTCAATCAATGACAGATGTGACGTACTACGTGGAGGAGAAGAAGAGACTCTGTGATGGCTGCGCGTCTAAAGAAGGGTGCATCGCAAGAGTTAAAAGAGGTGTACCAAATATTTATTGTGAAGAACACGATGAAAAGGTAAAATTATATTGTAAAAGTCATGGTAAAGCGTTATGTGCTTTTTGTGCATTAGATCATTTAGACCCTTGTGTGCGACAAAATATGGATGTCGCAATCGTAGACCTTCAAGCAAAACTTACAAGCATAAAAGAAAAGGGAAGGGACAAATTAAAAGAAGGTCGTCTTTATGAAGATGAAATTGACCAATGCACGAAAGACACAGACACCCATCTACAAGCTTTGAGAGACAAAGTTAATTCCATAATCAAGGAGGCGATCAACACAGATAAAGTCAAGGAGAAGATGGAGGCTGACAAAATCAACCAAGCTTTTGATGATCAGAATCAAGTACTTCAAGAAGAGATTATGAAGATTAATGAGAAGATTCGAAAGAACAATGAAGAGAGAGAGAAAGAACTTAAATTAATCCATACAAATGCACAGATTAGACAAAGACACGTGGACAATAAGAAGATTGGTCTTCATAGAGACATTGATAACATTGTTAAAGAGAAGGATAGGAAGATCAGAGAGTTGATGAAATCATTGCAGGATGGCACAGAAACAATAGAGAATGCAATACAGACCATAAATACAGTACTAGAAAACGATAAAAACATTGTTAAAGATGGTCATAGTGTGAACATGTCAGTGAGTGATAAACTAAAGAAACCACTAAACAAGAATGATGTGAAACAAATCACTGATAGAATATCAGGTGTGAGGTTTGTGAAGGGTGTTGGGGGAGAGAAGTATGATGGTAGGATTGGTGGGTATGATGGTGAGTGGATGCTTAGTGATACAATCAGTGTTGAAGATAACATCACATGCCCATGTATTGTGGGATGCATAGATGAATGTAATGTGATCATCACTGACATGGCGTCAGGTAGCCAGCATACATACATGTTAGATATAAACACTAAACACATCCAGAGAGTGATAACAGGTACTGATACATCATGGGTTCGCTCCTGTGCATTACTGAATGATGGTAAGATAGTATGTGGTAGATGGTGTAGAGGTTGTACAGGGGACAGTTTGACTGGATGCATCAGTGTGTATGACAGACAATGGATGCGGATCAATGACGTCACAATACCAAGAAACACAACGCACAATATCTCACCGGTGTGTGTAGCTGTTGACCGTGATGGGATGATCATCGCTGCTGAGTGGGGTCAGTCTAAGATATACGTCATCAACCCAGCTGATAGTAAGATCGTGAATACCATCACATGTAAACAGGATGTACTGATGCGAGGTGTGCTATCATCAGGTCACATCATCGCTCAACCTTACCCTGTTGATGAGAGAGTACTAATCATAGACAGACAGGGTGGTCAAAGGAAATTCCCCCACAGTGATGTCATCTTGAATGTCAGTGTTGATCCTGTAACAGACGACCTCTACGTCGTGTCATCAGATGATGAGTACAAGACGTGTGTGATTGATCAGGTGATGAGTGGGAGTGAAGTGAAGAAGAGAAGAGTGACGTCATTCCCTCTATCAAATAGAATGACTCAGACTGATCAATGGACTGTGGAGCTTTTCTTATCTCGTGTAATGATCTCATCATCAGGCAAGATAATTGCTTGTGATGGAGATAATATTCTCGTATTCGAAAAGAGACTCACGTTCTAAACGATATTTTGGGGGATCAATGAGTTATTGATTTTATTAAAATATACAATGACCAGAATGAAACAATCTTTGGATAAATGAAATACCTGTAGCAATCATGTCAAATAAATTGATAAGACCTAATAACTCTCACCCATCTTGAACATCACGGTGAAAAAAATATATTAAAAAAATACTCCTGCATCCAAGAACATATATCATTTACATGGAAATAGGTCTAAATATCATTTGATGAAGCTATTATTGCGAGAACATATTTCATAATATTATATTTTCACATATTTCAGAATATTATAATTTCACATATTTCCGTATTTAAAAAGGAGATATCCATACACACCATGATATGGAGGGACAGATAATGATCAGATCATTCAACTGACCACGGTGACCTAAAACATTTAGTTCAGGATGGGCACTCGGATTTACTATTTAAGTAGTAAACATAGTAAGATAAATGGAAATTGGCGAGCCAAGTTCCAATGCTTGGACAAATTGCAGTTGTCCGACGGTATGGATATTATGTAACGTAAACATTATGTGATACTAAAATAATAGAGGTTGAAAACATATTGAATATTGATATTATGATGCATGGTAGACTTAGAGGGGAGAGAGGGAGAGCAAGAGAGAGACGGAGAGTAAGAAAGTAAAGGGAGTGAGGAAGGTGAAACAGAAAGAGAGATAGAGAGAAGGTAAGATATATGGATATGACGGGCCAGGGATGATGGGTAGATTATGTTTCAGCTTTAGACATCATTCCCCTTATAACACTGGGGTCAATCAGATCCGAGCAACGGGAGAGGGGTGATAGCAATATACTGATCTGAAATTTCAAATTGGGGACACCCACCACATTAAATGCTATGTATTCGGGGGTATATGTCTATGTACATAATGCTACCATCTTGGAGTTAAGGCCTCTAACGATTTGTTTTATCAATGGCTGTAAAGTAAATCCGATCCGAGCAATTGGGGGATGATAGCAATATACTTTTAACATTTATAAATATCCATGCAATGTAAGTGTTGTGTGAGTGAGAATGCATGTTTTCAAGCTTTGCTAATAATGGCAATTAATTAGGTATACTAAACATGCATACCAACTCCATGTGGTTCTTCTGTTCTCATCACTGTATAAACATGAAATAATAGAAGAGATGAGTGTCATCAATGAGAAATAAGATGATTAAAGTGATCAGGTTTTGAGAATAAAACATAGCAAACATGTCTTCACTCGTTGAAATGTTCTATAACTATTTACTTTCATTATGCTTGTCTTTATATCCCATCAAGATACAATCTTTCCTTCAGAAGACAGCGCTTATGACCCTCGCCTTGTAATCAGAGGGTCATGTGTTCAAATCCAACCATGGCCTAGCGCCCTTTGGCAAGGCGTCAATCCACACTTTGCCACTCTCACCCAGGTGCTAATTGGGTACCGGTAGGAAACAACCATCACTGTGGTTGGTTTAACAAGTGTGCGACTAACAGGCTGCTTGAAATGCTATGAATCCAGTGACCGGGTAATAATAATTGTGAAGCGCTTTGAACAGTCGTAGATTGATAACGCGCTATATAAATGCCAATTATTTTTATTATTGTTATCTGAAAATTCAAAAAAATTGGGGACACACACCCTTTCAATAGCTATGTATACGGGGTATAATGTACATAATTCTACCATCTTTGAGTGAAAGGCCTTTTGCGATTTTTTTCGATGGATGTAAAGTAAGGATGTACAGTTAATATCAATATGCGAGCGAGTATTTGGAAGACAAAGTTATGTCCAAAAACATATTTCAAGAGGTTTGTAATCACATCACTGGCAGTGTATACATATGTATATACTGTAAATGTATATATTACTAAAGACCTATCAGGAATTTGTTCGATGGCTATGTTGAAATGAATTTGTTAGGTTATAAATAAATGAATTAGAGCACATATCAATATGCGACCAAGCGAAGCGAGGGATAGATATAATTTTGGATAGTCGTAAGACGGAATGATGACCAAATCATTTTTCAAGGGGTATGTAATAGAGTGGGTGTATTATGCTATCCTTGAAAAGTTGCTTCAGTCGTTTAAAATGATGTGAATATAATTACAGAGGATGATGAAGGTAAATTAGCAATAAATTACAGAACTACAGAAGAAAAGGAAAAGAAATAAAGAGAGTAAATACTATCAAACAGTCCATATTCAATGAAAACTCATGAAGGTGAGATGAGAATGAAAAGGGAATCATCATTATAGGGATAAAGAGCGCTTATGAAATGATTATAAGTCATCACAGGCCACAAAATTAACTTCCAAACAGGTGATAAAATGCGATAACAATATTGCAGAAAGAAAAGATTTTGAATAAGCTAAGATTATATTGAGAGGTGATGCAATATTCAAAATTTGCAACAGAATTCATATTTGAAATGTTCAACAATTTTAGTGGAATTAATTAAAGTCTCCTATAAACGGATGAAATCGCAAAGTGTTAGGGAAATAGTGATGTGCAAACTTGCCTCTGTGTTTAATTAACGGCATTGATTTGGTCAATGCCATCAGTAACTCATCGTTCTCTTAACTCTCGAAGTATAGAGTATACCTATATTTTCCCCGCTTCCACAAAGATGCAAGGATAGTATGACACCCCCCCCCCCAACACACACACACACACACACACACACACACACACACACACACACACACACCCTTACCCATCCAGTGTATTATAAATGATATTTTGATTGGTTTATGATCAAAGTAATAATCATATTTAAAAGCCCATGGCATCATACACAGTGAATACAACGGGACGTATTACTCTCATTATGCAGAGGATATTTACTATATGCTAAACGTAGGGATTTGTCATGGCCAAAGTCTTGTCAGATTAGATTGAGCGCGGGAGTGGAGCGACTGCGCGAAAAAAAAAACTTTTTTTTTTCAGAATTCAAAATTAGGCAAATTTACATGTAAGCACTTTGGCCGCATTTAAAGGTGAGCCACGAATTTACAGTAGTATTAATCATTTGATTATTTTATTTCTATCTTGAAAAGCGGAGATGATTGTGCATGCCATCCCCCTCTCCACAAAGGAGGATGTATCCCCTCATACCCCTTCATTTACGCCCGTGCCTCATGATATTTAGTTATGTTGATGTGCAGTAAGTCAATGAAGTTTGCAAAACATGGTATTGAGAGGGTAAAAAGAACGTGTTTTATTATTACTAGCAGCAATTACCCGTGGCAGCACAGGGGGTAGGAGTCATTTTTCTTTATCAAAGTGTGTGGGGGGGGGGAGGGGGTGACATTCTTGTATGTACAGCTAGACTGCCTATTTACACTGAAAGCCGAGCAGTTTATTGATGAAATATATTTAGACAACTGATTTATAGCAGACTTCTCTTTCAATATAGATAGGAGGTTCAATTAAGTTAAGCATCTTGGGTTGAACTGGAGGAAGAACTTCAATAATCATTACAGAGTGAAATCCAAATCTAACTATAAAATGGAAAAATGTATTAGAACACGGTGTATTCAGTAAGCAGTCAAGAGGCAATTATTGATGGTGATATAGAAATGTTATGATTACATGTATTGGGTCGGAAATAAATATGTAAGTACATTGCACATGTACCTTACAATGCACATTAGACTGCAGTTGTTTGTAATTTTTAAATTAAAGGTTGCTCAATCATATATAAGTATGGCAGGATGTCGAAAAGAAGTGAGAGTGACAGAAAGGGGGGGGGGGGTGATAAAATGAGTGAGACAGAAACAGTGGTGGGAAAAATGAGTCAGACAAACAGTGAGGAAAATGCAAAATGAGAGACAGAGAATGGGAATAATGAGAGACAGAGGGGAAAATGAAAGAGACCCACACGGGGAGAATGAATGAGAGAGAGAAAAAAATTTAGATGTTAATTGTGATAAAAATATAAGATTTGTATGGCTTACATGGGCATTTTTATTTTTTTTAGAGGTTTTAGATATCTTTTTTTTACTGGTGGATCAAATAGTTATGCATTGAAATAATTGATAAAAATCTTAGAAAGTACACTGTAAATGTAGTATGGAATTATTGTGTCTTTTAAAAGGTATATGGGCATCATCACTGATTATAATTTCATTTAAATAAATAACAATATTGATAAGTGTATGTTAGATTATGTCTTTTTTCATAAAAATATCATGTTAATTAAAGGCAAGATGTGCTACAACAGTATACAGATGAAAAGATCATAATATTTGAGATGGCATAATGCATAAGGTCCCGTATGTCTGTTATACACGGTATTGGCTGTTGAAGCGATAAACCATTTTTACACTGTATTATTCATATCTACATTTTTAATAAACATCTACATATGTACAACAGAGTTTTGTAGAATACATGTCAAACAAAATATGTGTAGCAAAAAAATGCCAGTGTTGCCAATTTGCAGAAGAAATCTGATCAAATTTGCCTTTAAATAAAAGGGTTAATAGCAAATCTATCTAAGACAATTTTAATTTTGGGTTTTGGAACTTAGCACTGAGGTGATTATCTGACTCAACCAAACAACTTCATCATATGTTGGAATTTAGATTTACTGCGGCATCAATCATTCAATATAAATATTACATTTTACGTCAAAATACTAACAATTCAACTGTGTACAACAGAGCACTGGCACAGAGTGTTGCCATCTGGGGATTTCCATCCCCAAATTTTGAAAATTTGGGGATTTTGAGAAGCCTTTGGGGATGGAAAAAATTATTTGGGGATTAAAATAAATTTGGGGATTTTTCATGCAGTTTAGGGGATTTTTGAAGGTTTTGATGAAAAGCACCAAGATTCGTTATTTTTCAGTAATATGATGCTAAAATACAGAGATATATCACTCTCTTATGCTAAAATATGTAGATCATCTGCAATTCAACCGATGAATTCATTACATTGAACATTCATTGGATGAAAATATACGGTAAATGGTGGGGTTGCCAATGTACTTTGCATCGAAACCTAAAAAACCGTAAAATAAAAAAAGAAAAGAATCTGCTATGTATGGTACAAACAAATGAAAACATATCAAATAATTTTGGGCAATAACCATGATAAATATCCTCACTTTTTCGAAAATTTTGTGATTTTAAAACTTTGGGGATTTAGGGTCTAATTTGGGGATTTTTTGAGTGCCATTTTGGGGATTTTCTTCAGCTCAGACCTGGCAACACTGCTGGCACAGTTTGATTTTGGAGCGTTGAGTAGCAGGTAGCCCAATCTGTTAAAATATAGGATTAAATACAAAGGATGTGTTAATGAAACTGGGCAGAAACATTAGATGTAGACCCTCACCCCCCAGCAAACCCCCAGTCAACACTTGTTTTCAAAAAGCCAAGTCAGAATAGGGTTAACCTCTTTGTGACGGCTTATGTCGAAAGGGTGGGTGCAGTCGCGTTAGGGTGCGTCAACGCGAACGTGAAGATTCGTCCAAAGCCCCCCGGTTAGGCCGAAAGGGTGCGTTCGGAGCGTCAAGTCGCGTCGCGCTCACTGGAACGCGCCCTTTCGTCCAAAGCCCCCCCCCCCGGTTTGGGCGAAAGGGTGTGTTTAATAATAATGAATAAATAAATACAAATATTTATAAGAAAGCTGAATATAAGGTATTTTGTCAAACATTGCCAATTCGCACGTAAAATAGTGAATTTTCAATCATTTAAAGCATTGACAATTTGAGGAAAAGAAAGAAAAGTTCAACTAAGAATAATAATGATAATGATGATAATAATAATGATAATAATAATAATGATAATAATAATAATAATGATAATAATAATAATAATGATAATAAAATCAGATACACACCCTTGCAATAAGCCACTTGGCGCCAATTTTTCACTCCAAATTCATTTCCATAAATTCACTCTTTGGGGTGAAAATTATTATTATTATCATTATTATAAGTATTATTATTATAATTGTTATTATTTTTATTATTATAAGAATTATTATTATCATTATTATACAAACAACACGCACATATTGTTATTATTATTACACACACAACACGCACACATCCACAACAGATACATCTCACAAAATATACTGAGGCAGGGTCTCAAGTGTAAAATATAGTAAGGTAGGGTCTGAAGAGTTAAACGTTGTGAATGCTGACCCGACATCAATTTTGGCCTTGCCCTTCCAGGACACATCTGCCGTAAGTTTTATAATTTGGGGGACACCAAATATCTCCAGGTATACGAATGTTTTCCTTTGTAATAAATACACACCTGCAAAGTATAAAATTGAAGGTAAGTTACTTTTTTTTATTTGAAAGAACCCTGAAATCAGTCATAATTTTTACATGGTATCAATATTACACCATAAAACATATTTCCACCGAAAAATCTTCATGCAGCATGCCGTCATTGTTTTTTTTTACCTTAAGAAGAATGTTTGTGCCATATGATGATTTATGTTCCTATGCAAATTTCACATATCACTCGTCTTTTTTGTTTGTTCAGCTTTCTTATAAATATTTGTATTTATTTATTCATTATTATTAAACACACCCTTTCGTCCAAACCGGGGGGGGGGGGCTTTGGACGAAAGGGCGCGTTCCAGTGAACGCGACGCGACGTGGCGCTCCCAAAGCACCCTTTCGGCCAAACCGGGGGGGGGGGGGGGGCTTTGGACGAATCTTCGCGTTCGCGTTGACGCACCCTAACGCGACAGCACCCACCCTTTCGAAATAAGCCCTTTGTGACAACTGCCCACATTTTGTACGGTAACCACTGAGGACATCGGCCGATTACGGTATGTTGTTTACGTTTCAGCAGCGCTACACACGCATATATACATGCAGCCAGCGCATGAGTGTAAGTACGTACCGTATACCGTGCTTTGTATTTCGCTGACCCGAGAGAGGTAAAAGGGACGGGAATTTCGAAGCTATACTCAGGGCGGCGAAAAGGAATGCCAAAAAGTTACGAATTGTAAAAAAAAAACTTTAAATAATGTGACCAAAATACCACAAACAACCCCCGTCATGACAATCTGTGAACAATTTAACCATGTTTAGAAAAAGTTCGAGCTCCATTGAGTGGAAAACCACGGAGAAAACGTGCTTCAAACAAACGGAAGGACACACAAGATTAGCCAAATTATAGTAAGGATATCATAATGTACATTAAGAAGCTAAATCTATGCCATTATGAGCGCAGGACGAGAGAAGTGAACAAAAGAAATGACGTACCCACCTCCAAGAGAAAAATTCCAGCCGTAGTATGACGGACCGTTCACGATGATGATGATGACGATTGTTATTATTACTATTATGGTGATGATATTGGTGATTATGATGATGATGATGATTATGATGATTGATGATGATGATTACGATGATGATGATAAGAATTCGTCTTTGATTGATGGTTCAATAGCTAACTCGAACTGAAAACTAGTTCATTTTTTTCATACACAATATAAAGATACATTTTTGGGAAATGTTTATATTTATCTGATGAATGAGACACAAATGATTGTTCTTGAAACTTAGGCCTATCTTATTCTTTATACTGTATTCCTGATATCATACTGATTAAGATGTTGACAATGATGATGTTGATGATAATAATGATGATGATGGCGGTAATGTTAATGATGGTAATGCAACGCCTTCTACAACGCATTCAGAACAAATGTGCACGATTAATCTGTCAAAACCCACTACGGTACCCCTCTTCTAAATGAACTTTATTTGCTACCTGTTTCTGATAGAATACATTATCGAATACTTGTCCAAACCTATAAGTCCCTGCATGCCAACCAGACTACCTTCTTACATTTCTTCATTAATTCAGCAACAAAGATCTACTTACTCTCTTCGTTCTACTGCTGCTCCTTCCTATGCAATTCCAAAGTCCAGAAAACAGGCCGTTTTCAACTCCTTTCAATCTCTTGCCCCCCCCCCCGTCTTTGGAACAAACTCCCTCCATCTCTTCGAAACATCTCTTCTCTTAACCTCTTCGAAAAACATCTCAAAAACACACTTATATAAAACCATAAACCTTTGTCTTATGCAATTAACAGCGCTTTGTATCCTCTGGAAAAAGCGCTATATAAATCCAATTATTATTATTATTGTTATTAATGTAGACGACGGTCCAGAATACAGTGACTAGTATACTAATTTGTAATATAGAATTGAATTAACATTATAATACATATTCATAGCAAAGTGCACATAACTTTATAATATATAGGTTAGACAAAAGATAATTGTATAAAGGATATTGATATTGATTGCATTTTAAATAGTGTACATGTATATAGAACAATAAGGCACTTATCATCAAATTGCAATTAATATGTTTATGGTTATATTATATACTTGTTTTCGAATTGGTGAAATAGACTTATTATTGTTAGAAAATGGTGTTAGTTTGTACGTATATATTCTGTGATATGATATTGTGAATAACCTCGTAATCTATCAATTTGTGCGAATTCATGATAATGGATTTTAAAGACGGCTTGACGATTTAAAATGATTTATTAGCGGGCTAGCAAAATACACATTTTAGTTTGTTTTGATTTTGAAAGGGGGCGTGGTTGCCCGAGAAAGGGCTCGTGACCCGACCCGTAAAGGGCGGGGCAGCGCTTTTTGGCGCCCGCGCCAAAGAATTTGGGCACAATGCCAGACATTTGCCGCGGTTGAGCTATGCGCGGATAAAAGTGCGGGGAATGCTTCATTTTCGTTTTGGCTTTCAATGAAGAGAGATGACGGTGCATGTGTAAAGCGTGCTTACAAAATTCCCACCTCCTCCCCATTACCATCCTCTAGTTATAATTAAGGGGGATGTTGACATATATATCGTGGGGGGATTCTTGCATATTATGGATATTGGTTGTGTATTTATTGTACTTGTGCATTCTTAATGTTATTTTGTTTATTTAGTTTTTGCTTGCAAGGAAGAAGTCAATTCGAAATTACTATGAAGCAGGTTATGCCTCAAACGTTCATGTGAGTTGTCATAAAAATCCAAGTTATGGATGGTTATAGAAAAAATCTGGGGATTGAAATTATAATTTTCTCAGGTCATTTGAGAAGAAATGTTTATGAATTCATAATTTCTATGTATGTTTTATTTTCCTCTACCATGAGCATTATATATGAAGAAATGTTTGATAAGATTGCATAGGCTTCATTTCAGATAAAGTTATTTCTCGGGTCTGCATCGGACTCCTTAGGAGTTAGACGGAAGTATTGTCCCAATTTTTAGTCTTCTTCATGTTCAGCCGCATGTTCAGGTCTTTAGGCGTAGTATGTTGGTATACTTATGTGAATTTGTATGGTAATTTTGTCATGGTGTATTTATTATTAATACTGCCCACCTTTGGTATAGGAAGCAGCTCACGCATCAGTCAGATTTGAGTTATGGTTTTTAAATATCTGTTGTGTGCTGCCCGTTCAGGCAGAAATTGTGAAGAAATGATCGTTTTGGGGAAAGATATTGAAGAAAATATTATTTAGTTTAATTGCATTGATGTATATGTTAATGACGAACACACATTGGTCATTTACAACGAGTGATACTTTCGTACCTTGCTTCCCTTTGCCAGAGTATGGCCATATTAGTGAATTTCGTTTGGTGAAACAAATTTCTTTCTGAATTCAATTTCCTTTATTAAAGTTCCTTTAAGGGGCTCAATATTTTCAGTGGGATGAAAATTGGATACCTATAGTTGGCTTGAATACCAGCAGTAGTTGATCTTGGCAAAGTGTGTTTAGGGGGGGGGGGGGGGTACAAGTACTTTTGCATTTATATTTTCCAGGGAAGTTGTATTTGTTGAATCTATATGATACTCTATAATGAATGGTGTATGAAGTAGTTGGAGGGTGATGGTATACTTTTCATGGTTAATTTCAGAATCTAGGCAGAGCCTAGGCTGATAGAAGAGCGTAACACGAATCCAAATTCGAGGGTGTTTGACCTGGTCGCACACCAATCCTAACAACGATCGTCGTGCATAAGTGGGCCGTAAGGGAATTTTATCCTCCTGTCCTATTTTGGCCAGTGGGCAGGCGGGTTTTCGCCCTTACTCGTTTTTGGGAGGAGTGTTGACGCCTTGTGTGTTGTTGAAAAACAAGCAGTTGAAGTTCTGGGGGCATGATTTCAGTAAGAGGCGCATTATTAAAGTACCTCCTTTTTTCCTTTCCATGCCAGGGCAGGCATGTGGATTTTAATCAATTATGTTATGTTATTATGTAAGTTGCAGGTCCCCACTCGTTACCTAGGTGAGGGGGACCTATTTGTACATACAAATGTTTGAGAACGCTGTTAAACTGAAATAATTGTGTCATGCTTAAAGTTTAATCTTAGCCTGACCTGATCTTAAAGGCGGGCAGGCTGGTCTATAGTCATGGGCATTCATATATCTCTATATGCTATATTTATGTCATCTGTAATCCACCGATAGCTCATAATTAATAGCTGTGCTGGGATTCCGGTCCGGCTAGCAGGGAACCAGTGGGAAAACAGCCATGAATTTTAAACATTGAAGAACTTACGAGGGGGGCCTTCTAGCCGGGGGTTTAACCCCTCTCCGAGGAGCTTATTAAACAAGGGTATCGGTTGGTTACAGACATTATCGGTATATGTATATGTGATGATATTCATACA
This sequence comes from Lytechinus variegatus, assembly GCF_018143015.1. Taxonomy (NCBI): domain Eukaryota; kingdom Metazoa; phylum Echinodermata; class Echinoidea; order Temnopleuroida; family Toxopneustidae; genus Lytechinus; species Lytechinus variegatus. Next base: position 45,447,763 of record NC_054745.1, read on the forward strand.
CTGTACACAAAAAGCAGAATTGGTAAAGATGCACATTCATCTCTATTTTCATTAAAGCCACGACAAATCGCAATTCACTTGTTCTTGTTGTTTTGTTAGCCGTGAATAATTGTGTTTATAATGTTGATAAGTGGAAGAAATGATTACAAGTTGAATTCCTGTATATTCAGTGATATGATTTTTTTTTAATAACCTCGTAGTCTATCAATTTGTGAGAATTCATGATAATTGTGTTTATTATGTTGATAAGTGGAAGAAATGATTACAAGTTGATTTCCTGTATATTCAGTGATATGATTTTTTTTATGAATAACCTCGTAATCTATCAATTTGTGAGAATTCATAATAATTGAAGTGTTGATAAGTGGAAGAAATGATTTCACACCAACTTCGTTAATATGAAACCACGTTAAATTCCTTTGTAATTTTGAAACTCTTTTATCTTCAGAATATAGTGTAAAGATCTCATTGGTCAGTCTAAGCGTTGTGTAGATTAACAGTGGAAAATGATACAAATTTTGGTTTCAGCAAAATACTGATTACTAAAGTTTCAGTTCTATGCGTTGCCGTATGGTATATCTTTGAAAATACATGTACTGATTATCTTTTTTGGACATTTCTAGTAAAATCAGTGTTTACATCAACGACTAGTTTGATTTATCTTTAATGGAAGAGATATATCGATATAATTTTGACTATGATATATCCAAATAATAATGATGTGTTAATGCTATTTTCGACATGACTGCAATGCCCAACGTTTCAAGAAAAAAAAACAATAATATATGTTTCAGAGGTCTGATATGTGCATGATCTAAATATTTCTCTTGATATCTCTTGATATGATATAAGTTGTAATTAACATAATATTTATTCATCATGCATCATAAATTAGGAAATTTATTCAAGCTTATAAAGTCGCGTTTTTTGAGTAGCTGGTAATGCAAACCACAACATATGAGTAGTTCTTTTACTTGATGTATCTCCGCCAACTAAACTGATATGTTTTATGTTAATTTTTGGTCTTAAGTAAAAGCAACATGACGTCAGTGGGATCTTTACCTTTATTTTTTTTTCTTTTGTTTTCATTTTCTATCGCACTTTGACTCTTTCGTGTAATGTTTATTGTTCTGGGGAATGTTTGGAATAAATCACAGTCTTTTCTCTGTTGTTAGTTTATATTTAAACTAAGCTGATTTCAAACAATAATTGGAAGCAAAAGGTTGTTATTGTAGGCTCTTTGAGCACGTCGAGAATGAGATTGTGAATACCCAGTTTAGTCACCGTTTCACAAAAGTTTACAGTCACTCGTAAAATTGCCATGGCATAACAAGATCACGTACATAATTGTTTAGAATAATCACAATGAACGAACCAGAATCAATGCTTATAAAGAGCAATTGATCGTAAAAGCGTTTGTTACCGGGCCACTGAGAGTAGATGTTGTACATTGAACTCTATTGTTAAATCACTTCTTTATGATTGAATGCAGACACACATTCAATCTCGTTTGCTTTATTCCATGACATCTGTGAACTTGTGAATGTTGGTGAAAAATAAAATACACTGATCAGCTTCACATTAACGTTCTGACTGGGGTATATGTTACATATGGTATATGTACATGAAAGAAACATTTACTGCAATGTGATATGACTGATCGTAAGATTGGTTTTATTTCTTTGTTACAACACATTGATGAGAGAGTGCAAAAGAGCAATGAGAGAGCTAGTGCATTGATTAAAGGTCAAGTCCACCTCAGAAAAATGTTAATTTGAATCAATAGAGAAAAATCTGACAAGCACAATGCTGAAAATGTCATAAAAATCGGATGTAAAATAAGAAATTTATGACATTTCAAAGTTTCGCTTATTTCTAACAAAATAGTTATATGAACGAGCCAGTTACATCCAAATGAGAGAGTCGATGATGTCACTCACTCACTTTTTCTTTTGTTTTTATTGTTCGAATTATGCAATATTTCCATTTTTACGAATTTGATGATTAGGACCTCCTTGCCTAAAGCACAAAATGTTCAAATAATGGAATTCCACGTTTTTAGGGTGGAATGAAACTTCATTTCACATGACAATGACGAGAAAATAAAAATATTTCATATTTCATGTAATAAAATACAAAAGAAATAGTGAGTGAGTCATGTCATCAGTTGTCTCATTTGCACACCGACCGAGATGTGCATATAACTGTTTTGTGAAATGGAACGAAACTTTAAAATTTCACAACTTTCTTATTTAATATCGATTTTGATGAAATTTTCAGTGTTATGCTTGTTGAATTTTTCTCTTCTCATTCAAATCAAGTTTTTGTTGGGGTAGATTTGTCTTTTAAACAGAGACAAAGATATAGTTTGTGAGATAAAGATGATTGATTCGAGAGAAAGTGTGTGTGTGTGTGTGCGTGTGTGGGAGGAGAGAAGGGAGTATAATAGAGGACAAATAAAGATGAAGAACAGAAATGGTGAAGGGGAATGGAGGTGTATTAGAATGGAGAGAGAGAGTGTGGGGGGAGAAGGGAGAACAAAAGAGGGAATATGAAGATGAAGAACAGAGATGGCGAAGGGGAATGGAGGTGTATTAGAATGGAGAGAGAGAGTGTGGGGGCGTTCGAGTGTGTGTGAGGCTGTGTGGGCGAGGTGCTTTAGACGTACGTAGTGGGCATGTGGCTGCGAATAGGTGTGTGTGTGTTTTCTAGAGAACTGGTGTATACAATAGGATACTTTAGCAATCACTACGCACACGCTTTTTACAACACAGAAATTCATTTGATATTACAAGTCAAATCACAAAGGACAGCTGAGGGGTTTTGTCGAAAGAGATGGGATGAAGAAGAGATAGAATAATGATTTAGTATAGAGAGTGTGGGTGTGTGCGCGCATGTGTGTGTGTGTGTGTGAATGAATGAATGAATGAATGAATGAATGAAGGATGGATGGATTACAAAAGAAGGAGAGATAAGGAGGACGGAGATGAGGGGTAGAGAATGGGAGAGAGTTAGTACAATAGAGAGAGAAAAGAGTTTGCGTTGGTGTGTGCGCGGGTGCGTGCGTGTGTGATAGGGAGGGAGGGTGGTTGTTGACAAATTTCAAGTTTGAAACAAATCGAGTCAACATAAAAGAAGATTCGCAATTAGTACAAGAGGACAACGCTTTAAAGAGTAAAGGTTTGTATACTGTCAAAGTGTCCGCCATCTTAATCTTAATGCATTTAATTCAATTTGTCATTTGTTAACTATGGCAAAGGACAGAATGGAATTTCAATGAAAGTATTAAGCCTGGAAAGGGGTCTTACCGTGATATGATTGACTTCAACACTAAAGAATAAGAATTCTTATCTTTGGTCGCTGCTTCTTTACCCCCCCCCCCCCCCCATTTAATTAATACAAGATGAAATCAAATTTTAAACAGCATTGGAAAGGTATATATAAAGTTAAGATGGAGTCATTAAAATGTAGTTCTATTTTTTATCACCACCTAGCTTATGGATCACATCCATGTTTTATGTAATAAATTCTTAACCAGTTTAAACTGAAGCCCGAAACGGTTATTCGGGGTAATAGTATGCAGCGCTTAGAAGCATTTGTATTAAGCGCTATATAAATGTTGCATATTATCATTATTGATATTCAGCACTGGTTTTGATATGCCATATGCGTTCATTATACACTCACTGTTCCTTTTTTACCTTATGGAATTTCAAACTTTTCAAATGCTGTCTCACCTTCTTTTGTCTGTCTTTTTCCCCGTTTAATAAACATTAATTTGCTTGAAATCATATTCATATTGATATGTATTCATTAGAAGAACTGAAGCACGCCCTCATCGATACTCCCATTGTGAAGCTCATACCAGCTCCAATTATGAACGGTGAAAATGGTGTGATTTGTAACGTTTTACAACATGCCCGAGGGCCTGGAAACGATTGTTAAAAGAGTTTTTTTTTACATTTGACGAGTAAAAACTGATACAAAATATAGGTTTTCGCTCAAAAATAAAGATGATTCGGGTTAAATTTCTATATTTCGGCATACCTGCCTGATTTTAGTAGATGCTTGTTGCCTATGGGTAATACACAACACACCCTAGACATGCGAGACAAATGTAAATGTAACGTGCACCCAAATTGTTTGTATTTATTTCTAAATAAAGTTTCTATATATTATTACGACTCAATATTTCTTGGTTGTAATTTTGTAATGAAACTAAGTTAAGGGCTTGCCTTTTTACAAGCTTTGCTTTTTTCGGCAAGACGCCCCGTTTTACTTTTAAATACAAATGTCATTTGAGATAATTTTATTTATTGAATCCTGTTCCTTAAATCTATGATTATGTTTTTTTAAATCATATTATGTTCAATATCATTGTGAAACGGAAATCAATAAATCAAATCAATCCCTGGGGTGGGGTGATTCATTACTACCAGTGCCCCTGTTTCCCTATTGTCACTATACCGTACACATGGAACAATGCCATGTACCGATTATACGATCCACGTTCATTTCCTATTTTGCTGGTGTAATGTCTAATATTTCGGTTACACTTCGTATTTCCGAAGCTTCGTAATTCCGAAGGTTCTTTATTCCGAAGGTTCGTAATTCCGAAACACGTAAATTGCCTATACCTCGATGTTCGTTAATCCGAAAACGAAAAAGGGTTCGTTAATCCGAACATTTGTGGCGTAATTCCGACGATTCGTTATTCCGAAGGTTCGATAATCCGAAAACGAAATAAGGTTCGTTGTTCCGAAGGTTCGTTAATCCGAAAACGAAAAAAGGTTCGTTATTCCGAAGGTTCGTTGATCCGAAAACGAAATAAGGTTCGTTTTTCCGAAGGTTCGTTAATCCGAAAACGAAATAAGGTTCGTTAATCCGAAAAATGAAAACCGGGAAAGCAGAGGCAAGGGGAGGGGGCGGGGGACACTGTTGCCGTTCAATTATCATATGAGGATGGGAAGGCAAGGGCGGCCGAACGAATTTTCGTTGGGGGTAAAGCCAAAAAATGAAACTCATACGTCAAAATTGGGACTGTGGTGATATTTTCACCTTAAGATTATCATCTGCTTGAAGTCAATGTCTGTTTGATAGTGATTAAGTAGAGAATAACTTTTTTGAAGTAACTTCTTATTATGGCAAAATGTATATTTAGGCTTTATTTTTCGGGAGAGAGTATAATGAGTGAGCGGCTTGGTAAAACAAATTCAAAGGTGAAGTTGTATAACGTTTTTTGTGGTCAGTTACATTGGCGGCGGAAGCCAATAAATTTAGGGGGTGTCCACCTGAAAGTTTGGGATGGACACATGTAAAAAATAGGACAAGCGCCCCAAAAATTTTTGAGAAGCAAAAAAAAAAAAAAAAAAAAAAAAAGGTCATCAACCTAAATTTTAGGGGGGGATAACACACGTGTCAAGGGGGTCCACGTGAATTTAGGGGGGGACGCGGGAAAAAAAAATTGACAAGCAAAAAAAAAAAAAAAAAAAAAAAAAAAAAGGGTTATCAAAACAAAGGGGCCCCCCGTCCCCCCCGCTTCCGCCGCCTATGGTCAGTTATTCTTAAAATGGCATTATTGCGAGGTGTTGCGAGCGTGAGTCACAAGCTAAACTTTAGGTTATTTCAATAAAAAATGAAAATTAGTTTTTAAAAATCCGAGCAGATTTCTGCTGTCATTAAAAAGATGTGCATCTAACTAAAGAATTAACACGAGCGCAAAACGCGAGCTTGAACATACTGACCAGAAAAGGAACATGTTAAAGAAAGCATTTAGTGACCTCTTTAGGATGCATATTTCACCAATCGAATGAGAGTGCGAAGCGCAAGCTGAAATTTATCAATATTCCAGCCTGAAAACTTAACTTAACTTATATACTTTAAAAAGAGTATTTTATTTCGAAAAAACATGAAAAACGGCATATTTATTTTTGAAAAAGGAACTTTCCCATTTTGGAAAATATTAATTCCCCTGTTTTTTATTCCATTTTTGATGCCCCCTGCCTCCCTCTAGTCCGGCAGCCCAGGAGGTTTATTCAACCGAAAGCCGGACAAGCAAATGCCCCATAGCTGGATGGCATGGACCTTGAAGTTTACAAAAATGCATTGCTGCCGGGTTCTATGCGTGGTCTTCCCTCCGAAATGACGTAATATATGACGTCACTACAAAATGGCCCTATTTCACCATTTTTCAGACATTGTACACATATCATGAAGTCAAGGGAGAATATCTCAGCCAAATCATGCTTGTTTTGTATGAAACTTTCACAATGTATTGTTCGAGTAATGCACAAGAGATATGCAAAATTTCACGAACAGAAATTATTGTTTACATATGCAAATTACGTAATGAAATTTGCATATCATTAGTTTTGGAGATTTCTCGCATAAAAAATTGTCAAAAATCGATTTAGAAATTTATTTTCTTTTGTAGTGTACTTTATTTGATATTTTTTCTCTCAAGCATAATATCATTGTCTTTATCTATATCTCTACTTTAAGAAAATATATAACAGTAATTGAAAAAGACATTATAGACTGTGATTTCAGCCCCCTTTCCAATATGGTGCGCACGTAGAAATCGTGCGTTTTTGGCCTATTTTCACCATATGGCTGACGTGTGCGAACGATATGCCTACTTTATTGATGTTTCCTGCATTTTGCATGATATTAAATCTTCCAAACAACATATTTTCTTCTTCATTATGTCTCTGGTGATCAATCAATGATTTCAGCAAAAATTGATTGCCCACTGGGCAGTCTAAAGGCTACGTTTTCAGCCTAGTTTTCAACAACGAACCTATACCATGTATGACTGCATCGTTGTAGTCGAGTCGGAAAAGGGGGTTTCTATGTACCATCAAAACATTTTTCACTCAATGTTTTGGTATTTGCCTAAAGTGTCTAGTTAATGAATCTTGATGTTCCCTTCCCAAAATCGTGTCCAACGGAGTTCAAAATTGATATCTTTGGCGGCCCTCTTGGACATTTTTAATGAAAATCAATTATTTTCATATTTTATTGCACAAAGTCTGACAATGGGAAATTTTAAATCAATACGCATTTCACTAGGATTTGGATAGTAGAAATCGGTTGAAATTGTTTTCTGAATAATCCGGTTAATATATTAAAAAAAAGAATTCATCAAAAATTTTGAACCAAAATGGTCATGTGCATTGACATCTATCTGTTTCATCTTGCATCCGGTCGCCTTTGTTGATGTGCCTAACATGCAGAAAATAACGTACTTAGCGATCGATAGAAAGGTATGTATTACTTGTATCATGTGTATGAGGGTAAAAGGCATTTTCTACACAAAGCAATTTTTATGATAATTAAATCTCTTGAAAAAGATAGAAGTTCGAGGCATTGCTCTACATTTTCATTTTGCATGCAATTACTCTCGGGCACCTTAAAGCATAGTCCCACAAGAACCAGTAAAATGTTACATACAGTACCATACCATTATCCATAGCTTGACTATTATGATATCGTGCTTTTCGGAGCCCCCAATGTGGTAAAATTTTGTTTTGAGTATGTATTTTTTCCTTTAAATCACTTTTCTCTATCAGCTACATATAAAGAAATTGGGGCATAGCAAAGCCTACCCCTCAGGGGGCTGCCAAAGTCATCCAATCTTTTTTTCGTATCTTGCAGTCTTGCCAGTTTCTCGGAAAATAAGTCATTTTGAGGCAAACAGTGTTTCTGCCTTGCGGTAAAGTCCTTGTTTTTGTTTTGTAACCACATAAAGATGACAAAGTAGGATCTTCTTTATCAGTTACATATGTCTATTTTCATTCTTTATTGTAAAAAAATGCAATGTTTGAGCCCCCATTCAGACAAAAGGGCATTTCTGCTATATAGTAAAGCTAGCTTTGATTTTGGAAACCACTTGGAAATAGAAGAAGAGGCATTTTTTCTATCAGCTACATGTAAAAAAAAAGTGCTGGCACATCGACTGTTACCTTCTTCAGAGGCTCCAAGATTGGCAGATTTTCCCCATATTGGAAAAAATATGGAAAAGGGGTGGGTGACTTTCGGAACCCCCGGAGGGGATAGACTTTGCTGTGCAACCACTTAGCAGCAGATTGAAGAAAGTCTACTCCTTTAATTCCATGTAGTTTCAAAAGAATGAAAATGGCTTCACCATATAGCAGAAACGCTTTTTGCCTGAATGGGGGCTCGAAAATAGCACATTTTCCCATAAACAGGTAAAGTATGGAAAAAGGGTAGGTGATTTCGGCGACCCCATAAGGGGGGTATGTTCCAATATGCCAACACCTCTTTATATGTAGCAGATAGAGGAAACTCTACTCTTTCGTCTCCATATAGTTTAAGAGCAATAAGAGTAGTTTTACTACATAGCAGAAACACCTTTTGCCTCAATGGGGGCTCGAAAATAGCATATTTTCCCATAAATAGGTAAATATGGAAAAAGGTTAGGTGAATTTGACGACCCCCCAAGGGGGGTATGTTCCAATATGCCAACACCTCTTTATATGTAGCAGATAGAGGAAACTCTACTCTTTCGTCTCCAAATAGTTTAAAAGCAATAAGAGTAGTTTTACTACATAGCAGAAACACCTTTTGCCTCAATGGGGGCTCGAAAATAGCATATTTTCCCATAAATAGGTAAATATGGAAAAAGGTTAGGTGAATTTGGCGACCCCCCAAGGGGGGTATGTTCGAATATGCCAACACGTCCTTACATGTAGCAGATAGAGGAAACTCTACTCTTTCGTCTCCATATAGTTTAAAAGCAATAAGAGTAGTTTTACTACATAGCAGAAACACCTTTTGCCTCAATGGGGGCTCGAAAATAGCATATTTTCCCATAAATAGTTAAAATATGAAATAAGGTAGGTGAATTTGGCGACCCCCCAAGGGGGTATGTTCCAATATGCCAACACCTCTTTATATGTAGCAGATAGAGGAAACTCTACTCTTTCGTCTCCATATACATGTAGTTTAAAAGCAATAAGAGTAGTTTTACCACATAGCAGAAACACCTTTTGCCTCAATGGGGGCTCGAAAATAGCACATTTTCCCATGAATTTGCAAATTACGTAAAAGGGGCGGGTAACTTTGGCAGTTCCCAAAGGTGGTAGGCTTTACTGTACCAGCACTTCTTTATATGTAGCAGATAGAGGAAAGTCTACTCTTTCGTCTCCATATACTTACAATCGATTGCTGGAATTCACACTTGAGAAAATAACTTTCAAGATTAATGGCTTACTATTTGATTACCAGCAATCGATTGCTGCCAAGTTCACCATTACTAACACTCTTTGCATTCTGGGCGGCTTGATGCCTGCTTTATTTTTACCTTTGGTGATATTGCAATCTATTAAATTAATACATAACAAAATTTAACATTACAACACAGGTAAAGTCAATCGAACCGTTTACAGGTATTGTAATGTAGGAAAAAACAGTTTGTCTAATTTATTTTCAATATACGAAGGAGCCTTTAAATACTTTTTGCTGTCAATATCTTGCAAGTACATGCTCAGTGGTATTTATTTTAAATCATTTTAGTATATAACTGTCTCTGTATCCATTTTTCTCAAAGGCATTGTACTAGCCTTGATTCTCACCACATGTTTGCTTAATTTCGTTAATTGTAATCCAACAAGAAATGCTCTTTAATACCTGTATTGAATTTAATCGATCTGTTACCCGCAATTTTACACTGCATGTATTCCGATTTTTACTATTCTTTTTAATTTATGTTTGGTTCTTGGACCAAGGTTTATCGAGAAATTTTTATAGAATTATTTAGACAGGTTTCATTTCTTTATTCATTTTGTGATTACAACAATTCTGGTTCTACTTTCTGTTAACGTAAAGGTGGCCAGATGCTCGCAGGTTATGACTTCATTGACCTCCCGTATGATTTGCTATCATTGTCATCATCATCACCACCACCATCATCATCATCATCATCACCACCACCATCATCATCATCATCATCATCACCACCACCATCATCATCACCATTATCACCGTCATCATACTGTTACGGCACAGAAAATTTACATACAAACCAGTTATCATATCTTCGATCTTAAAATCTTGGTAATATCATTTTTTCTTCACGAGTAATGACATAGACATTTTTTCTATTTTCAATACAAACAATGCATCATGTAATAAATATTACTCAACTGAAGATTTTACTTCTAAATTTAGAGACACAGAACACAAATTCAGTTTGCTTCACGTTAATGCCCGAAGTTTGAACAAAAACTTTGAATCATTGGAATCATTACTCTTTACTCTAAATAATTTCAAATTCTCCATTATTGGTGTCACGGAAACATGGCTTCATAATAATTCACCTAACATATTCAACTTGCAAAACTATAATCTTACTAGGCGAGATCGTGAAGATCAAAGAGGAGGTGGTGTAGCATTTTACATCAATGAACATTTGCAGTTTAAAATAAGAAAAGAAATATCATTAAAACAAAGTGAAACTTTATTCTTAGAAATCATGAAGCCGAAAGGCAAAAATATAATTATTGGGTTAGTTTACAGACCCCCTCATGGCAATGCAAATTTATTTTGCGAAGAGCTTGAAACATGCCTTCATACCATAACAAAAGAAGATAAACAAATATATTTAATGGGTGATTTTAACATTGACCTGTTATCCCAAAATAATGAAAACGATTTATTCCTACACACTATGCATTCATTTGGTTATTATCCCCACATAGATCAACCGACCAGAATTGATAGCCATTCATCAACACTTATCGACAACATATTTTCAAACATACTAAACAGAGATACTTCCAGCGGATTAATAATATCTGATATAGCTGATCATTTACCGGTTTTTTTTATTATGTGATAATGATATTTCAAAAGAAAATTCACCTAAATCTACAATGTATAGTAAAGAAACACCAATCAATATTGAATCGTTTAAAAGTGATCTTGCGATTGAGGAATGGTTAGATGTATTTAATGAGTCAAATTCAGATATTGCTTACACAAATTTTAACAAAAAATTGCAGAAATATTACGATAAAAATTTTCCTCTATCACCTATCAAAAAAAGAAAAGCAAAAATGCCATGGATCACTAAAGCTATTCTACGATCCATACACACCCGAAATAAACTATACAAGACATTTTTAAAGAACCCTTCTATTCAAAACAAAAATAAATATAAAACTTATAGAAATAGACTAACCAATATAATTCGGGCTTCTCGCAAATTGTTTTATTCCCAGAAACTTAACAAAGTTAAATCAAACATGAAAGCCACATGGGAGATAATCAATGATTTGATTGGCAAGAAACCCAAAGTATTACCTAAAGACAATTTCACAGTTCATGCTGCTGCAATAAATTCAGATGATGTAGCTGATACCTTTAATTCCTTTTTCGTTAACATAGGACCCTCTTTGGCTAACAACCTTGCCAGACCAAACCAAAGTTTTGCAAAATTTCTTCCCACACCCATCAATTCTTCCCTATTCTTTAACCCCACAAATGTTCAGGAAATAATTGAAATAACTAAAAATCTCAAATCCAGCAAATCACAGGGATATGATAGAATTAGTACTTTCCTTCTTAAGCAGATCATACATTATATTGTCTCTCCATTGTGTCATATTTTTAATCTGTCGATCAGCACCGGTAAATGTCCAGATTCCCTAAAAATTGCAAAGGTAAATCCTGTTTTAAAAAAAGACAATCCACACGAAATAACAAATTATAGGCCTATTTCTATTCTCCCCAGCATATCCAAAATATTAGAGAAGATTATTTACAAAAGACTTTATAAGTTCCTAGATACTTTTCAGTTTCTAAATTCAAACCAATATGGATTCAGGAAAGGGCATTCAACTGATCAGGCTTTAATACAAATATACGATAAAATTACAAATGCAATGACAAATAAAGAACACATAATAGGAGTATTCATGGACCTAAGCAAAGCATTCGACACTCTTGACCACCAGATTTTACTTAAAAAACTTGAAAATTATGGAATTCGGGGAATCGCACTATCATGGTTTGAGAGTTATTTGTCTGATAGGAAACAATATGTCACTCACAACAATATTTCTTCTAACTTTCAGTCAATAAAATGCGGAGTTCCACAAGGATCGATCCTTGGCCCCTTACTTTTCCTTATATACATTAATGATTTGACTACTGTAACGCCTTTATTATCATTTGTATTATTTGCCGATGACACAAACATTTTTTGTTCAAACACTAGTTTAGAAACTTTAGTAGATACATTTAATCGTGAATTACCTAAACTATCTTTATGGTTTAAATGTAATAGGCTCTCACTTAATATAGACAAAACAAACTTTATGTATTTTACGCATACAAGTTCACATATTACTGAGTTTCCATACGACATAAGCATAGATAATATTCCACTCAAAAGGAAAAAAGAAACAAAGTTTTTAGGTGTCACAATAGATGAACATTTAAATTGGAATGAACATATACGTTGTATAACTACTAACATCTCCAGAAACGTAGGTGTACTTTACAAAATGAAAAACATAATTCCTCATACTACACTCGTTCTACTATACAATTCATTAATATTGCCGTATATATCGTACTGCAATATAGTTTGGGCAACGTGTGCAAAAACTAAAATTAATATAATATACTTATTACAGAAAAAAGCAATTCGAATTTGTACTAATTCGCAATATTTATCACACACAAATCCATTATTCCATAAACTAAAGACTCTAACTATTTTTGACATAAACTCATTTCAAAGCTTACTGCTTATGTTCAAATACGTAAATAACATGCTCCCACCTTCATTTCACAATTTTTATACTATGAACACATCTATCCATTCATACCCTACGCGGAACTCTTCTAATTTCCATTTAATCAACCCCAAATTGCTTATTGCGCAGAGATCCATAAGACACCATGGTCCTGATCTGTGGAACTCTCTACCTGAATCTATAAAAAGATCCACGTCTCTTTACTCATTTAAGGCAAACGTTAAATCTATGTTGATATCAGAATATTTGAAGTAAAATTTCTGTGTCGATGTGTCATTAAAGCATCATCACCATCATCCTCTCCATCGCCTTCATCTTCACCATTTCACCATCATCTTCATCCTTATCATCTCCATCTTCATTGCTCAAATTACATTACTGCTGTTTTTCATGAAATGAACTGTTTATCGATTCTGCTGTATTAATGTATTATATTAATCAATGAGTTCTAACCTGGGGTTGTCATTTTTTCAAGCAATCTGCTTATGATGACAATCCTTCTCCTGCAAATTGTAAATGTTAACTAATTTGGTATGAGATCAGTTTTGTTTGTAATGATAATTTTAGTACATTTAGTTATGATTCATGCCAAAAGAAGTTCTCAATATACTATGTTTGTTATGTTATGGAAAATGTATTATATACGAATGATGTAATTGCAGAAGTAAACAATAAAATCAAATCAAATCAAATCAAATATAGTTTGAAAATAATAAAGGTGGCCTTACTACATAGCAGAAACACTTTTGCCTCAATGGGGGCTCGAAAATTGCATATTTTCCCATAAATATGTAAAATATGGAAAAAGGGTAAGTGATTTCGGAGACCCCCTAAGGGGGTATGTTCCAATATGCCAACACCTCTTTATATGTAGCAGATAGAAGAAACTCTACTCTTTCGTCTCCATATAGTTTGAAAATAATAAACGTGGTTTTACTAAATTTTTGCCTCAATGGGGGCTTGAAAAAGCATATTTTCCCACAAATAGGTAAAATATGAAAAAGGGTGGGTGATTTCGACGCTCCCTAAAGGGGGTATGCTTCAGTATGCTAGTAGCAGATAGAGGAAACTCTACCCTTCTTATCTCCATGTAGTTTAAAAAGAATGAAAGTGGCTTTATTCCATATCAGAAACGTTTTTTGCCTTAATATGGGCTCCAAAGTGGCATATTTTCCAATAAATGGGTAATAATGGTATTTGCCCTTTAACTAAGCAAATAAAGACATACATATTATCATGAAGCGTTACAGTATTATCGGTATATTATATCCTCTTTCGTGTCGAATGCTGATATTTTGGAATAGTTGTTGATGTTAATGATTGAACAGATAGATATCAATGCACATGCAAATTTTTGACCAAAATCATGCCCATTTCGGGATAAATTTATTTCAAAATATATCATCAGAAAACGAATTAAATCGATTTCTACTATCCCAATCATAGAGAAATGTGAAATGCGCATTAATTAAAAGATTGTCCCATTGTCAGACTCTGTGCAATAAAATATGAAAATAATTGATTTTCATTTTAAAAAAGTCCAAGAGGGCCGCCAAAGATATCAATTTTGAACCCCGTTGGACACGATTTTGGGAAGGGAACATCAAGATTCATTAACGAGACAGTTTAGACAAATACCAAAACGTTGATTGAAAAATTGAGTGAAAAATATTTTGATGGTACACAGGAACCTCTTATCCGACTCGACTACAACGATGCAGTCTTACATGGTATAGGTTCGTTGTTGAAAACTAGGCTGAAAACGTAGCCTATAGACTGCCCAATGGGCAATCAATCTGTGCTGAAATCATTGATGTATCACCAGAGTCAAAATGAAGATGAAAATATGTTGTTTGGAAGATTTAATATCATGCAAAATGCAAGAAGCACTAATAAAGTAGGCATATCGGTCGCCCACCTCAGCTATATGGTGAAAATAGGCCAAAAACGCACGATTTCTATGTGCGCACCATATTGAAAAGGGGGCTGAAATCACAGTCTATAATGTCATTTCCAATTACTGACATATATTTTCTTAAAGTAGAGATATAGATAAAGACAATGATATTATGCTTGAGAGGAAAAATATCAAATAAAGTACACTAAAAAAGAAAATAAATTTCTGAATCGATTTTTAACAATTTTTTTTGCAAGAAATCGCCAAAACTAATGATATGCAAATTTCATTACGTAATTTGCATATGTAAACAATAATTTCTGTTCGTGAAATTTTGCATATCACTTGTGCACTACTTAAACAATACATTGTATAAAATCTTATGCAAAACAAGCGTGATTTGGCTGACATATTCTCCCTTGACTTCATGCTTTGTGTACAATGTCTGAAAAATGGTGAAATAGGGCTATTTTGTAGTGACGTCATATATTACGTCATTTCGGAGGGAAGACCACGCATAGAACCCGGCAGCAATGCATTTTTGTAAACTTCAAGGTCCCTGCCATCCAGCTATGGGGTCATTTGCTTGTCCGGCTTTCGGTTGAATAAACCTCCTGGGCTGCCGGACTATATGGGAGGACCTACCTGAGAACAATAAAAAAATTGGCTTGAATACCATAGTCATATCTCCCAGTACAGACGGACTTAATGAATAGAATTATGTCCGGGTTTAAACTTAATCGGCATCGATTTCGACTAAATTTTTTAAGCCATCTTGGACTTTTTGAATTTTTTTTTAAGATGCATCTCTTCGTTTTATTTACTCATACTTAAATGATAAATCATCTGATAAATATCAGAGGAAAGAGGAAATTCAACAATAATCATGATACAAGGTAATCTTAATGTTATATCTGCGCTACATCAATAATTTTTGTTCCGGGAATTTTTGTTTGTTCATTTGGGGGAGCACCGTCTAGCCATTATTTTTACACGCCTTCGCTTTCGGATGATCTGTGCATTATTTAATTCATGAACTCATTATAAAAATATAGTATTGATATCTCTGATATTGGGTATAGATTAAATTACACATTAACTGATTACGTGGTTTGCCAAAACTTATATCAGCACAAGCCAAGAGACCATGACTGCCGGGAGAACTCTGAACAGTGTATTGGTACCTTTATCGAGCCTCCAAGGATGTTTCAATGAATATCTAACTGTTTCAGGGGCGTAGATAGCGGGGGGATGGGGGGATGCATCCCCCCAGAATTTTAGGTGGGGAGATGGTGTGTACAATCATCCCCCCCAGGTTTCTGTGGGGGAAGAAGCAAAACTATACAGTAATAAAGCAATGAATGCTAGTTAAAATCAATCAATAATAATAGCAGTAATAATCATAACGTACAGCAATGACAAACATGATCAAATTTGGACTTTTATTCAGAGTCAATCATCTTATATGCATTTACAACTTGCAAGTTTTAAGTAATAACAACTGTCTTGCGTCGTCATATACATTTAAGGATCTTTTTTCAGAGTTTCACCAAGTACATTTCCTTATAATAATTATGTATTTGCAAAGGAGATAAGTTCAAAATATTTCATTACAGATTTAAGAAAGTGTCGCCTAATCACTCCCTTTCAGAGCAATTGCTTTCATAACACATTAACACTGTTCAAACGAATTAATAAGAAATTACCTATACACATACACTGACCCTTTTCCCTGCTGGCCATGTCCTCAACCCCTACTTTGCAAAGGAAAGGTGAAAATTTTCAGTCTCTAAGGAGCGAATTAGTAAATGAATGATTTTGGAATGAAAGTGCAAATTTTGGATGGCCTCAGTGATATCCGAGGTTTTTTTCACTCAATATTCACTCCTTAAAGAGTGAACTATTTCACTAATTTTTTCAGAGTACTTTGCGCTTTTCAAAGAAGGTAGAATCATCCAATATATAGACATGCCTTAATTCACGAAGGCAGATTGAATCAATCCATGGATAAGATTAATTTATGGTCTAAGATCACAAAACAAGCCTAACTCGACCCTCAGCGTGTTCATTGTCGGACCTTTGACAAAAAACATAATCATCTCGCGCATTTACGCGATAAAAATTATCTATACAGTTTACTTCCGACAACCCGGTGAGGTTTATTTCATTTCCATACTTAATTCAATCAAGCCTTTGTAATCATGGTAATTTTAAACAGAGTGTGCTTATCATTTTAGTGTCCGCATATCTGCACGTGGATAAGAAATATAATGTTGAGCTTTTTTTATTTACCCCTATTACTATAATTGTAATTGATATTTTTTTAGTTATTTGGCTGTTTATTTCTTTATTCCTTTAGTTGTTGATTCATTCGTTTGATCATTAACAATATCGCTACTTTTAAAAGAGTATACTATTATACTAGTAAAATAAGAAATACTAGTTATTCTAGATCATGTTTAGCAGGACTTTCATGACCAAGATGATAACTAGACATCCGACAAATGACATTTCACTTATGATCATCTTTACTCATTGTCATTAATCAAACAAAAGATTACTGCCATGAAAAATGTGCAAGGAAGTTTGTTTATTACTGGATGCCCTGTTTATTGCTAAAATCAAAGTGATTAAAAGACACACGAGATAATCCATGAGGCAGATCGTGTTATTTTGTTATCTTTAACTCGTCTGCTTTGGCCCATGATATTTTGTTTTTATCGAGTACATTATCTCCTTCATTCTTTATATTGATATATATATTATATATATATATATATATATATATATATATATATATATATATATATATATATATATATATATATATATATATATAAAGTATGACCCAGCTAGGGATCATCCCCCCAGGTCTAAGGACCTGTCTACGCCACTGAACTGTTTCGATTTCAATTATGATTTTAGTGTCGGCTAAGTTATTAATTTTGTTTTCTAAGTCAAATAGAAATTTACTAACTGCATGCCTTTTCTCAAAAATCAAACTTTATACATTACGATTCGAACGCAAGCAAGCTAGCAAGCCTATTTGTGTTTACTAAATTCCCAACATAATAATTAAAAAAAAAATTAACTTTCAGTGTGTACAGTGTGGTCTACGTGCATTTTCTAGTAGAGATGTAATATAATTATTGTTTGAAGAAAATTATTTATGGAACTCAAGATAATATGATGTACACAGTGACCCTTTTGATCTATGAACTCGTAATTTTATCACATAATTATCATATTTATCATCCATGACGCCGGCTTGAAGTTCATTAAGTAATCAAAATCTCCACGGAATGGACTAATACATCATTAATATTTGCAAACGTTATCAGAGAAATAAAATCTATTTGATTTAAAGCGAGTTCGATTTAAAAGAATACACAAAAACACAAAGGTAAGTCGTTTATACAGTGCGTATCAAAAAAAAGTTTACACTTTGAAAAGCCCTGGGAATTAAAAAATACACAATATGTGGGTATTTTTCCACATATAATCTTTGGTTTGGGTCTCATCTATCCAATGAAAGTAAAAGTTTTGACAGAATATTACAATTGAGTGAGCACTCTCAATTTTGGTAAAACTCGCAGAAATCTGTTTGCGCAGAAATGCTCATTTTCACGCTGTGTCAAGGGGAACGGGCAAAATCAAACTTACCCCGCGAATCATTTTTCGTACTTTTCCCATGCACTTTTAGTCAATTTACATTCAAACATTATGTAAAAAATTTGCCACCCATATTGAAATTTCAACACTTAGTAAGCACACCCTTTGCCCTTTTTGTGCCAGCTGGATCTGAGGACATAACTGAATCTGAACAAAAGTTTACTTCAGACATCTCCAGCATTTTTTCATTAAGTTTATATCATGTAAAGTGGGTTTTCCTTTCATTTTTCATTAAATAATTGCTTCTCTACACTTTTCCCAGGCTTGACAATGACTAACAACATGAAAATCATGCCAAGCCATTTCATGTAAATCATAGCTCAGTGTAAAGGAAATATCGTCTTGATAGCCTCGGTTGTGGGGGAGTGGAGTGGGGTGCACTCTTCGAAGTGTTTTGCGCAAGGAAACAAATTGAAAAAGGTAAGATATATCTTCAAATCAATTTTACTAGCTAAATTCCACGTGTTCTACGTGATTAAGGTCTACTTTTATTCGCATAACTATTTCAAAGATCTGCGCAAATCATTTTTCAATAACTTTTCAAAAGTACGTGGTGCTCACTCAAGCGGAAATATTTTTCGATAGTTATATCGTCATTTGCTTAAATGGAACTGTACCAATGTTAAATGTGGAAACATTTTCAGGATATTAAAAATGTATAATTTTACAGGATTTCTTCAAAGTGTAAACTTTTTTTGCTACGCTCTGTATAGCATAGAGTGACTTCATAAGTCAATGTAGGTAATATACTATAAAATGACTACATGAAGGTATACCTATAATTCCATCGAAATTCAGCATTTCGTTTTTTATCACTTTAGTTTTCTTGTTTACTTTTAACAAATATAATCTAATACCTTTAAGACAGGCATGTTTTAATAATGTATGTTTTCTGCACAAAGTGTTAACAGGCAGGCAGTGCAAAATCAGTCTGTCTGTCTGCCCCCCCCATCTATTTAATTTTATTGAATCCACAATAGTCATGATATGTATATAATCAGCTATCTCATTCCATGAAAATCTATTTGGTTTATTTTTCATTCATACCCATTTATTTCCCTAGTATATCAACTCTGGCCTAACTAGTTAACGTTTATATTTACATTTGAAAAATTGCTAAACCACAATTCGCGTACATAAAGGTTACATACATACTTATTTGCCATATAATCAATGAAATGAAAAGCGTAACTAGTGGGTTTATGGAATGGAAATTAAAACAATAATAAAAAAAAAATACAAATTACCCTTTACAATGCATTTACAAATAAATGTTGGTGTTGATTACTGTAATTATATCTTATATAACTTTGACGTATTCATTCTATGAGATGTTTCCAACGCTTGTTGACTATAATTATATACATGTACTACTTCTCTATCCCTCTCTCTCTCTCTTCGTGTAATATCTCACATAAATAAGTCTACTCACTGGTTTTACGAATTTGCAATTTGAAAATGCAATTAGGGTCCATATAATTTGATATTGTGTTTTACATAAATGCTAGTTTTTCCTATATGATTAATTTTCAAGTATTTCATTAATAGTAAAAATAAAGTCATAATGGTTTCCTTTGTGTACGAGTTTGATTTGATAGTTTGATTTGATAGTTTTAACTTCACCTATGAAATATTTATACAAGAAATAAGTTGGTATTATTTTTGTTTTCAAGTTAAGTATTTACAGGGTCATTTTCGTGGTGCACTTTGGATGATTGTATTCAAAGTTTATTTTCTACAGGGGTATTTCTGTTTGTATTTCTCCTTACTGAAATTAAGTGCACTGCGAGAGTGACCCTTTAATTTAGATTCCTATGTTAACACTGTATATTGCTTATTGTCTGGTAATTATTTTTTCTGTAATTCATGTTCATTTCAGTTGACATGATGTTTTAATAAAGTCCATTTATCTATAATATCTATCATAAATGAGCGCCTCCACGGGGTGTGGGTGCCAAACGCTTCCTTTGAATGTGCGAGTGATACAAAAAAGAAAATCAAAAAGGGGAAAAGGGAATGGATCATTAAATTAAGAAAACATCATTAGCATGGTTTAAAGGTGACTTAGTTTATAATAAAAATATTTTCATCAGATAATCTTCTTTGAACGCTTTTTCTTAATATTCATTTCATGTCCCATGGACTTTGTAAACAAAAAAGGGAAAATGATCCATTTGGACATAACATTGTCGGGGGGGGGGGTCCATTAACGTTCCATCATTTTAGGGTCAAAGCACAACCTCGACGACACCTACATCATGTGACTACTTGAAGATTGTTTGCTTATGACATTTCTTGTCTCTATGGGTTTTCTTAATTGAGTGTCTATAATCAAGCCAAGAAACGCCCCTTCAATTTTAGAAAATTGGTCTACACTGTGCATTGTAGCGAGATATGATCGTGTCAAAAGATTCAGTATTGGACACGATTTCATTTCCGTGAGGTAAAATATTTAAAAAATACATCAAAGAAACATCTCGTGACCAATTCTTGGTCAGACATCATTATAGAGGGTGACGTCATAACATACCAGCTGGAATCACTGAAACTATAGTAAGTATAGCCAACATCAACATCATCAAAGATATAGCTACGTGATCTTCGTGTTATTGAGTATCAGTTCGCTGAATTTAAGTCTCCAATTTGATGACAATATTGTTTGCCTAAAAATCTGTTTTGAATTCAAGTAATCCTGTGATTTCGTCAGATTAGCTCAAAGGATATAACGCAGGGGCGGATCCAGGATTTTGAAATAGGGGGGGCGCCAGCGGCGAGGGAGCGAAGCGACCGAGCGGGGGGAGGGTGTGGGAGGGGATACCCCCCTCCCACGGCAAGGACTTTTTCAAAAAATCATGTCCAAAAGTCGTATTTTGAGAGCACCTTTAGAAGAAAAATGCACACTTAAATCACTGTAACTTCATGAATAAAAGACACATACTGACTCATTTAGGAGCTGGTTTCCAGTCACACACCGTATAAGCGGTCATTCAAAACATACATTTGGCAAAGGCTCTTCACTTGCTTGCATCGTGTGATTGAAATGTCAAATTTAAATGATACGAAACTGAGACTTGTAATCGATAAGTTCCGAATAATCCATTCTGTTTATTGTCATTTGTGTATTTACATTGTGTGTTTCAAACGAGAATCAAACAACAGAAAAAACGACATCATCTTCTGGTAATCAACCTTTTCCCTCGTATTATTTTCAAATCATCTTCAATAATCCAGTCATTCTGCACAACCTCAAAGTAATATAATGCTTCTTAAGGGGATTCTCATCATTTTTATTGTTTACGTTCAAAGTCTCTCATCGCGTTGCCATCTTAACTTATGACCAGCCAGGATGAAATTGTATTTATATTCATTTTAACATAAGATAATCAATTTTTACGAAGCACTTGTTAAAACTATACCACAAATAATTAAATAAGGTCAATGATAAAATGCTAGAAAATACATGTAAGGAGCTTTGATATCCAGTCCATAATTGTATAAGTTATAACTATCAGTGGCAGAAAATGTAAAATAAACCGAGGCTCGTCTTCGGTATACAGAGTTCAGAAGGCATTTTGTAAGCTTTTCATTTATGAAATTACAACTTGTTTAGACCATGAATTCATATAGGCTTCCAATTTGATGTTTTTTCTACATGTTGAATCAATGTATACTAGCTTTCCAACCAACAAAGTAAATGTTGTAAACTGTATTGATTGCCTTCTGTTGGGCAAAGCTATTCCTGCCAAGTTTGAGCTCAATCATGACTTTTATTTTTTTAAGATGAAAATATGGAAAGTTTATTTTTTGCAAGACAAACGAAGAACAGACGAAATAGTTGAATTTAATTACTCACACTATAATATATAAGGGATATACTTTTAAAGCTCTGCACTATATAGATCCTGTTTGCTGCCTGTGCAAGTCTCGAGGTTCTGTGGGCATAGCCACAAAATATTATATACGTTTTTCGTAAGTGAAATACTTCAGTAAATAATTTAATAACGAATATCACACCCAAATGTATTTCTATGACATGCATGATTAATTAATTCAAGGAAGTTTTGCCGTACAATGCATTATCACGTAAGCGCGATTGGAGGAATGTTATGAGAATGTCCCGCTTTAGATTTAATACCGTATTCTCCCATTTTGTCATAATTATATTGTGTTAAGATACTGCATACTTAACTAGTTCACAGAGGCGTCGATTATTAGATTAGATTAGATTTTATTGTTTACTTCTGCAATTACATCATTCGTATATAATACATTTTCCATAACATAACAAACATAGTATATTGAGAACTTTTTTGGCATGAATCATAACTAAATGTACTAAAATTATCATTACAAACAAAACTGATCTCATACCAAATTAGTTAACATTTACAATTTGCAGGAGAAGGATTGTCATCATAAGCAGATTGCTTGAAAAAATGACAACCCCAGGTTAGAACTCATTGATTAATATAATACATTAATACAGCAGAATCGATAAACAGTACATTTCATGAAAAACAGCAGTAATGTAATTTGAGCAATGAAGATGGAGATGATAAGGATGAAGATGATGGTGAAATGGTGAAGATGAAGGCGATGGAGAGGATGATGGTGATGATGCTTTAATGATGACACATCGACACAGAAATTTTACTTCAAATATTCTGATATCAACATAGATTTAACGTTTGCCTTAAATGAGTAAAGAGACGTGGATCTTTTTATAGATTCAGGTAGAGAGTTCCACAAATCAGGACCATGGTGTCTTATGGATCTCTGCGCAATAAGCAATTTGGGGTTGATTAAATGGAAATTAGAAGAGTTCCGCGTAGGGTATGAATGGATAGATGTGTTCATAGTATAAAAATTGTGAAATGAAGGTGGGAGCATGTTATTTACGTATTTGAACATAAGCAGTAAGCTTTGAAATGAGTTTATGTCAAAAATAGTTAGAGTCTTTAGTTTATGGAATAATGGATTTGTGTGTGATAAATATTGCGAATTAGTACAAATTCGAATTGCTTTTTTCTGTAATAAGTATATTATATTAATTTTAGTTTTTGCACACGTTGCCCAAACTATATTGCAGTACGATATATACGACAATATTAATGAATTGTATAGTAGAACGAGTGTAGTATGAGGAATTATGTTTTTCATTATTATGGGGGGGCAGGGGGGGGGGGCAGGGGGGCGATCGCCCCACCAATGAAAATATTGGGGAGGCAAACATATCATTTTGCCCCCCCCCCCCCAATAATTCCGCATGTGCTAAAAATAAAATAAGATTGTAATGTTACACAGAAATCAGCAAGCGCGATTGAGATACACAACTCGTTCTTCGTCTAAAATCGTGCTCAAAATGTCCACTTTTCAGATTGGAATATCAAAAAATTTCAGCTCGCGCTTCGCGCTCGCATCATTTTTGTAACAAAAACCCATAATTTCCATGATTAAATAGGTAAATATGGTCCCGTTTTCAGTTCTAAACCTCAAAAGAACTCCCACTTCGATTTGCAATAATCTTTTGTTGGATATATATATCTTGTTCTTTATTAAAAACGTCCATTAAACTCTTTTTTTTTTCAGATCGAAATATAAAAATTTCAGCTCGCGCTTCGCGCTCGCATTAATCTGCTGGAGAGATATATATGTATATATATATGTGTGTGTGTGTGTGTGTGATCGAGCGCCTTTGGAAAATTGATTCATGATTTTGCCCCCCCAATCTGAAAAATGGATCGACGCCCCTGCTAGTTCATCATCATTACAATGTTGTGATTGCTTTCAGCTAGGTTTAGGTCTGTTCAGTGGTGTTGATCTTCTTTTTTTTGCGTAATCGCTGGTACAAATTTAGTTTCTGAAAAAGAGATAATGATTTTTTTTTCAAATGGTGGAGCGGTAAATAGTTATTTAGTCTGCAGACTTCTATTTCATTTTTTCATACCATCTTAGAGAAAATTGTGACTTTTTTTGGTCTGGGTTGCAAGATAATGGTTTTGCATTAGGGTTACGGAATAGGAATAATGTTTAGGACTTACAAATTGGCCCGTGGGTTTGGGAAAATGGGGGATTTTACGCTTGTAAAACATGAAGAAGGACCACTGAATGTGTACTGAGCGCCAACAAACCAATGAACCATGCCAAATGACCAATGTATTGATGTTTCTGGTGCACTCTATGTATTGTTTACTATCAGCGATTTGCGCATACAATATGTGAAATCCCCAAAGTTCGCAAGGTTATATTTTAGTGCCGAGTGGATTCATGAATAGCATTCTTCTGGGATATTTTTAAAACTATTTTTTTTCGATTTTGCTTGCAATTTTTTTTTAAAGATATATTGTAATCAGCAAACCTATAGATTATCAAACATTAAAAATGGGGTAAGGGGGGGTTAATGTCACAATTTCTACTTTTTAACAATACACAATGTGTCCTCGGGACGTTTTTCCCCAGCACGAAAGTATTTTTATTCTCCCCCCCCCCCCCCCCCGTCACATAAAATCTTCGCTCCTTACGCTGACATATAGCTGCCTATACACAGCAAACGCGGAGTGGGGTCGACTGGTGATTGAGAATATACAATTTTGCTCCTTGATAATAAATTCGTTGGAATGATTGCTTCGGCGAAACTTAGTTGGGGCGCCCTGGATAATATGCCTCTGAATCTACCAGAAAGTGTAAAAGTTAGTTTACATTAAATGCAAATATGTCTGACCTATACAGTGAAAACGTACATGACCATGCAAGGCAGAATGATAATGCTGCGCACGTGGCGCCCGATATAGGGCTTCATCTTTGAGTGAAGAATAATCTCGGGGATAGACATTATCATTCGCATCGTTGACACTTTCTCCCGCGATCTGTTACTTACAATTTACATGTATTTGCCATAAAGACGGACAAACGCATGTTACAAAAAACACAAAATTTCGGGAAAAAATGATATCCAATGCGCGCCCTGGAATTCCGGAATTTACATATTGCAATACAGTATGACAGAGGTGCATTTGTGCGAACACAGAGGCCATGAGCGTAAGTTAAAATATAGTTTTGACTAGATCTAGCCCTTGAAATTGACTACATTGTACCAATCCAGTAAATATAACCATCCAAAAAAAAAAAAAAAAATCCGGCGAAAATAGGGGGGGCGCGCGCCCGGGGCGCCCCCCTCTGGATCCGCCACTGTAACGAAACACATTTATTGAAAGGTACGAAGTATATTCTAATAATACCAGTTTAATTGTTTCGAGTGATTCTAGATATTGATTGAAGATGTATGATCCTTATGTGTGTGCCACCCTCTATAATTTGTTTCATTAAATATGAAAAAAGTATTTTACCTTGGCATTCAATATATCACCAGGAATAATATAGGATTCCTACTTCATGATCTTAAACCAATTCAAAGTGGGATTCTAATTAATTGTTTTATGACATTGCATACAGACAGTTGCTCGAATGTGATTATACTAAAAGAAAAAGTTCCAATGATTGTTGTATTTTTCATTTATTTCAGTCATTATTCCAGTCATTCTTTTGAAGGACTTTATGGAACACTTTGTGAAGACATTGATATCAAAGTGTATACTTTTTATCGATACGCATTGTATATGTCAGAGAACAAAAGTATCCGTTAATAACTGCAAAACTTCAGTTCGTGAGAACAATGTTCGGGGAAGAGTGGGGGGGGGGGTATGAAACATTCCCCTTCGAGCATGTCGAGGCTTCTGCTGAATCTGCTCGGTCACATATCTCGAAGCGTAAATAATATTATTGTATATATACTTGTATATAAAAGAAGAAAGTTTTAACGAGCAAACTGGAAAAAAAACTCGAAAAAAATCGATCAGCGTTATAGGTTAAAAGTAACGAAAATATTTTATATTAAAATTTGACAATATTTTGTGTAAACGGGTAGGCCTATATATGCAGTTGATGGTATATGCGTGAGTAATATGTCTCCCAGTAACAAATTAAGAAAATATGATCTTACATATTGAATCAAAATCAATCTTATTTTCTCATTCTTTGTGGAGACAAAAACCTTGGGTAAATCACCTTAGATTCATTTCATTTGTTAATAACAAC
This sequence comes from Lytechinus variegatus, assembly GCF_018143015.1. Taxonomy (NCBI): domain Eukaryota; kingdom Metazoa; phylum Echinodermata; class Echinoidea; order Temnopleuroida; family Toxopneustidae; genus Lytechinus; species Lytechinus variegatus. Next base: position 45,474,211 of record NC_054745.1, read on the forward strand.
GAGACGGTTTGGAGATTTATATTTACAAAGCCATGCCGAGAAGGGTTTCATTGTTTTATTATTCTCTATTTTCTTTGTAATATTTGTCTTACATTATTTTTTCTATAATATATATAATTCATATAATTTTTAGCGTGGAGTACACCTTCAACGTTCTGCTGCATGAGTAACCACGCCAAATATGTCAAATTGTGAGAAACATTTTTTTTTCCATTTCATCACAACAATAAGAAATATTTGTTCTAACTTCTTTTGACTTATGTCATCGCTAATTTAAAGCTTTCAAGATTAAAAACAAAAAAAAACATTATAGGGCATTTGCCAGCGTAAGGAGAGAAGTTGTTTCTTTATGACTTATTATTTCACTCCCCCCCCCCCTCTCTCTCTCTCTCTCTCTTTCCCCTTTTCTCTCTCTAACCTTTTCATATCCTACTCTCCATTTCTCTCTCATATTCTTACACTAATTCTTATGGATTCTCTTTTTTCTATTTCTTCAACCGTCCCCCTCCCTCCAATTCTACCCCCCCCCCTTCATTCAAATTACCCCTATTTTTGTGTTTGCATTCTTTCTCCCTCCACTCTAATTCTCCCTCTTAAATCTTTACCACGTCATCTACCCCCCCCCCTCTATCTCTCTCTCTTTCTCTATCTATCTGTCCTCCCCTTTTTTAAATATGTTTTTTCTTTCATTTTCATCAGGTCAATACTCTGATCGCCATGGCAGCTAACTTCACCCCAGACCAACAATGTGAAGGAAAGGAGTGTCAATCAATCACAGATGTGACGTACTACGTGGAGGAGAAGAAGAGACTCTGTGATGACTGCGCCTCTAAAGAAGGATGCATCGCAAGAGTTAAAAGAGGTGTACCAAATATTTATTGTGAAGAACATGATGAAAAGGTAAAATTATATTGTAAAAGTCATGGTATACCATTGTGTTATTCATGCGCTATGATCAAACACCGGCATCCTTGCGAGCGACAAGACATAAATGAAGCAATAAAAGACAGTGGGGCGAGGCTAACAGTTCTAAAAGAAAGAGCGAGGGACAAATTAAAAGGAGGTCGTCTTTATGAAAATGAAATTGACCAATGTACGACAGACACAGACACTCATCTACAGGCTTTGAAAGATGAGGTTAATTCGATAATCAAGGAGGCAATCAATTCAGATAAAGTCAAGGAGAAGATGGAGGCTAACAAAATCAACCAAGAATTTGATGATCAGAATCAAGTACTTCAAGAAGAGATTATGAAGATTAATGAGAAGATTCGAAAGAACAATGAGAAGAGAGAGAAAGAACTTGAATTAATCCATACAAATGCACAGATTAGACAAAGACACATGGACAATAAGAAGATTGGTCTTCATAGAGACATTGATAACATTGTTAAAGAGAAGGATAGGAAGATCAGAGAGTTGATGAAATCATTACAGGATGACACAAAAACAATAGAGAATGCAATACGAACCATAGATACAGTACTAGAGGACGATAAAAACATTGTTAAAGACGGTCATAGTGTGAACATGTCACTGAGTGATAAACTAAAGAAACCATTTCATAAGAATGATGTGAAACAAATCACTGATAGAATATCAGGTGTGAGGTTTGTGAAGGGTGTTGGGAGAGAGAAGTATGATGGTAGGATTGGTGGGTATGATGGCGAGTGGATGCTTAGTGATACAATCAATGTCAAAGATGAAATTACAATCCCATATACTGTGGGCTGCTTAGATGAATGTAATGTGATCATCACTGACAGTCTCATAGGTAGCTGGCATACTTACATGTTAGATATGAACACTAAACACATTCAGAGAGTGATAACAGGTACTGATACATCATTTGTAGTCTCCTGTGCATTACTGAATGATGACAAGTTAGTGTGTGGTAGATGGTGTAAAGGTTGTACAGGGGACAGTTTGACTGGATGCATCAGTGTGTATGACAGACAATGGATGCGCATCAATGACGTCACAATACCAAGAAACACAATGGACGATATCTCATTTGGGTATGTAACTGTTGACCGTGATGGGATGATCATCGCTGCTGAGTGGGGTCAGTCTAGGATATACATCAACCCAGCTGATAGTAAGATCGTGAATACCATCAAATGTAAAGAGGATGTACTGATGCGAGGTGTGCTATCATCAGGTCACATCATCGCTCACTCTGGTGATAAGAGAGTACTAATCATAGACAGACAGGGTGGTCAAAGGGAAATCCCCCACAGTGATGTCATCCATAATGTCAGTGTCGATCCTTTAACAGACGACCTCTACGTCATGACATCAGATGATGAGTTCAAGACGTGTATGATTGATCAGGTGATGAGTGGGAATGAAGTGAAGAAGAGAAGAGTGACGTCATTTCCTATATCAACTAGACTGACTGATGAGGATGATAGGCGGGGTTGCCTTTTATTATCTCGTGTAATGATCTCATCATCAGGCAAGATAATTGCTTGTGATGGAGATAGTATTCTCGTCTTCGAAAAGCGACTCACACTCTAAACGATGATATGTTGGGATCATTTAATATGATGAATATGAGACACACTGACCAGAATAATACCATCTTTGGATAATTGAAATATCTTTAGCAGTGAGACCTAATAACTGTGACTCACTTTTAACATCACGGTTAACAATAGGCATTTATACAAAAAAATGAATAAAAATAAAAACAAACTCCCGCATCCAATAACATGTATCATGCATGTGGAAATGGGTTTCTATATCATTGGTTGAAATTATTATTGACGAGGTCATATTGCATAAAATATGACGATCCGTCATCATCATCATCAAGCCTACACGCCACGATGGATTTCCTTTAGAAAGTATTGCTTTGCAAAATGTATAATACATCTTGTAATACTTATTTTCACAACTGATATTACGACTAATACTACAGTTTTGTTATATAGTCAGGGGCCTTAGGCCTTAAATTTGAAGTTTTGGGGACAGAGTTTACAAAAGCACCAAACTTTCCCTTTAGGAAAGTCGCTATCAGGTCAAAAGCTTTAATTTTTTTCACAAAACCTGGTGCTGAAAATTGCAACTTTATGCAAAAATATGCTAATTTATGTAAATAAGCAGTAATTTATGCATGAAGCCATATGCCAATAGGAATTCACTAATAAAAGTAAATAAAGAGATACCAAACCAAAGAAAGTATCTTTTAGGTCAATAGCTTTAAATTTCTTATCAAACATGATATTGAAATCATGTTTTTATGCAAAAATATGTTAATTTATGTAAATTAGCAGTTGATTTATGCATGAATAGTAAAAATTAGTAAAAAGGAATAAAAAGAAACCAAACTTAAAAAAAATCTCTATCAGATCCAAAGATTTAATCTTCCCTGTCAAACGTGCTATTGAAAATCTCGTTTTCATGCAAAATATGCTAATTTATGTAAATTAGCAATTATTTTATATGTGTAAATTAGTCCCATTCCAGTGGGTTTAACAGTGGAAAAGGGGCCAAACTGTTGAAGTACCTCTATCACTCAGTTCAAATCTTCAATTGTATGCTATTGAAAATCCCGTTTCCATGCAAAAGTGTGTTATATTATGTAAATTAACAATAATTTATGTATGAAGCTGTATTCCATTGACTAATATATATTACATAAAGCATAAAGCCGATGCCAACCAGAACAGGGGCAAAGATCGAGCCAGAGCGGCCAGAATTTAGCCCGAATCCTCCGAAATGACGACCTGAATAACGACCCGAATCGAACGATTATGCCCAAATTTGCAGAGTACGCCACAGAATTTCCCGAAAATGTGCCAGATTCTTTCGAAATGGGCTATAATTTACCGATTCGGCAGCTTTTTGGATGCTATTTTTCTAATTTCTTGCCAATTCATCTCATTCGTATATATTCTTCTTTGTATTCGAATAATGATTCGTACGATATTGGGGGGGGGGCAAGAGTCGGACCTTTAATTACTCTACGACTGATACGAATCGAGTCTTCCCAAAATACCCCAAAATGCCTCCAAAAATCCAACCGAATTCCATCGGAATACATCCCGAATGTGGCCCGAATGGAATTTGTTGTGGTCACATTCGGGAATAGTCTGGAGGGTATTCGGCTGGTTTTGAACATTTCAAAATGAGCTGAATTTTTCAGCGAATGTTCCCGAATTTTCTTGCATTTACGAAGGCAAAACAGAATATTCCTTAAACCACCAGAATACGTGTATATGGATGGATTCGCAGCTGATTCGGTTCCGTTCTAGCTTTAGCTAGCTTTAAGCAAAGGGTTACACCAAAACCAAATTCTTCCGAACAAAGTCGGATCAATTCTGCCCAAAATGGCCTGGATTCGGTACTTATTCATCTCGGATTCGGGGAGCTCCCGGAATCGCTTCGGAAGGATCCGGGACTATTCTGTTCTCCCTCCCCAACGGAAACATTCGTGGAGAGATTCTGCTTGTCTTGAAAATTTTAAAACCAGCCGAATATCCTCCAAAATACTCCAGAATGTGGCCAAGACACATTTTTTCGAGCCACATTTGGATGTATTTGGATGGAATTCGGTTGAATTAATTTTGGGGAGGCATTTGGACAATTATTTTGGGAAGTCGATAGCTCTGATTCGGGACCTATTCCAGACAGATTCGACTCTGATTCGGCCTAAAATTGATTGGGAGAATTTGGTCTTGGTGTTACCTTAGTTTTAGAGATAGAGATCAATTCATAAGCCAATAAAGAAAAATCACTGAAATTATTCAAGTCACCTTCAATCAAGGGACGACAGAAAAAGAAGAAGGATCAGGTCTCTTTGCTCAAATCTTATGTGTCCCTGTTCTAAAAAAAATGTACATAGTTGTCAGAGGGGCAGACATGGACAGCTTTTTCTGCCATGAGAACCATCCATATACATTGTAACTCTACTTGGGAAAGAAATCTGACCTCTTGGATTGCTTTGAAAAGAAAGATGAAATACTGTTTACCTTTTCCATATGATTTCGGAGTTTTTTAATTGTTAAAGGGGTATACACAGGATTTATAATTTGCATAAATTTGCATAAATTTGCATTTTAAACATGATGCTCTCCTCTGGTCGCATGAAAAGCCACCATAACGAATGTATTGTGTAACAGTGTCTCATATGCATAGTGTTGTGCTTGTCTCTCGGTTTGAAACCTCAAAGTAGGATAGTTGATGAGTTTTACACATATTTGCATAAATTTTGCATAAATTTGCATTAACATTGAAAATTGATTCTTATTCAGGAGCTGTACAGAAATCAATCTAGATTTGATGTCCCGTCAACATAAATCCCAAATACCCCCATCCCCCAGAAAAAAAAGAAAAGAAATATGTTTCTATAGAAAAGTTTAGGTCTGTACTATACGTATACAGTAATTCACGGTGAATAGTGTGATGTTGCATAATTTTGCATAAATTAGCCCTATAAAAAAGGATTGCCAGTCATTGATATCGAGGCATCCTATCAAGAATTAATGCTTTTGGTACCAGTGACACATGTGGAAAAAAAATTGTGATTTTGACAATTCTATATGTCGATATATGGTAATACATGTGCTTTTACATGTGATTTGCGTATAATTTGCATAAATCAACCTTAAGAATTGATTTATACTCACCAATTTTTTTTAAATCGACCTACAGTTAAATGTTTAGCAAAAGAAGACCCAAATACACAAAAATTGGGCATTTGAAAATTATTTTTAGTGAGATATGGTGAATTATGAGTTTTTTGCATAAAATTTGCATAAATTACCATTTTAAAATAGGGTGCCCTTCATCGATTTCAGGGCACCCTATCTAGAATTAATGCTTTTGATACCAGGGACCCACATGCAAAAAATGGCGCTTTTGTAAATCCTGTCCCCAAAATTTTGCTAAGGCCCCTGACTAATATAATACCTTCGTATATTTTGAATTCTGATACCGATGTGAATGTAGAAATAAAAAGAAATCAAAACAAATAAAGTCATAATGGCATAATGCCATATTTTATATTTCCATTTATTCCGGTATTTGCAAGATAGATAACCAAACACACTTTCGATTTGAAGGTGCAGACATTAATCAGATTCTACTGAGTGTAGCGTCTGAACAAAATAATTTAGTGAAGAATTTACAACATTCCAGCGATTTATCGTAAAATTGAACAAAGAGATATAAAACAAAATAGATTAGAATCATTCACCCACGATTGGACTGGCAATCCTCATGGAGCGAATGTATTATGCATTCTTTTCATGGACAAGGTTTAACTTACTTCCATGAAAATATGCCATGATCCTATACCAGAATTCTAATTCAAATATTGGTGTCACATTTCTGTTTCAATCTCATCTGTTTCACTTGCCATCCTAATAGCAATTATGTTTCTATCAGCGAACAAACTAAGAGCAAAACACTGACAAAATTGATTGGAATACTATTCAATGTAGATTTAGTAATTGTGACCTATTCAATGCACACATTACGGAGGCCGTCGCATGAAGTATTCCTTTTTAGCCAAGATACCGGCCGAGTTCGTTTTCCTTAAAAATATTTTCCGTTAGTTTCATTCTTTTTCAAGGAAAGAAAAAAATGTACTCCAAGATTTAATGAATTCAACGGTGTATATAAAGTAAATATAATAACGTAGTTAGATGAAAGGAAAAACTTGGCGTGCCAAGTCGACTGCTAATTGCAAATACAGATATGGAACATAAATATACGCGATACATATTAAAGAGGGACATATGGATATTACACATGCTTATGTTGCATGGTTGACTGGCATGGAGAGGGGGAGAGAGAGAGAGAGAGAGCGGGGGTGGGGTAGGAAGGTAAAGGGAAGAAGATCGGACAAAAAGGAAGGAGCGAAAGAAAGGAAGAAAACGGAGAAGATTGTTGGCCAAGGATGATAAGGAGAATCTGTTTCAACAATAGACATTAATCCCTTATAATCTATAGTCATGTTTATGTGCAGTAGGTCAATAGAGTTTGTGAAACCAGTTACAAAGAGGGTTAAACGATTGTACAATGTTATTTCAGTATGATGTATTCTATATTTTGACATATTTATATACTGAGAAACCAGTGCACTGACACTTGATAAAGTTATGAGAAAATCATATTATTCCCACGAAATACATTTAGCCATTTTTTAAAAAACCTTTATGAAAGGCATACCCACTATAGAATATTACTGAAAATGGTGAATTTTAAAATAAAAGTTTGCTTTTGAATATGCTTTTGAAATTTCAGTCTATGTGCATGTATATAATCATGTAAAAAATAATATTTGTTGGCCCTATTTAGCACCTGGGTGCTAAATAGCAATGAAACTATCATTATGTAATAAGAATTCGTCTTTGATTGATGGTTCCATAGCAAAATCAAAATGCAAATTGGTTCAATCTCTTATGCACAATATAAACATATATTTGGGAAATTATGTGTATTTCTCTGATACATGGGACTTATTTAAGTGAATGTTTTTAACATAAGGCATATATACCTTATTCTTTATATTCATGATGCCATACTGCTCGAAATGGTGACAATTATGATGATAATGATGATTATGATGACGATGGTAATGGTGATGATGATGATGATGATGATGATGATGATGGTAATATTAATGATAATGGTGTAGATGATGGCCCAGAATACAATTACTAGTATAAAAATTATAATCTGTTATTAAAAGATAGCATACAATTGTACATAGAATGTTGTTATTGATTGCATTTTATTAACTTTGGGTGAACGGTAACGAACAATATTTGCGTAGAAATGTTGAATTAATTCATTCTTTATTCTGTTAATAATATTGGTCGGTGAGATTAGCATTCTTCGCAAGAGGTTTTAGTTTGTACGTATATTCAATGTTATGATATTATGAAAATCATGTTACATGACCTCATAATCTATCAATTTCTTAGAAATCGCAATGCTTGTTGTGAGTTTAATTTGAAAATTAATTCAAGTATAAGGATAACGTTCTTATCCTAAGCAAATTTGAAGCCCTTTCATCTTCACCATAGCGCTGAGATCACGTGGTAAGAATTACGTCGAACCTTATTGGTCAGTAAAGCGTCGTGCAGAAAAGTACTGAAAAATTATAAACAATACTTATGGTTTTTAGCCAAATTTGTTTTCTTAAATATCAGTTTTATGTAATGCTCTCAAGGATATTGATTTCAGCTTTTGAAATAATGACATTAATGTTCTTGTTTATATTGGTACCTCTGTTTGTGCTTCAAGAATATCCTCAAGTGATAAGATATTCAGCAACTGTATCTACAAAAGGTTTGAATTAATTTTGTTACGTTATATATTTAATGAAATAGGCATACAGAAGACAGTAATGATGCCCATATAGAAAACTGTTTTAAACCCATCATACCGTTTGTATAAGAAAGAATTATCAATGTAATTTTGATAAAATATATCAAATGATTATATAATGTGTTAATGTTATGTCCAACGTTTTATGTAAAGCCCATAATGTATCATTTTTATGATAAGCGCATGATGTAAATATTACTATTCCTTAATGCCATATATCATCTGATAAAGGAAGTACAGTGGTGCTAAAAAGTTAGGGAAACCACCAGAAAATGAATACATATTTGAAAGTTGTCAAATTCTACCATCTTTTAGATATTTTATTGTGCAGTCAGGTGACAAAATATAACTTCATATAGTTTGGTTAACAATCCATATGCACCAGTGCATTTTGTGGTGGAGTTTACTCACTTTTAAGCACCACTGTATATTTAATCGTCATGAATCGTAAATAAGAAAATTCATTACAGTTTATTTAAAATGTTTAAGAGGAAAGTTTTTGAGTAGCTGTGGCCATTTAAGCCACAAACTTTGAAAAATTATTTTATTTGATATATTTCTGCTTAACATGTTATGATATATATATATATCTCGGGGTTTTTTGTAGCCTTTCAGAAAACCTACCTGGCGTCAAAAGAATTTTAACTTTAATAAATTCTTTTATTTTCTATATCACTTTGATTCGTTTGCACGTAATCCTTTAGGAATAGTTGGCTTTAAATCACAGTATTTTGCGTTTTTTGTCAATGTGTATTTTGAGCAAGCTGATTTCGAACAATAATAGACCAGTTCGTAGTTACTTCAGGGACAAGTTTGGTCATATGACCTTTCATTTCTTTCATTATGATAGGCAGATTTCAAAGCAAAATATTACGTAAGCATGCCTTACATCGCAGGATGAAGAAATTGAATAGACCAGGTGACTAGAATAGCACACCAGTGAACACTTAATGAAGGTATTTGTTGCATTCCTACATTGAATGCATATCATGTTGCACAATGGACTTGGCAAACTGAAATACCAGTCATTCGTGGAGGCATTGTTCTTGTTTTTGGATGTAAAGGAAAACCACAATTCAAAAGAATTTATGAATAATCAAGACATCAAAGTTAGTGCTTATCCCATTAGATTTTAAACCACCATGTCATTTTAGTACAAATTACCTTCCTCTGATTATGCGCAGAAAGGAACTACGAACTGGCTTAACACACTTTGAGCACGAGACTTGTATTTGGAAACCAATTCGGTCATCATTTCACAAAAATATATGCGATCAATCGTAAGTGGCAATGGCAAACAAGATCATGGTTGAATGTACATAATTGTTCATAATAATCACAATGAACCAACCAGAATCAATATTTACAATGAACAATTGATTGTAACTTTGTGTGTTACCGGGCCACTGATCGTAGATGTTGTACATTGGACTCTATTGTTAAATCACTTCTTTATGGCTGAATGCAGCCATACGTACATGTACATAAATATCGTTTGCTTTGTTCCATAATATCTGAAATCTTTTGAACGTTTGTGAAAAATAAAACTACACTGATCGCCTTTTTTTTCTGAGGTATCTGTTATCTATGGTATATGTATATGACTATGATATATCCAAATAAAAATGATGTGTTAATGCTATTTTCGACATGACTGCCATGCCCAATGTTTCAAGAAAAACAATAATATATGTTTCAGAGGTCTGATATGTGCATGATCTAATTATTTTTCTTCATATCTCTTGATATGATATAAGTTGTAATTAAGATATTTATTCATCATGTATCATAAATTAGGAAATTTGTTCAAGCTTATAAAGTCGCGTTTTTGAGTAGCTGGTAATGGAAGCCAGAACATATGAGTAATTCCTTTACTTGATGTATCTCCGCCAACTAAATTGATATGTTTCATGTTAATTTTTGGTCTTAAGTAAAAGCAACTTGACGTCAGTGGGATCTTTACCTTTGATTTTTTATTTTGTTTTCATTTTCTATCGCACTTTGACTCTTTCGCGTAAGGTATATTGTTCTGGGGAATGTTTGGCATAAATCACAGTCTCTTCTCTTTTATATTTACACTAAGCTGATTTCGAACAATAATTGGAAGCATAAGGTTGTTATTGTAGGCTCTTTGCGCACGTCGAGAATGAGATTGGGAATACCCAGTTTAGTCACCGTTTCACAAAAGTTTACAGTCAATCGTAAAATTGCCATGGCATAACAAGATTACGTACATAATTGTTCATAATAATCACAATGAACCAACCAGAATCAATACTTACAATTAAAAATTGATTGTAAATTTGTGTGTTACCGGCCACTGATCGTAGATGTTGTACATTGGACTCTATTGTTAAATCACTTCTTTATGGCTGAATGCAGCCATACCTTTACATAAATATCGTTTGCTTTGTTCCTTAATATCTGAAATCTTTTGAACGTTTGTGAAAAATAAAACTACACTGATCGGCCTAACATTTTGACTGAGGTATCTGTTATGTAAGGTATATGTATATGTATATGAAACCAATCAATTTCCGAATAACCTCAAGTGATTGATCGTAAGATTGATTTAATTCATTAAGTTACAAGATGATACAGAGAGAGAGAGGGGGGTGCACTGTTATGATCATTCATATCACAGTTTATATAGAGAAAAATGAGAGAAAGAGAGAGAGTGTGAAAAAGTGAAAGAAGAATGACTAGAGTGGAGAGGTGTGTGTGTGTGTGAGTGGATGTGTGGGTGCGTGAGAAAAGAAGGGGAGTCCAAAAGAGAGTGAGAGAGATGTAGATGGAGGACAGATATACAAGGAGAGGGAGGGAAGAATGTTATTAGAGTATAGAGAGAGTATGGGTGTGTGAGGAAGATGGATAGAGTTTACAAGAGGGTTAGATGTACATGTAGGTAAAAGACAGAGATGCAGAAGGTGGGAAGATGGGTGAGTGTGTGTGTGGGGGGTAGCGAGGGTGTGTGTGTAGACAAGCCGTACTTAGGCAATTCATATTGGAAGTTTAACAATAGTCTGTGCGCAGATCAGGAATTCGTGAATTTATTCAAAGATAAAGTAGTTGAATTAAAAAAAGAATGGCTCCCGAAAATAAAAGATAAATTATTGTTGTGGGATTTTTTAAAAATGAAAATGAGGGAGATTATTAATAAGTACACAAAGAAAAAAGCAAAGCTTAGGAAACATGAAATTGAAAAATTAGAGGAAGATATAAAAAGTTTGGAAATCCACCTATCGACTCCGCCTTCGAGGAAAATACTTGATGAAATGGAGGAGAAAAGGTCTAAATTGAACAAAATGTTTGATAATAGCCGACAAGGTGTAAAAATCCGATCAAGAGCTTTTTGGTTTGAGGACGGAGAACAAAAAACACAATATTTTGAACAGTTATTAAAGTCAAATAAACGGAAAAGTGTAATAAAAGAAATATATGATCAAGGTGAACAGATTATAAAAGATAGGAGTGAAATATTAAAGAAGCTAAAGTCATTTTACGAAAAAGTATATTCATTGAATGATGTGATTGTAAATGAAATCTCTTTTTTCTTTAAGGATATTCCTAAATTATCTAAAGAAAGTCGAGATATTTGTGAAGGTAAAATTACTATTCAGGATTGTTTAAGTGTTTTGAAAGTAATGAAATTTAATAAAACCCCTGGAAACGACGGTTTTACTGTTGAATTTTATTATACCTTTTGGAATTTATTTGGGGGACTTTTGGTGGAAGTGTTAAATGAAGTGTATAATAGGGGAATATTAGCAACTTCACAAAGGCAGGGCGTGATTACACTCTTAGAAAAGGAAGGCAAAAACCCTTTATACATTCAAAACTATAGACCGATCACGCTTTTAAATATTGATTACAAGATCTTATCAAAGGTATTAGCAAAAAGATTAAAAAATTTTCTGAACGAAATAATTCATATTGATCAAATAGGGTATGTTGAAAATAGGAACATTGGAGATGGTGTGAGATTAATCGATGATATTTTATTTCAGTCCTCTTTTGGAAATATTGGATATTTGATCACGGTGGACTTTGAAAAGGCTTTTGATTCTATTTCCCATGATTTTCTTTTTCAGACTCTTAAATTATTTGGATTTGGCCAGTCTTTCTGTTCTTGGGTTCGTGTTTTATATACAAATATAACTAGTTGTTTTATGAATGGAGGTTATTCCACTGGTTATTTTTATATAAAACGAGGGGTAAGACAGGGGGACCCCCTTTCTCCTTATCTGTTTTTACTGTGCATAGAAACACTAGCTTTGGCAATAAGAAGAGACGATCTAGTTGAAGGAATTCAGTTTGGATCTCATGAAATTAAGCAAATATTGTATGCCGATGATATCACTCTGTTTGTTAAAAATAGCAATTCTGTTAAACGGCTTAAATATCTTTTGGAAGAATTCGAAAAAGTGAGTGGTTTGAAGATAAACAAAGGGAAAACAAATTTTTTTTGGATGGGAAAAGATCAAGACAGACCTCAAACTCCACTATTTGGAAATTTGGTTCAGCAAATTAAAATCTTAGGCGTTTATTTCTCTCTAAATGTAAAAATAAAAGAAGATCTAAATTTCAAAGAGATACTTAGCAAAATAAAAAGACTTTTGGGATGGTGGAAACAAAGGGATCTAACCCTAATGGGTAAAATACATCTGTTGAAAAGTTATGCATTATCAAAATTAAATTACGTCTCGTCACTTTTAGTTGTTCCTAACTGGTTGTTCGTTGAGGTGGAACGTATCACTTTTGAGTTTTTATGGTCGGGTAAAGACCGTATAAAGAGAAACATTATGTATCAGGATTACTCACACGGTGGGTTAAGAATGATGAATTTTAAGTTGTTCATAAAGGCCCAACGTCTAATGTGGCTGAAACGTCTATTATACGGGGAACGCAATGCTGGTTGGAAATTGTATTTTGATTTCTGTTTTAGATCACTTGGTGGGAGATTGTTATTTCTATGCGATTTTGATTTTTGCAAATTAACACAGACAATGCCACAATTTTATTCTGAAATGCTGAAGGCTTGGCAAGATATGAGAAAATATAGATATACAAAAGAGGAAGTAAATCCGATTATATTTAATAATAAGAATATATGTGTAAGAGGTAAAATGATTTTTGACATTGATCTTTATAATAAGGGAATTTACACTGTAGATCATATTTTTGATAACGGGGTTGTGAGACCTGTGGCTTATTTTCAAAATCTTGGGGTAACTGCAGATGAACTGCTCCACATTATTGATATAGTACATGCTATTCCAACTACTTGGAAAAATGCCTATAGCTCTATCAAATTTATAAAGATTGACGATGAGAACTTCAATGTTAATATGAATATCAGTAAGCTGGAAACTACTTTTGAGGTGATAAAATAAAAAACGATATATAATAGTTTTGTTGAAAATTTACGGGAAACGTATAATTTAACATTGAAAGATAAAAACATTAATTTGAATTTTACAGATGTTGAAATGTGTAATAGGTTTTCCCAAACCAGGAGCACAACGTTGATTAGGAAACAAAGAGAATTCCAGTTCTTACTTTTACACGGGGCGATTTATACCAAAGAACATTTATTGAGATTCGGGTATGTTAAAGACAGTTTATGCTCTTTTTGTGGCAGGGAAACCGAATCATACATGCATATTTTTCTAAATTGTTCTAAGGTAAAACCTTTATGGGAATTTTTTATTAAATATTTTTGTATATCTGAATTAAGAGATTTAGAATGGAGAGATATACATTTGGGATTATCTGGAAGTACGTATAGAAATAATTGTGTTAACAGTATAATCCTTTTCATCAAACATGCCATTTTCCAATCCAGAACCAATAGTCAGGTTCCTTCCTGCCATAAAATACAAAAATATATTGCGGAACGTAGGGAGGAAGAAAAATGCTTAGCTATAAAATCGGGCAAATTGAGTTTGCATGTAAAGAAATGGGAAGAACTGAAGGTGAATGAGACATTGAATGCAAACAGGTGTGATGTGTCTGCTGGTGTTGAGAGTGTGTAATGGTATGTCCGCGTGCACTCTAAGGAATGAGGTGCTAATTTGGCTCTTGGGGAGCGTGTGTAGTGGCTGCGCTTCGGGGTGCTGATCTGTCTAGTTCAAATTTGAACGAGACGGATCAGCGCTCCGAGGTGCAGTCGCTGTGCGCGCTCTTTGGGAGCTGGATTGGCACTTCATTTTTTGGAGTGTGTGAATGCGAGTGTGCTATGGTATGTTTGCTGCCTGGGAGGGGGGGGGGGGGTCTTCTGTGTTTGTGAGGGCGTGTGTGTGGTTTTTTTTTGGGGGGGGTGGTATATTGTGTGGTAGGGAGTGTGGGGTGCGTGGGTGAGTGAAACATATATATGTAATCTTCCTCTTGAAGGCTTGTAGAGTTTCTTATTTGATTTGACATAATTTTGATATTAACATGATATTGAGGTAATTTTTTTTTTTCTCTCTCTTAAAAGTTTCATATTGTTATAGAAGAGAAATTTGGCGGTTTGATTTCATTTGTAATCATTTTAAAAATATTTGTAATCTAATTGATATTGATATATTTATTTGTTTGATTGTTAATTGATTGTATACTTGCAAAGAATCTTTATTTATATGAATTGTGATTGTCAACTTATTGTTTTGAAAGAGGAAGAAAATAAAAATATTATTAAAAAAAAAAAAAAAAAGTGTGTGTGTTTTTTTTTGGGGGGGGGTGGTATATTGTGTGGTAGGGAGTGTGGGGTGCGTGGGTGAGTGAAACATATATATGTAATCTTCCTCTTGAAGGCTTGTAGAGTTTCTTATTTGATTTGACATAATTTTGATATTAACATGATATTGAGGTAATTTTTTTTTTCTCTCTTAAAAGTTTCATATTGTTATAGAAGAGAAATTTGACGGTTTGATTTCATTTGTAATCATTTTAAAAATATTTGTAATCTAATTGATATTGATATATTTATTTGTTTGATTGTTAATTGATTGTATACATGCAAAGAATCTTTATTTATATGAATTGTGATTGTCAACTTATTGTTTTGAAAGAGGAAGAAAATAAAATATTATTTAAAAAAAAGTGTGTGTGTGAGAGAGAGAGAGAGAGAGAGAGGAAAGATGGATGGAGTTCAAAAGAGAGAGATAGATGTAGATGGAGGACAGAGATACAAAGGAGGAGGAGGGGAGAATGTTACTAGAGTGTAGATAGAAGATGTGTAAGTGAGTGTGTGTGTGTATGAGCATGCGAGGGTATGTGTGTGTGGGGGGGAGAAAGAGAGAGAGGAAAGATGGATGTAGTTCACAAGAGAGAGAGAGATGTAGATGAAGGACAGAGATACAAGGAGGGGGAGGAGAGAATGTTACTAGAGTATAGAGAGGGTGCGTGAGGAAAGATGGATAGAGTTTACAAGAGAGTTAGATGTACATGTAGGTAAAAGACAGAGATGCAGAAGGTGGGAAGATGGGTGAGTGTGTGTGTGTGGGTAGCGAGGGTGTGTGTGAGAAGGAGAGAGAGAGAAAAGATGGATGGAGTTCAAAGGAGAGATAGATGTAGATGGAGGACAGAGATACAAGGAGGGGGGGGGAGAATGTTACTAGAGTATAGAGAGGGTGTGGAGGAAAGATGGATAGTTTACAAGAGAGTTAGATGTACATGTAGGTAAAAGACAGAGATGCAGAAGGTGGGAAGATGGGTGAGTATGTGTGTGGGGGTAGCGAGGGTGTGTGTGTGAGAGAGAGAAGATGGATGGAGTTTACAAGAAAGATAGATGTTGATGACGGATATAGATGTAGAAGGGGAATGTTACTAGAGTGGAGAGAGAAGATGTGTGTGAGTGTGGGTGCTAATCGGGCGGGATTGGAATCGAGAGAAGTAATAACTAAAAAATTTGGTATTAAAAATGCAAAAGTTATTACACTAGCTAATTTTAAAGGGAAACTCTTTAAAATTTTAAAGGGTGACTCCCGAAATTTAAACTTTATTTCTACTTTCTTTTCCTTTAAACCTCTCGCTTAATTTCTTCTACATTTCAAACAACCATTTTATAACTGCAAAGGTTGCTGTATATGATTTAAGGTGGAAGGAATTTGGTATATTGAAAGTAAGTGCATATTTTCATATTTCTTTATGCAATGGTGTAAATTATTAATGCTACTAGTGTGAATATGTAAGTTGTGACAAATAAATACCACAAAGCTTCTACGGGTTGAACTACATGTAGCCTATTATGAAAAGGTAATTGCTATCAGACAAGAAGGGGGTAGAAAAGACAATATCAAGACGACACAATACAGGCTCGCTTGTGATTATGACACTTTTATTGACAACTCAAAGGAAAGTAAAGGTGTCATGCGCATACATTCGTAATTCCGAAGGTTCGGTTATTCCGAAGGTTCGTACTTCCGAAGGTTCGTAATTCCGAAGGTTCGTAATTCCGAAGGTTCGTCAATCCGAAAACGAAATAAGGTTCGTAATTCCGAAGGTTCGTTTATCCGAAAACGAAATAAGGTTCGTAATTCCGAAGGTTCGTTAATCCGAAAACAAAATAAGGTTCGTAATTCCGAAGGTTCGTTAATCCGAAAACGAAATAAGGTTCGTTAATCCGAAAATTAAATAAGGTTCGTATTTCCGAAAATGAAAATAATTCATTTTGGTAACAAAAACGATGTTGTCATTACAAGATTAAACGATATTATGCAATGATAGTAATAACGATCGATGATACATGCGTGTGTTGGGGCAAAAGCATGTATTTCATTAAGAATATAGGCGCCCTGATCAAGCATAGGCTAATTTCGATTTTATCTGAGCAATTGCTGCCTAAGCAAATGGTTTAATTAAAGATGCAGGGGATCAAGTGTGTTGGAAGCGTGCGAGCAACCTCTAGATAATAGGATTTGTATTGGAGGGGATGTCATTTTTAATAACAGCTTCTGCTGGTAATAAAAATAAAAATAATACGAGAAATGATCCTTGTGAGATGTTGAAAGCGCGAATCGCAAGCTCAAACTAGTAGTCAGGGGCCTTAGGCCTTAAATTTGAAGTTTTGGGGACAGAGTTTACAAAAGCACCAAACTTTCCCTATGTCACTATTAGGTCAATAGCTTCATTTTTTCCCACAGAACATTGTGTTGAAAATTGCATCTTCATGCAAAAATATGCTAATTTATGTAAATTAGTCATTTATGCATGAAGCCATATGCCAATGGGAATTAATTACTAAAAGTTAATAAAAAAACACCAAACTTTAGGAAAGTCTATATCAGGTCAATAGCTTTAATTTTTCCCACAGGACATGGTGTTGAAAATTGCATCTTCATGCAAAAATATGCTAATTTATGTAAATTAGTCATTTATGCATGAAGCCATATGCCAATGGGAATTAATTACTAAAAGTTAATAAAAAAACACCAAACTTTAGGAAAGTCTATATCAGGTCAATAGCTTTCATTTTTCCACAGAACATGGTGTTGAAAATTGCATCTTCATGCAAAAATATGCTAATTTATGTAAATTAGCAGTAATTTATGCATGAAGCCATATGCCAATGGGAATTAATTAATAAAAGTTAATAAAAAAGATACCAAACTTTAGGAAAGTCTCTATCAGGTCAATAGCTTTATTTTTTCCCACAGAACATGGTGTTGAAAATTGCAACTTTATGCAAAAATATGCTAATTTATGTAAATTAGCAGTAATTTATGCATGAAGTCATATGCCAATAGGAATTAATTAATAAAAGTAAATAAAGAGATACCAAACTTTAAGAAAGTCTCTTTTAGGTCAATAGCTTTAAATTTCCTTGTCAAACATGATATTGAAAATCATGTCTTTATGCAAAAATATGTTAATTTATGTAAATTAGCAGTTAATTTATGCATGAATAATAAAAATTAGTAAAAGGAATAAAAAGAAACCAAACTTAAAGAAAATCTCTGTCAGGTCCATAGATTTAATTTTCCCTATCAAACGTGCTATTGAAAATCCCGTCTTCATGCAAAATATGCTAATTTATATAAATTAGCAAATATTTTATATGTATAAATTAGTCTCATTCCAGTGGGTATTAACAGTGGAAAAGGGGCCAAACTTTTGAAGTACCTCTATCACTCAGTTCAAAATCTTCAATTGTATGCTATTGAAAATCCCGCTTCCATGCAAAAGCGTGTTATATTATGTAAATTAACAATAATTTATGTATGAAGCTGTATTCCATTGACTAATCATATATTACATAAAGCATAAAGCCAACCAGAACAGTGGCAAAAGTATCGAGTCGAATTTAGCCCGAATCCTCCGATTATCGCCAAATGACGACCTGAATAACGACCCGAATCAAACGATTATGCAAGAATTTGCACAGTACAGCCACAGAATTTCCCGAAAATGTGCCAGATTCTTTCGAAAAGATCTATAATTTACCGATTCATAAATTCATAAATTAGTCCCATTCCAGTGGGTATTAACAGTGGAAAAGGGGCCAAACTTTTTTGGGCATTTGAAAATTATTTTTAGTGAGATATGGTGAATTATGAGTTTTTTGCATAAAATTTGCATAAATTAGCATTTTAAAATAGGGTGCCCTTCACCGATTTCGGGGCACCCTATCTAAAATTAATGCTTTTGATACCAGGGACCCACATGCAAAAAATGGCGCTTTTGTAAATCCTGTCCCCAAAATTTTGCTAAGGCCCCTGACTATAGTAGACCTTTCATGTAACAAGATGCGAAGTGAGCATTCGGAGCATTGTTTTTTGTAATCGTGAGAAAGATGTGTATCTTTCTAAAAGAATAAATGCGAGGGCGAACTGTAATTTGTGTATATACTGACCTGGGGCCCGTTGCATGAAACTTTTTACCTGAGAAAACTCAGGTTGTTTTTACAGGAGTTGTGCTGTTTTTACAGGAGCTGTGCTAAAGTCAATGGCGGAAATCAGATTAACCTTAGTTTTCAGTTTTTACCAGAGTTTTCTCAGGTAAAAAGTTTTATGCAACAGGCTTCAGAAAGTAATCTTTTAAGGACTACATTTAGTGACTCATGAATAGAATATATATCTCACAAACTAAATAATGAGAGCGCGAACCGCAGGCTTAAAATCTGAGATATTTAAACCTGAAAACTTGACATTTCATACTTCTTCTTTGTAACCAGGAATAGAATGAGTTCCTCAATAAACAATACTTGATGCGAGCGAGAAACGTGAGCCAAATTTTTCCGATTTTCCAACCTCAAAACTGGACATTCTAAGCGTTCTTGTAAAAAAAATAATAATAGCTGGGAGAATAGTTTTCAGAACTGAAGTGGCTTCCCTGGGCAAATAATATCTATATCAATATTATCATTCTGGGCCCACATGAAATTTCCAAAAGTTTGAGCACGTGATTCGCTCGCAACATCTCACAAGGATGCCCTTTTAACAGTAATTGACCAAAAAGGTGAATTTTACATCTTCAGATTTGACTTTTTCCCCCAAACCGCTTGCTCTCTAGTCTTCGCTCGCAGAAATGAAACGTAAATATATAACTTAAGTGATCACTGAAAAAATTGTGCTCAATTTAGTTACTACAAGACAACCTCCTCACACAGATGATAATCTAATGGTGAAAATATCCGTTTGCACCAAATTGCCCCTATTGGCCCCTTTTTTTGCTTTGCCCCCCCCCCCAAAAAAAAAAAAACGTTCCGCCGCCATTGGTTAAAACACGCATCGTCTTCATGGCTAACTGCAAAAAGTTCTTAAAATGTCCCCTTAGATCAGGTCAGAGCTTATATATTTAAAAATTCTGTTCGCGCTTCTTGCTAGCAGTTATTATCTAAATTTAGTTACATAGGCATCTCGCTTTGAAGATCACAAACACATTGCCCATCATATTAAAAAATGTATATAGCTTGCGCTCGCATTATTTAAAAAGGGTTTATCATGTTAATACATATTTACTTTATTTTATAAGGATAAACCAAATTATTGACTGTTAGGACTACTCTTTCTAAGAAACAAACAAAAATCAACTTTAAACTGCCGATCAAGGAAAATATGGCTAAAAAAATTGCCCCCCCCCCCTCTATTTGACGAAAGTTGGATCCGCCGGGAGGGAGGCAGGGGGCATCAAAAATGAAATAAAAAACAGGGGAATTAATATTTTCCAAAATGGGAAAGTTCCTTTTCAAAAATAAATATGCCGTTTTTCATGTTTTTTTTCGAAATAAAACTCTTTTTAAAGTATACAAGTTAAGTTAAGTTTTCAGGCTGGAATATTTAAAATTTTCAGCTTGCGCTTCGCACTCTCATTCGATTGGTGAAATATGCATCCTAAAGAGGTCACTAAATGGTTTCTTTAACAGGTTCCTTTTCTGGTCAGTATGTTTAAGCTCGCGTTTTGCGCTCGAGTTAATTCTTTAGTTAGATGCACATCTTTTTAATGACAGCAGAAATCTGCTCGGATTTTTAAAAACTAATTTTCATTTTTTATTGAAATAACCTAAAGTTTTAGCTTGTGATTCACGCTCGCAACACCTCGCAATAATGCCATTTTAAGAATAATTGACCACAAAAAGCGTTATACAACTTCACCTTTGAATTTGTTTTACTAAGCCGCTCGCTCATTATAATCTCTCCCGAAAAATGAAGCCTAAATATACATTTTGCCATAATAAGAAGTCACTTCAAAAAAAGTTTTTCTCTACTTAATCACTATCAAACACACAATGACTTCAAGCAGATGAAAATATGACCAAAGTGCCCATTTTGACGTACACTATGAGTTTCATTTTTTGGCTTTACCCCTAACGAAAATTCTTTCGGCCGCCCTTGCCTTCCCATCCTCATAATAATTGAACGGGAACAGTGTCCCCCGCCCCCCTCCCCTCTGCCTCTGCTTTCCCGGTTTTCATTTTTCGGATTAACGTTTTTTATTTTGTTTTCGGATTAACGAACCTTATTTTGTTTTCGGATTAACGAACCTTATTTTGTTTTCGGATTAACGAACCTTATTTTGTTTTCGGATTAACGAAC
Source organism: Lytechinus variegatus (assembly GCF_018143015.1). NCBI lineage: Eukaryota > Metazoa > Echinodermata > Echinoidea > Temnopleuroida > Toxopneustidae > Lytechinus > Lytechinus variegatus. The sequence goes on from NC_054745.1 coordinate 45,495,570, forward strand.
CTTATTTCGTTTTCGGATTAACGAACCTTCGGAAAAACGAACCTTATTTCGTTTTCGGATTAACGAACCTTCGGAAAAACGAACCTTATTTCGTTTTCGGATTAACGAACCTTCGGAACAACGAACCTTCGGAACAACGAACCTTATTTCGTTTTCGGATTAACGAACCTTCGGAACAACGAACCTTATTTCGTTTTCGGATTATCGAACCTTCGGAATAACGAACCGTCGGAATTACGCCACAAATGTTCGGATTAACGAACCTTTTTTCGTTTTCGGATTAACGAACATCGAGGTATAGGCAATTTACGTGTTTCGGAATTACGAACCTTCGGAATAAAGAACCTTCGGAATTACGAAGCTTCGGAATTACGAAGTGTAACCGGTGTCACCTGCGGGGTGTTTTATATAGACATGTACGATATGCATCCAAATACCAAAAAGTTTCAAGTATTCCATTCAAAATTGGAAATGAAATTTCTGTTTTCATGCGAAAGGGACTAAATCGTCTTTCGCTTCTTCTTCATAAATTTATGTTTCCATAGATTGGAAGTTCTTCTACGATGTTTAAGAATCTTAGGTAACAAAAATTACAGTTAAAAAGATCTTGAAAATGCAATATATTTTATAAGATTTTATTGAATTGAGTCCGATGTTTTACATGAAAAGTCCCGACGGTTAACAAATGAATACAAAAATTAACGTAAATATGATGGTACTTCTCTCTTTCCTTACGTAGTAACATGTAGAAAATTCCCTGATAGAGCAATAACTTGAAATAAAAAATATTAATAGTAATAGTAAATATCAAAAGCTCGTATCAAATTGAATATATCTAGGAGAATTCGTTATTGTCATTTCTGGTACCTTTTTTTGATGACTCTTAAACGTAGGGCCGCCTGAATGGAAACAATTTTTTTTTTTTTTGTTAAATAAAAACGTTGTCTTCAAATAGACAGACCAAATACACCTCGCTAGCTTCTTGAAGGTGCATCACCTACCCTGGAAATCTGGAAGCGATGCTCCAATTTGAAGTTCTGGGATATCGCCCTCACTTGCCGCTAGAAAGGAAGTTTGCAAAAGATTTGATTTGTGAAAAATGAGCAAAAGTGGGTTTAGTCCATTTTTGCATGTAAACTCTTCATATCTTGACTTCATAAATCTTAAAGTACGATATGATTGACAAAGAAACACGTAGTGTCGTGACTGGATATGCTCTTCTGAGTTTTCGTTGCGTTAATACTTTATCTTGCAGATCGAATTGGTATTTGAAATGGAAAGATCTTTTTGAAGAAACAATAGAGTACGTTGCTAGATACTGATCGATTTAATCGGTCGGTATACATGTTCACCAACTGATTATTTTGACCGGTTCCATGACATTTACTCCGACGATAATTACTCCGCTGTGAATAATACACACTAATGGAGTTACCAACTTAAACCCTGGATATAACACTGTACCCTATCATAAACCTTAGTCTAAACCTAACATAAAACACATTGCAACACTAAACCTAAGACAAAATAAAGCCAAGAGAAATTGTCGCAGGAGTTATCTGAATCAGGTGTAATTGATAAGTCAAAATAAATACTTACATCAGTACATGTAAGATTCGTGTGATTTATATCTATAAGAATACAATCGATACACGGCAAATCGCACAATGTAATTGGGTCTTTGCTGAGTTCTAAGAATATTCTTGATTTTCTCATGATCGTAAGTTTCTAACAGTCTTCACTGTACTTACACCCGGCCCCCATCTGAATGAACACATGAAAACGTTCATGAATATATTATGTATATATTATCACCGACATGTCTAAGCTTTTCAAAATGAAAATATATTCAAGACTTAAAAGAAATTATAAACATTTTCAAAAAGTCCATTTATGTCGATATTCATTAAATTTCCTGACGAATTTAAACAAATGGATAATCAGCATTTTCAGTGCTTAAAGGGATGTTCAGGGCTAAAGATATTTATATCTCATTATAGTCTGATTATACAATTCACAGAGCAGAATGCTGAAAATATGATCAAAATCGGATAACAAATAATGAAGTTATTGAATTCTAAAGATTTTCATTATTACGGTGAAACCGTTCTAGGCATGTCTTCATGACTATTCATCAGGTAGGCTGATGATGTCATATCCACACTTGCTTTTGTATTTCATTATGTGAAATTTGGTTTATTCTAAATGTTTTAACCAAAAACTAAAACAATCGGATTGACAACTGATTTCATTTATATACATTTATTTAAAAAATGAAACAATTATGATTGTTTAATTAATGATATTTTAATCAATGTACTGAACACTGAACTGGATAAATTGGTACAATGGATTAGGGCTAATAAATTGTCAATTAATGTTCAAAAAAAGAAATGCATGCTTATTAGCAATTCTTTAGAACAATTGCCATTCAATATCAAATTAGACAATGTAGAAATTGAAGTTGTTACTACAACAAAATTTTTAGGTTTCATAATACACAACAAATTATCTTGGAAATCGCATATTGACTCTATATGTCGTACAATTTCACGCAATATTGGTGTTATCAACAAAGTTAAGTTTTTTCTTCCAACTTCCGCCCTAAAAATGCTTTATTCAACATTAATTTTACCATATCTAAATTATGGAGCAATTGTTTGGGGAAACTCAACCTACCTAGATAGAATATTGCTTTTACAAAAGAAGGCATTGCGTGTTATTTTCAACTTGTCCTGGAGATCCCACACAGATGAGTTGTTTTTAAACAATAACATTCTAAAAAAAAAAACACTGTACCAATACCATTTAGGTCAATTCATGTATCAGTTAAACAATAATATGTTACCACCCATATTTAATTCTTCATTGAACAAAAACAAAACCCTTCACAAATATCCCACACGTCAATCCGATGAATTTCATTTACCACTACCCCGGACCATCCTTGCAAAATCAATTTTTACTTTTGAAGGCCCTAGACTCTGGGGAACTATTAATAGTAACATCAAAGAATCTCCTAGCCTTAATTCTTTCAAATATAAGTTTAAAAAAATTCTTCAAGATAACCATTTAATTTAACTCTTCATCGCTCAAACTCTTGTATTTTTTTAATCAAACATGTTTATCATGTCACGTACACTTTTACATCTCTTTCGTTTCCCTGTTCATCGGCGAGGTCTGTCTGTGAGTGCTGGGGCTGGATTCTGGAAACCTTTAATCTCTCTTTTTCTTATTTCCTTTTCTATTTTTATTTCCCATTTGTCCTTTTAATTCAACTGGTTATGCTCAAGTTGTTATTTTTTTTATATGCTAAACAACTGCAAGGATATTTATTAGGAGGCTGCATTCTACAAGCTCCGCTTTTTAGCAGCCTCCTCCATTTCCAACCTGATTTGTAATAATCTTGAATATAATTTTCTGTACAGGAATATTAATATGTTTTGTTATTTATATATGTCAACATGTACAGAAGAAACTGTAATTGTTGAAAATGGAAATAAACGAATGAAATGAAATGATTTAATGTAATAACATACGAAAAATTAAAGTGGGGATATGACATAATCAGCCCAACAAATGAATATTCATGAAGACATGCCTAGAATTGTTTCACCGGAATAATGCAAATCTTTAGAATTGAATAATATTGATATTTGTGATCCGATTTGATAAATTTTTCAGCATTTTGTTTTTTTAATTTTATTCCATTTATTTAGATATAAATACTTTCGGCCCGGAGCATCCCTTTAAAACGACATTCAAAGGGCCATTGTCATGTAGATTCAGAATGTATATGTATGACTAACCAATTATTATTTGCTTTTCAGTTTGCTTCCCAATGCCATGGTCTATAAAACTCTATTTAAAGGTTTATCTGATATCTGATGTATCGCTTTTGTTGAGCTCTAAGCATTGAGTTTCTTATAATCGTCTTCACTATATTGACGTCCGGCCTTCATCTGTGGAAAGAAAACATAAACAAGTTTACGATTACATTAGATATGAAAATTAAAATATAATATATGAAATTTCAAATTTTATACTTTTACTAATTTATGAACATTGTCAAAAATTCAATTTATGTCTACATTAATTACGGTATTACGGCCATTCCACGTAGATTTAGAAACTATATGAGGCTAGACCATTCATTTCTTGCTTTTTTCAGTTCCTCAAATAGGTATAATTATAACAATCTGGCGTATGCGAAACATGTAAACATTTCTAGACCAGTATTTTACTATGTTTCGATGAATTATCCGTTTATCACGTGTATGTTAGTCCGGGGGTGTGCCACCTTGGTATGGGGAGGGTGGGGGGGATTCGACTTAATTTGTACGTCATTGTGTCAAATCAATTAAAAGATATCTAAATGTCTCTTTTTCAAACTATCCTTAGTTTTTCTATTTTTTTTTTCTCTTTTACTACTTAAAAAAATACCCTCGTGCGAGGGAAATATTGACATCGTCTTTATTTTTTTCTATGTTAAAATCATAATAGTATTGAGCTGTCACCCAAAGTCATGAGCAGCGATTTTGGTCCTGGAGATAGGGGACCCTCTTTATTGGATAATGTGTAAATTTCTCATTTCAAATAGGAGAAACACCCCCCCCCCCCCTCTCCGCCCTCCATCAATTGCTGCCCATGCTCACAGTTATCTCATTATCTAAACTCACAAAATTATGTTGACAATGTGAAAACAATTCAACCAACGAAATTATGCGAAAAACAAATTGTAGTATGTGCTGTTTGCAAAATGTGTGTGCAAGAGGTGAATTATTGTTCTTACCTTTTTGACTGCACCAAACTGACGATATATAAGATCGAACGCAGAGGACGCTGTTTCTCTGACCTTTTGCTCCTCTTTAGTTATCTCGTAGTACGTCTTGGGTGATGTAAAACTTTTTTGTTTGATAGAAGGAAGCTTAGTGAGTTCCGATGATCTGCAAGAAATTAATAGCATCAAAATCAGTACCAGACTCGCAATGTATCATATGAAAGCAATTGAATTATTTGTTCATATACAAACCAAGTTAACACTGAAATAGTAAGAGCACTGAATAGAAAAAAGGATCAAGGAAAGGTAGATCCACCAAAATACGCAATCGAAGATGCCGCAAAAGAGGGAAAAAAGATTACAATAAATTAAAGAATATAAGATAACGGCAAAGAAGAAACAAACACATAACAAGGTTATAAAGTGTGAGACGTTGCAATTCAAGAGGCGAAAGACAAGAAGGTCCATTTTTATTCATCTTGACTACTTAGGATTGCCTCACACAGAATATAATCTGATCTTTATATAAAATAGAATAATATGTTAATCAGACAGCTGATAGACTTCCATAAAATGCTGGATAGCGTTCCCGCCGCAAACATTTGTTTCATACTTTAAAGGTCAAGTCCATCTCAGAAAAATGTTGATTTGAATCAATAGAGAAAAATCAGACAAGCACAATGCTGAAAATTTCATCAAAATCGGATGTAAAATAAGAAAGTTATGACATTTCAAAGTTTCGCTTATTTTCAACAAAATAGTTATATGAACGAGCCAGTTACATCCAAATGAAAGGGTTGATGATGTCACTCACTATTTCTTTTGTTTTTTATTGTTTGAATTATACAATATTTCAATTTTTTACAAATTTGACAATTAGGACCTCTTTGCCTGAAGCACAAAATGTTAAAATAATGGAATTCCACGTGTTTAGGGAGGAATGAAGCTTCAGTTAACACGACGATGACGAGAAAATCAAAATATTTCATATTTCATAAAATAAAATACAAAAGAAATAGTGAGTGAGTGATGTCATCAACTCTCTCATTTGGATGTAACTGGCTCGTTCATATAACTATTTTGTTGAAAATAAGCGAAATTTTAAATGCCATAACTTTCTTATTTTACATCCGATTTTGATGAAACTTTCAGTGCTGTGCTTGTTGATTTTTTCTTTTTATTCAAATCAAGTTTTTGTTGGGGTGGACTTGTCCTTTAAAATGAAGGAATCTATAAACTGTATTTATACCTCAGCTCCGTATCACCTTCACCTTTTGATCGTTGTCTCCCTTGTCCTCTAATACTCTTTGTTGTTGATTCATAATATCGCTTCTGTCGTTCCTTTGAACTCCTCCGTTGACTTGAAAAGGACTGAATGCCTCTATGGTATCTAGCTGGTAATACTGACGTGTCATCTCCCCCGATACCTTCTCGTTGTTCATCTAAAAATCGTGGCAGATTTGAATTAATAGGCCTTAGTCGAGATACTACACCTGCTGGGTGACTACTTTCATATCTCTTGGCATCAGCAATGACCTGAAAAAAATATTCATGTCAAAACTTATAATGAGGGGAAAAAATCAGGAACTTCTTTTAAATGGGGGTATTTCAGCCACCTTGAGTGAAAATAGAAAAGCGGTATGAAGAAGCCTAGAACGTATGTAGGCCTACGGAGAATTCATTTGATAAAAAATGACATCATCTGTGGGTTGTTTTACCACCCTTTAAAATATTCGGGCGCCGCCCTTAGAAAAAATTGCAAAAGGAATGTCTACATCTTGACAAAATACAGTTTGAAACAGTTTGGAAACAAGTTGATCAATCTAAAAAACGTCGGTCTTATGCCAAAAGGGCCTTAACTGCTTTTGGCCATTCCGAGATAATGGCATTTATAAAGGTTTTGGCCTCTCTAATAATCAAAAGTTTGTGGTCGTTTGTTTTTTGCTTTTGAAGCCAATTTCGATAAACGTGTTAAGTTATTAAGTTTTACATGAAATGTGTTAAATTTATTATAAAATATTCAGAACCCCTAAAATCGGGTTAAGGCCCTTTTGGCATAAGGCCGACGAAAAATGGCTTTGAACGTACACCATCATCATTCTATACAATATTAAAATCGCCTTATAAAAGGCAAACATGCCTGGTAGACGATATTGAATGCAAACCCTATCACGTTACTAAAACATACAGATAATACCTATTGACCCAAGTTGACATTTTCTCTTCAACGTAATGTTCTTCATATATGGTCATCAAAATTTGATATATTAAGAACATTAAACATACAGACAAATATATTATTAAAAGTTAATGTGAGTTAACATTAACATGATTTATTTCTTTACCTTAACAAGAAACTTTTTGATTTCGCTGCTCACTGAAACTTGAAGATGAGGGTGGCTAGTCATAGTGGTAGATGGGGTTCGCCAGTCATAATAGTTCTTCGGCTCTCCAGGGTCATTCATTCTATCGTATGGCCGCTAGCTTCACAACCCTGAACATTTTCTACAAAATTTTTATCAAGAAAATGACAATAATAGACTAGTTTCACAAAGCATATGCGACCAGTGACTTGTAAAGCTCTAATTTTATTACAAAAGCCTTTTATTTTTGCTTTTTGTTAGAATAGACACTGTCTCGGGTCAGATTTAGATTTTAATATCATTGCGTTGTGGCTCAGTGGATAAGTCTTCTGACTTTGAAACAGAGGGTCGTGGGTTCGAATCCCAGCCATGGCGTAATTTCCTTCAGCAAGAAATTTATCCACACTGTGCTGCACTCAACCCAGGTGAGGTGAATGGGTACCCCGCAGGATTAATCCCTTGAATGCATGAGCGCTGAGAGGCAGCTCGAGCTAAAGCCGGGGTAATAATAATAACAACGCGCCTCGGAATAGAATATTTCTAGATAGATGGCGATATATAAATGCCTATTATTATTATTATTATTATTATTATTCTCTTTTATAAGTACTCTGTATTTCTTACCTACATTGATGTCTGGTGGGGGCAGCATGGTGTAAACGTCTGACAAGCTGCGCTTATCCTAGTATTTCATGATCACTTTGTGATTAATTTCACTTTTAACTTTGTCCGAAATTTATTTTAACCTCCGCAACGAATACTGCCACAATTTTTTTCTCCCTTTTAAACTGAATTATATAGGTTTTCCCGTCCAAATTCGTCAAAATTTCATTCGGTTTGACCAAGTAATCATTCAATTCGGAAGTGAATATGAATGACAGATGAGATCAATATCTAAATTGTCAGACAGTAAGTTTAATTTAATTTCATAGGCATGCGATTTCTTGATTATCTCACTTAAACATGCGAAAAAGGCGATCAAATTAAAAAAGCACGCGAAGTGCTTTTAAATTCGTACAGGCACCGTCCTTACAAGTGGTAAGGAATTCCAATTGATTAATATGCAATCATTTATAGCATCTGGGCAGTGTTTTTCACTGTTGCATTTGCATGATCCCTGTACTCTAAACCCGTTTTTGAAATACTTATGCAAATTTGATTCACTTTGCATTGGATCTTTACCAGTGGCGTAACTACTGGGGGGCATGGGGGGCACGTGCCCCCCCCCCAAAAAAAAAAAAGAGGGAGAAAGGAAGAAAAAAGTAGTGGGAAAGAAAAAAATTATTGTCCATTTATAATGCTATATATAATGTATATGTTATATTATTATATTACACAAGAAACATTGTTTTTCATAACTATATGAAACATCATTTTGCTCAGGTCCTAGGTCTTCATTTTTTCTGGTGCTGTGCTCGCATTAACAAGATATATAATTCAGTTGTACTAAAACCTCCCGTTTTGAAGTCAATATACACCAAATATATTTCCTCGCAATTCGATTTATTGATTTTTGTAATGATATACAGCTGTATGCTGGAACACCCACCATACGGGTATTGCAAACCTTATTGAAGAAATATGACCTGCCTGATCTGCATAGTCTCATCTCCAATCCACCATATCCTGTCTGGAAACGCATGTCTAAATACAAAGTGCTTCATGCTGTAAGACAACTCACTCTACAAGCAATCTGTTGTAAATCATCACTCAGGCTCTGGATAGACAAGGTCCCACCTTCTGCTAATCTCCTATACCCTAAGAACTCTATATCACCTACAATTCGTCACTCAATTATAATAAGAGCCCAACTACTGTCCTGTACATACCTAACTCAAAGTCGTCTATACACTCTGAAGAAATCCTCTTCTCGTATCTGCACCTTATGCAATTCCGCGGATGAGACGGTGGAGCATTTTGTTGGAGCCTGCCCAAATCTCAACCATCTACGTGTGGATTTTGTCAACAAAGCTAAGGAATGCCTAGTAGACCACCCATATTGTCTCAACCTTTATGTCAGTGATGACCCCCACCAATTCACCTGTGCCACCTTATTATCCTACCATCCCTGCGTGTCTTCTGATGTCCACAATAGCTTACTCCTAATATCCCTCTTTTTCTTTCACAAAATCCATACCTCCCGTTCTAAGTCTCTTGAAACTTCATAACATCGGATCTATGATTACATACAGTTACATTCCATCTGGAACACAGGAATCTCCAAAGAAGTGGAGGGATCAGCTAAGAGAGAGAGCTTCTTCTTAATAACTATTTAAGTGATTACCCCATTTTAAGGTCTTTAGAAAATATTTCCGGTCCGTGCTTACGTTCGCATTAGTGGATTGGTGAGATGTCTGCTCTCCGTGAATTCCTAAAATCAGTCCTTAAATTTGGGGCATTTTTCTAATCTGAATACCAAAATTTTCAGCTCGCGCTTCGGGCTCGCATCATTTGGTTAGTGAAATACATACGGTCTTAGTGAATTCTTACAAACAAGCCTTAGAATGCCTCTCTTCAGGTCTGGTTTTCCTAAATTTTAAGCTCGCGCTTCGCGCTCGCAGTATTTGATAAGTGAGATGCGAATAATCATGATTACAATAACTTCAAAAAGGCTTCATGTTTTAAGATGTAATTCTAACAAAATCAGCAAGCGCTTGGCACTCGCACTAGATGACTATGGTGAGATATGAATACTCTTAATGGATTCGTAAAAATAGTCCTTAAAATATCCATGTTGGGGGTCAATATATACACAAATTTCAGCTCGCGCTACGCGCTCGCACCATTTTGCTAGCTAAATACGTATGGTCTTCATTAATTCCAACAAACAGGCCTCAAAATGCTGGTCTAAGGTCTTAGTACAAAACATTTCCTGTCCGTGCTCACGTTCGCATTAGTGGATTGGTGAGATGTCTGCTCTTCGTGAATTCCTTAAATCAGTCCTTAAAATTTGCATTTTTTTCTGATCTGAATACCAAGTTTTCAGCTAGCGCTTCGCGCTCGCATTATTTGGTTAGTGAAATAAATGCGGTCTTAGTGAATTCTTACAAAAAAGCCTTAGAATGCTTCTCTTCAGGTCTGATTTTCCTAAATTTTGAACTAGCGCTCGCAATAATTAATTATGTTAATCATGATTACAATGACTTAATGTATTTAGATGTAATTCTGACCAAATCAGCAAAGCATGACACTAGCATTATATAATAATAATAATAATAATAATAGCGGTATTTATAAAGCGCCTTATGCCTGAGGATACAAAGCGCTGCTATTATTACCCCGGCTGCGCGTTTCCGTTTTACACCCTGGCGAAGGCATTTTCCGGAAAAGTAGCCAAAAAGCGACTAGTGAAGAGTTTACATTATCAGCTGGGCGCGCGATCCAAAGTCCACACCGAAGTTATCCGCAGAACATACCGTACTTGCAAATGCAGCTGAGCTTATACTCTTTCCAGGTTCAATACGAATGTTTGCCTTGATCATTTGCCTTGCCGATTTGCTGATGTCTGTCTTTCTCTCTATCTGTCTATATACATGATATATCTATCTCTCAAATTCTATCTCTATCTATGTAACTGCAGTATCTATCTATCTAATAATCTTCTCTGTCTCTCTCATTCTTTATCTAACATCTATCTATCTCAAATTCTCTATCTCTCTCGATCTATCTATCCATCTGTCTGTCTTTCTCTATTTCTCTATCTATTTATCTATTTTTTAACTAGAGTATCTATCTATCTGTCAATTTGTTAATATTCTTTGTCCCTCCCTCTTTCTATCTAACATCTATCTATCTGTCTCTCAAATTCTGTATCTCTCTCCTCTGGCATCTGTCAGTGTCTTTTTTCTCTTTGTCCGTCCATATTTCTATCTACAACATCTCTCTCTCTATCTATCCTTCTCTCTCTCTTTCTCTCCCTCCCCCTCTCCCTCTATATATCGACCTCTCTGTCTCTCCCCCTCTCTCTCTCTATCAATCCACCTCTCTCTCTCTCTCTATTTCTATCTATCTGTCTATCTTGTCTCTATCTATTTATCAGTCTTCTATATCTATCTTTCGGCAGCTTCTAAGTGTATCAATCCATCAAACTTCAATTTGTCTTTCCATTATAAGTATCTGTTTATTTTGATTTTGTCTGTCATTCTATTCATTTAGTTAATAATTTATTTTTAGAAAAAAAAACTATCATAAACAACGCGACTGCAAAAGCATGTTCGGATTTCACTCCTGACTGCCGCTCTCTCTGTACATGAAGTGCCGAGGAACTCTGTGCTCTGATCAGTAACTGTGCAAATTGCATGCGGTGGTGGACTCGCCTGTGTCGCACGCTGCATGCATATGCAACCATCGACGTGTGTAGACTCTTCACTAGTCGCTTTTTGGCTACTTTTCCGGAAAATGCCTTCGCCAGGGTGTAAAACGGAAACGCGCACCTCGGCTTTAGCTCGAGCTGCCATCACCGGCGCTCAGTGCATGCAAGGAATTAATCCTGCCGGGTACCCATTCACCTCACCTGGGTCGAGTGCAGCACATTGCGGATAAATTTCTTGCTGAAGGAAAACACGCTATGGTTCGGATTCGAACCCACGACCCTCTGTTTGAAAGGCGAGAGTCAGAACCACTAGACCACGACGCGCCCGCATCTCACCATATGACTATGGTGAGATATTTATACTCTTAACATGCTTAATGGATTCCTAAAATATAGTCCTTAAAATGTCCCTGTTTGGGGTCAATATATACAAAATTTTCAGCTCGCGCTTCGCACTCGCATTTTTGTTTAGCGAGACAGGTACGTGTCATGACTACAAAAAACTTGCTTATAATATCCCTTTTTTGGTCTGAATATCAAAAATTTTCAGCTCGCGCTTTGCGCTCGCATTATTTAACCAGTGAAATACATATCCGTTTAATGGCACTGCAGGTCCATAAAATGTCTCTATCATGTCAGTTTACCTGGCAAAAGAGCACGCTTCGCACGCTCATTAAGTGACTCGAAATTTTTGCTGGTGCCCCCCAATGCCGTGACCCACGATACGCCACTGATCTTTACCATATTGACGAATTCTCATTCCTCTGACAAACCGCTTTCGAAGCAACAGCCTATTTTTGCTCCACTTCCACGATATACCTACCTACAGACGACTACAGTATGGCGGCAGCCTGTGGAGAATACATGAACATTTCAAACAGCGATAGAACCATGCAGGTTGGTCGAAGCATTCGATAATCATCAAGATTACCTAGAACTTGCCAATGCTCTTGGAATAAATAGATCAACGGCTAGGTCGATTTTAGCGACGTATGTTGACACGGGACGGATTCATAAGCTACCAAGGGGCGGGGCCCGTAATGTGAAACTCGACATGGATATGCGCAACCATCTAGAGAATATCATAGATGGTAACCCATTCCTTACCCTTTGTGAAATGAAGGAGAGTCTTGAGCGGAACCTCCCCAACAAACCCGTAGTCTCTGCATCCGCTTTAGCCAGGGCAATAGATGGGATGCTGCTGACAATGAAAATGGCAGAGGATGTCCCAGATGCTAGGAACACCCCTCGTGTTCTTGACCAGCGTCAGGAATATGCCGAGTGGCTTCTCGAGCACGGCGTCGTAGGACATTGTGTCTTCATTGATGAAACAGGATACAACATCTGGACCAGGCGTACACGCGGGAGAGCTCCACATGGTGTTCCAGCCAGGAGGGTGGTTAACGGCCAGCGAGGTCGCAATTGTAACGTGACCTTCGCGGTTTCCTCCGCCATCGGCCTTGTCCACCGTCACGAATCGCATTCGGAACGGTGACTAAAGAGAGCGTTGAGGAATTCCTCGCCAAGACCGTTGCTGAATGTGACCAGATGCTCCCGCAGACGACCCTATCTACCTAATATATGATAACGCAAGACCTCATATCCGCGCCCAGCTACCAGATGGAGGTAACCCCATCATCCAGACAAAGCTTCTTCCTCCCTATTCTCCTTTCCTCAATATGACGGAAATGGCTCACCCGGCTTTCAAGGCCGGTGTCAAGAGGACTTTGGCTCAACCAGCTTGGCAGCTTCGTTTTGGAGACAGACAGGCAGCTCTGGATGCAGGGGTGAACCTCCAGCAATGGCGTGGTGACATCCTTAGAGAGGCTGCTCTGCAGAATATTGACGCCATTACACCAGCCAAGTGTACGCAATGGTACAACCATTCCCAGACATATATGCCACGGTGCCTGGCTCATCAACACATTGATGGATGAAGAGGCTGAAAGACTTTGATGAATTAATGAATGATCAAAAGAAAGCATATCCCAATGCTATGTATCAAATCCATTTCCCTACCTGATATAAATAACAATATGTATACATGAAAAAAAAGATGAAGAACGTGATTAACCCACTTATTCAGATAATTAAACAATGGTTTATAACCATTGGCGGCGGAAGCCAAAAACTTTAGGAGGGGACAACCCAAAAAAAATTGACAACCAAAAAAAAAGGTTCTCAACCCAAAAATTTTAGGGGGGACGTAGGAAAATAAATTGACAAGCAAAAACAAAACTTCCGCTGCCTATGTTTATAACCAAGTGAAAGTTAACCAAAATAGTTTATGAAATAAAATACATCTCTTTGAAGAGATTAGAAAAAAATAACTTAAAAAAAAATAGAAATTGAGTTTGAAAACTGAGAGAATATGACATGAAATAAACTAAATCTCATTGAAGAGATTAAAAAGAAAGAAAAATAAGATGAAATTAAGGTTGAAAAAGAGAAAATATGACATGAAATAAAATAACTCTCATTGATGAGATAAGAAAAAAAAAATGAAATTAAGTTTGAAAAAAGAGAGAATATGACATGGTGAAAAATAAAACACAGAAACATGTTGTCTGAATCTGGGTGTTTACAGCGCAAATCTGTATGTCTGTAAATTAAATTGAAAATGGTATTTAGGGCGAAATCGAACGGCAATTCCGTTTGTGCGAAATTAAATGACAACATTGCGTCGTGAATGTAAATGATTTTATCTCTAAATTGAATCTCTATCAAATTTAAAGGAATTATTTTAACAGAAATTGAATACTTCATAAATTAAAATGAATCATTAGAGGAGAGGGTTTACGGAAATCCTTCGATTGTGAATATATATTATAGGTTTTCCCGTCCAATTTCGTCAAAATTTCAACCGATTAAATGATGTAATAATTCAATTTGCAGCTAATTTGAATGACCTATGAGATCAGCATTTAAATAACCAAATACTTAATTTGATTTAATTCTGCTGGCACGCGATTTCATAGTTATTTTATTTAAACATTTATAAAGAACGTTCAAATTAAAATAGCTGAGTCGTGTTTTCAAATTCGCACCGGTACCCTCCTTGGCAATTCAAAATAATTAATATGCAATCACTTACAAGATATGGACAGTGTTTTTCGTTGTTGTTGTTTTTTTTACTTCTTTTAAATAATTATGGAAATGGGTTTTACTCCTAAATTGGATGTCCAAAATTTTATTGAATTTTACATCTGACAGACCATCATTGGGACAAAAACTCGTTTTTGTTCCACTTTCATAACTATAGACTGTGGTCAATACCATGATACCCATCCCTTCCCCAAAACTATTAAATTATATACAATTATGTAAAATAAAAAATAACAAGATGATGAAGAAAAAATACCTACCATTGGCATACTAGGTCATCGACTCACACAATGGCGGATCCAGGTTAGGACACAGCCGACTCGTGCCCCCCCCCCCCCCCCCTTTAGAGGCACAATTATTTTTTTTTCCAGGACGGAATACCCTTATTCTTTGGTTAAAAATCTTTTTTTTACTCGTCAAATTCCTCCGGAAAATGTGCCCCCTTTTGGGAAATCCTGGATCCGCCCCTGCACCCACTCATCAATCACTAAAAGAATAAGCGTTTACAACCATATCTTATAAGTGTTGCATGAATTACGTCTTTATCAAACATAATGGAATAAAATGATTCTAACTGAAAAGATCAGCAAAAAATAGAAGTGTAGGGTAAAGTTTGAAAAAAAATGAATACAGAAACATGATATCTGAATTTTGAAGTTTAAAGTGCAAATATGTGTGCCGATAAATGAAATTGAAAATGGCGTTTTAGGCGAAATTAAACGATCAGTTCGTCGTCGCGAAATTAAATGACACCTTAGGGCCATTAATTCAAACAAACCTCTCTAAATTGAATTTTTACAAAATTCAAAGGAATGATATAGAACGGAAATGAATGCTAAATGAATGAAAATGAACTATGTGTGAAGAGGGTGGACGAAATATTTCGAATTTGAACGTCCTTTCATTAATTTAATTGCAACTCTGATGAAATTGGACGGGAAAACCTATATTTAATTAAAATGCAACTCTGACGAAATTGGACGGGAAAACCTATATTTTAATTATATACAATTATGTAAAATAAAAATGAACAAGATGATGAAGAAAAAATACCTACCATTGGCATACTAAGTCATCGACACACTCAATGGCGGATCCAGGGGAGGGCACAGCCGACTCGTGCCCCCCTCCCTTTTTTTGAGGCATAATTATTTTTTGTTTCGTGGACGAAATACCCTTATTTTTTGGTTAACAACCTTCTTTTTTTACTCGTCAAATTCCTCCGGAAAATGTTCCCCCCTTTTGGGAAATCCTGGATCCGCCCCTCACCCACTCATCAATCACTTAAAGAATAAGCGTTTACAACCATATCCTATAAGTGTGACATGAATTACGTCTTTATCAAACATAATGGAATAAAATGATTCTAACTGAAAAGATCCGCAAAAAGAAATATAGGGTGAAATTTGAAAGAAAAATAAATACAGAAACATTATCAGAATTTGGAAGTTTAAAGTGCAAACATGTGTTCTGATAAATGAAATTGAAAATGGTGTTTCAGGCGAAATTAAACGATCAGCTCGTCGTCGCAAAATTAAATGACACCTTAGGGCCATTAACTTGAGCGAGTTTCTCTCTGAATTGAATTTCTACAAAATTCAAAGGAATGATATAAAACGGAATTAAATGTTAAATGAATGAAAATGAACTATGTGTGCAGAGTATGGACGAAATATTTCGAATTTGAACGTCCTTTCATTAATTTAATTGCAACTCTGATGAAATTGGACGGGAAAACCTATATTAAAGTACATTGAAGAATGCAAACTTCCCTTACTATAGTATGTTGATGTTATGAATATACTCTGTAACACAAAACAGTTCAGAAATTATAAAATCAGTTTCTGCAAACCATATACTGAAAACTTGCAATCAATTTTACTAACATTCCATGCCAACCTCCATATCTATCATGACCATTGATTTTCATTGATTCATATTTATATCAATAGAAGCGCCGAATCGATCACACCCCCTATCGAGGATATAATAATGTGACCATAGAAATATCACTTATCCGTTGTCAATTCATTCTCTCTCGCACGGGGTCTAACATTGTGTGTTGGGAATTCCCCTAATTATAAATACGCGATGGTGTACTATTGTCACTATGGCAACGTGTGATGATAATACTCAACGATGCGCCATCTTGTTGGTCATTTGATTTTCTTTAAATACAGATCCATAGATACAAACAGATGGTTAAGGATTTCTATTAATCCGTATAGGACAAAATAGGAACCAATAGTAAGGTGAGTAGATTGTTTTGCTTCCTCCTATTAATTCCTCCGAATTTACATTGAAATCGTATAGATCTTTACAATTGTAATTTAAGCCAGGATGGGCAGAAACATTTGGTATGTAACACACGTCATGCAGGGCACTGGGAAGAATTTCAAAAGGGATAGCTGGTTTAACATTGACATGTCAAAAAGGGTATTAAAAAGGGGGTGATCACTATACCTTTCAGATTTCCAGGGGGTAATAGCTATGGTAAATAACTCACGTAGCGCCCCAGGGAACTTTGCAGTACCCAGCTTCCCATGGCCATCTCATTACTGGTAGATATATACAACTCCAATTTGCGATATATTCATTCCTGTTCGAGTTTCATTTAAATCAAGGCTAAAGCAGGGACAATGCCCGGGGGGGGGGCGGCACTTCCATTCACGAGTGGATACCATGCGCGACCATGGGGTCTCAAAAAGCACCCTAAACACGTACTTTCCATATTCTGAAAATGCACCCCTTAACTCTTTAAGCGCCATTGGCAGCTATTTGTGCCCATAGGCCACTTATGCCGGTGGCAGCTATTTGTGACAAAGTAACTTTTTTTGTTTAACCAATTTTACAGCCAGAAAATCACCATATTCTGTGTTTTTTATGTTGTTATACTGGCAAGAAATTCACAATTCATTTTATCATATAAAAGATAGTGGTTTACATAGACATTTTTTGAGTAAAATTGTATTTTTGCATCATTATTTTGAAGAGTTGATTTTGGATATTGCCGCGATCTGAATCAAGATTTCCCCTATAGAAACATGTGATATAACGGTTGTGTGTAGCAATACACGTACTTCTATGGGCAGAGCAAAGGCGAGTGTGCGAAGGCATTGAGCTCAGAATTGACCAATGACAGAGCGGTACGATGTTCCTCACCCAGCACTACTCGCCCATTCGCTATTGTTACATGAATATTCATGAGGTATCGATCGGGTCTTTTGCAGGCCGGTATGGTAGTATTCTTGTGTCAAGGCTTTTTTGTGCCTGCAAATGTGCACGGTTTGGGGAGATTTTTATTTATTTATTTTTTTTTGGGGGGGGGAGGTTTTATACTTTGTTTTTTGCATTCTCATAATATTGTTCTCTTTATGAATATATGAGTAAAGAAGGCTGTCATCCAACTCTCGTCGCACTGCAATCATCACACTCATCGTTTATTTATTAATTTATTATTGTTATTATTATTATCATTATTAGTATGACTATTATCATTATCATTATTATATTATTGTTATTTTAATTATTATTATCATTTTCGATATTTTTCTCCTTCATCTTATTATCATTAAAGGGATGGTCCGGGCTGAAAGTTTTATAGTTTTATAAATAGGGCAGGATTCACTGAGCAAATTACCGAAAAATTCATAAAAACTGGATAACAAATAACAAAGTTATTGAATTTTAAAAGTCAATGCGGCAAGGGCGAAATAAAATGTATGATGTGTGTGATCTTTTATTTACAAAATTCTGTGAATTTCATGCATTTTCCGCAATGCGTTTTTTTTTTCATTCTTCCTCATTTGTTTTATTAGCGAGAAATAATTAATATTAATCAATGTATCATTTCTTCCGATGATCCGCTTTCTTTTGATTTTCCCTTTTTGCAGGCAAAACGATGATGGGTAAATAACCCTACACGCTGAGCTCATATGTCAAATCTGATATCATATACTACTAAATGAAAAAAATAATATATCAAGCAAATTTGATAATTGAAAATGTTAAATGTACTAACATATCGAGTATGTTTATTGTGCATGAGTCCTACCGCATGAATAAAATATTGACAATGCACGTTATAAAGAAGTTTATTGGTGTCATTTATATATAATGTGAACAGCAAATGATGTCCATTTCATTTTTTTCAGGAAAGGGGAAGTCAAATTAATCCTTACCAGATTAATATTTTCAATGACGGGGTAATTATCGATATCACAAATAAGAGGTGTAGTAAATATAATTTCTGATATTGTCGAAAGCAATATCTTACTTTTCCGATAGATGATCCATTACAAACATATTACTTGAATAAACAAAGGTTTAACAAATTATAAAGATCTAAATTTCTACAAATTGTTAGTAATTGCTACCTTCACACCCCATCGCTTCGTTATTTCTTTTTCCGCTTTTATCTTTCAATTTTCTGTATGTTTGATTTGTCAAGAATTACATGTATATAGCTTATACATTTCTTCAATCTTAAATTTCATCTTTATCCTTTATTTCTAAATATGCAAAGTAGGCTACAGCTATAAGTTGATTTATTTATTTTAAACTATTTGTTTTCTTTATGCTTTTGATAAGTGGAAGTAACGCTGCCAGTGTTTGTGCTGGTGGTCGTGGTGGTGGAGGTGTGCTGTTTCCCCCTTGATTTCTTGTTATCATTCTCGACATTATCCATGGCATCTTTACCATCATCCCTATCGTCATCATCATCAGTTAGATTACAGGAAATTTGACGCATATTGTTGATGCAAAATGTCTTAAAGTCGAAACAAATATTTTAATAAAAATTATGTATTTTGATGGCAATAAGTCAATGGAAGGTGTTGGGGAAAGAGACAGAGGAATTTTAATCTTGATCTCAACGGAGAGAAAAGCTATTGTTCGTATCGGAACCTTTGAAAGTATTCAATTGTCAAATCAAAAGACGCGCGCGTGGCCCGATTTCTATAAACATCCTGTGCTAAATTGCTTTCCTCGATAATAGGTCAGGAGGGAGCGCGGATTAGACATTCCTCATGAAAGGGAGTCTGGGCATCTATTGTTTATGACTTGGTGGAATGAACAATAAAATGTAGTCGCTATCAGACAGGTTGCTACTTTGGTCGAACATTATTCTTTTTAATGCCGAACAGATATAATGAATATTTCACCCCCATCATGAAATGTCCAGAGTGAATTTTACCTGTTTTATCTATCGTTCTTTCACTGTTGAGCTACGATTTTATATCAAATAGTGATCCCATTGGGTTTCCTGGCATGTCGACGAAGACCGTTGACTTTTTTTCAAACCGCTTGCTATGTGTGCTCACTCGCTGAATGAAATGAAGCCTACAGTTTGATAATAATCAATTATTCAAAGGCAAAATATGCAATGAGGCCCTTTTCTTGTCTCAGATTTTCATATTTTCATATTTATACTGCATTATATTTTCCACAAGAAAAAGAATATCCAGCATCTATTGTCCATTTCTTGGCATGCACGAGATGCATAGTTGGCTTAGATTAATATCCTTTCATAGATGAGGCTACAAAGATCAGATATGATCATATTTGAAAATATTTTTTCCAGAAATCTTTATATCCTTTCCTATACAAATCGTCTTTATTTCATAACAAAATATACAATTTACCCAGGTCCTTTGCCGGATATAGTGGGGCAAAGTCCGCTTCACTGGCAATATGCAGGAATTTGGAGTGTATATATACATACATATATATACATGTATATATATATATATAAACCGTAGCTCATTACGTGTTTGTTATATATCAATGTACCTATATGGCATATAGGTACATTGATATAAAACAAACACATAATGAGCTACGTGCAGTACATAAGAAATCGTAGTATGGGGAGATGTGTAACTATAAAAGGAATGAATTATGTGGACAGATGTCACGGGAAGAGAAAGTAAAATAAAAGTGAAAAAAAAACCGAGATGAAAAAGAAAGGAGAGAGAGTCCAGAGATTACGAGAGATGGATGGATAGATAGATAGAGATGTGAGATCAATTACGTAATAATGATAATGTATAAATATTATGCTAGAATTATGTTTTGTAATAAATACATTTAATTTTGTATTCAACCTGGGTCATCACAAAAAAGGGCTAAAATCAACATAAACATTTCCACCTGACCTCACATTTTTTTAGGCGGGGGTTCAGACCAGAAATACAGAACAAATAGGCTTATTTTCATTTTGAAAATTTGTATTGATTTTTAGTTTGTAACTGATCTGCATTTCCTCTTCTTGATTCACGAAAAAAAATCTAGTTCTGTGTACTTTGCCAAGAACGCTCACATAATTTTGTGGGATTTTACACCCCAAACCTGTTATACCCCTTTCATAAACCTAATTATGCGGCTAATTATATAGCAGCATAATTTGGTCGTAAAATCGGAAGAGGACCAGAGTTATCCACATTATTTTTATGCTGCAATTATCGGCATAATAGCAGCATCGGGACCAGATTTTGACTTTATGAACGCATTTCGAAACTAAGGCGGGTAATTGCCATGGAGCGATCACAAGGTCACCCTTTTCAAACGCAACCGCATCCGGGGGGGTGCGGTTTCCATGACGATTATCCTCCTTTTTCAGGACGGGCGCTCGTAAAAATAATGCGGATTATTTTCGGAGTTTATGAACGCAATTTTTATTGAATTATCCGCATAGGTTTATGAAAGGGGTATTAGTGTATTGAATCTGTCCGATCCCTCTTTATCTATATTTAAATACATCATCTTTAGTTTTCTATATTTTGTCTCCTTGTGACTGGCAATAACTTTGTTACAGTACGAAAGCCCGTATGTACGACGAATAGACCCTGACAAAATATGACCAAACTTTACACTGATTCATGATCGAACGATAGTTGACTGGGTCGCAAATGTTTGTTGGCGACACTGGATAGAAATCGCCTACATTATCCAAAACAGTATATAGTTGAGTGCATCGCACACCACAAATCGTATCCAGGTTACGATTTTTCCAAAGCATGTTTTGCATTACGACAATATTGACAAGAATTGAAATGACATAAAAATTTACTCTGCACTAATAATTTTGTTGCGGAATACCGCGCATTCTAAAAAAATTACCGGGTCTTGTTTTGAAGACTACACGAATGTAAGGGTACGGTCGGCTGCACTGTGAAGATACATGGCTCTAATATATTATTGTGTGTGTTTGCGTGGGGATCGCAGCTGTGCTGTGATTGGTCACTTGATCGACGACAATGCCCTTTTTTGGAAAAGGACGGTTTCAATTGTGTGTGTATAAACCCTCTCGTATTTCAGAGGAAATAACTTGAATAGCAAAATAGTATTTCATTCAAAAGATCATTATTTTTCATATTTTTGTTTGTTCAGTTACATCAATAGATACGTCATTTGAAAGGGTAAACATTGAACTTTCATTTTATATTCTTAATTTCTTGGTATCTCTACAATTCCTTGGGTTATTTACTCTTTGAAATGTTCATGAAATCATAATTTTCTAGGTTTTACTTATTGAAAAAAACGATGTAAAATATTTCATCTTTTCTCAATTTTTCCAAACGCAGATTTGAAAGGTCATAACATGATCATAAAGTCCATGAACCATGCATCATTTCATGTGTAGAAGTTTTCATTATACAACGTACGGGTAAAGAGTTATTACCGTTTTAAAATCAGTCTTTGCTTACGTTTCGGTCAATTTAGGATTCCTCGAATATCCCTGGCACTAGAGGGGTATTGGACCTGGCATAGTAAGAGTTAACAAAAATTGGCGTGTGGAACCCTACCCTTAACAAGTATTGGAAACACAACGATACTCTTGGCAAATATTCCCTGAAATGAACCCCTAAACAAGTACAGGAATGTTTTATTGTTACGGGTCCTTCTGTCGTCGGCTTTACCTTATTTGGTTGAGTACGACCCCACCTTCTACACCCCGCGCAAATCGGACTATAAACACGAAGTTTTGGGGCATAAAGGACATCCTTTATAAAACATTTTAATTGTTTTATCATCCCCGCAAATTTGACCCTAAACACGTAATTTTCCTCGCGAAATAGATACCCTTTTTCCATTATTTTTGTGTGTTTGACACCCTTATCACGTTACATACGTAACGTGCCCTATCGTGAAAAAGACATCCTTTTTACGTGTTTTTTGGTCGCGCATGGTATCCACTCGTCAATGTAAGTGCCCCCCCCCCCCAGGGGACAATGGTGGCACTGGGGCATGTAGGATACCAAGGTTTCACACTAAAATGAAAATCTAAATTAGTAAGCTACTTCCATGGGCGAAAATCCCAGGGGGGGGGGCAGGGGGACGTGTCCCTCATACCAAAAATAGTAGGGGAACATTTGCCAAGTTGTCCAGGTTCTGGTCCCCCTAACTTTGGGGACATATTTACGCCCTATTTCAGTGAAATTCTTATTAAAGTTCTGATCTTACAAATCAAGACAAAACAATACGAAAACTCATACGACTATAGGACCACGAATGAGAAACTAGTGACAGATCAAAGTATTATTCTGGCGCGTTCTCGTGAATATATATGCAATGTGATGATGTCATTTTTTATATTTTTATATAAATTTGTCTCCGAGAATGTGACAATATACATCTGACTGTTGTTTTTACTGTGTAAGAGGTCTATATGTGTTAGGTGATGTCTGAGGGTTTGCCTGCATGGTGGTATGACCAATCACGATAGTGGTTTACAGTACACCAGGTGTAACATTCTGAAAATGAACTAGAAAAGATAACCGAGATCCAACTAAAACAGACAGGTGAGAAAGTGAAGGTTAGAAAGTAGAGTATCTTCACTGTAAAACATATTGGGTAAAACTTTTACCACCGCGAGGGTAATTATGTGTCCAAACAATTTTATTTTCGGTGGTATTTTACCAAATGCGGGAAGCATATTGTCCAGTATAAAAAAATAAGCAGCAATCAAAATCGGACAACAAATAACGAAGTTATCGATTTGTAAAATTTATCAATATTTTATGAAAATAGTTCTATGCACATTGTCATGAATATTTATTAGGTGGGCTGATGAAGTCCTATCCATACTTTCATTTTTCTTATGTTATTACATGAAATCATAAATAAATCATTTTTTCATACATGCGTATGATGTGTCCCCATTATGATGAATTCGGTTGCCGCAATAAATAACTAATGAACTCAATCAGTTGTCAATCTAATTGGTAGAAAACTTTTGAATAGACCTAATTTTAAATAATAAAATAGAGCCTGGAATCCCTTTAAATATTGGACCCTTTGTAAGTGTACGTGTGTATAATAGTGGGTGTGTGGATGGAGGTTGTGTGTTTGGGATTCGTTGTCTCTGTGTGGGTGTGTTTGTGTGTGGATGGATGTTGTGTGTTTGGGATTCTTTGTCTCTGTGTGGGTATGTATGTTTGTGTGTGGATGAAGGTTGTGTGTTTGAGATTCGTTGTCTCTGTGTGGGTATGTATGTTTGTGTGTGGATGAAGGTTGTGTGTTTGGGATTCGTTGTCTCTGTGTGGGTATGTATGTTTGTGTGTGGATGGAGGTTGTGTGTTTGGGATTCGTTGTCTCTGTGTGGGTATGTATGTTTGTGTGTGGATGAAGGTTGTGTGTTTGGGATTCGTTGTCTCTGTGTGGGTATGTATGTTTGTGTGTGGATGAAGGTTGTGTGTTTGGGATTCGTTGTCTCTGTTTGGGTGTGGATGAAGGTTGTGTGTTTGGGATTCGTTGTCTCTGTGTGGGTATGTATGTGTGTTTGTGTTTGGATGAAGGTTTTGTGTTTGGTATTCGTTGTCTCTGTGTGGGTATGTATGTTTGTGTGTGGATGAAGGTTGTGTGTTTGGGATTCGTTGTCTCTGTGTGGGTATGTATGTTTGTGTGTGGATGAAGGTTGTGTGTTTGGGATTCGTTGTCTCTGTGTGGGTATGTTTGTGTGTGGATGAAGGTTGTGTGTTAGGGATTTGTTGTCTCTGTGTGGGTATGTATGTTTGTGTATGGATGAAGGTTGTGTGTTTGGGATTCATTGTCCCTGTGTGGGTGTGTTTGTGTGTGGATGAAGGTTGTGTGTTTGGGATTCGTTGTCTCTGTGTGGGTACATGTATGTTTGTGTGTGGATGAAGGTTGTGTGTTTGGGATTCGTTGTCTCTGTGTGGGTATGTATGTTTGTGTGTGGAAGAAGGTTGTGTGTTTTGGGGGATTCGTTGTCTCGGTGTGGGTATGTATGTTTGTGTATGGATGAAGGTTGTGCGTTTGGGATTCGTTGTCTCTGTGTGGATATGTATGTTTGTGTGTGGATGAAGGTTGTGTGTTTGGGATTCGTTTTCTCTGTGTGGGTATGTATGTTTGTGTGTGGATGAAGGTTGTGTGTTTGGGATTCATTGTCCCTGTGTGGGTGTGTTTGTGTGTGGATGAAGGTCGTGTGTTTGGGATTCGTTGTCTCTGTGTGGGTATGTATGTTTGTGTGTGGATGAAGGTTGTGTGTTTGGGATTCGTTGTCTCTGTGTGGGTATGCATGTTTGTGTGTGGATGAAGGTTGTGTGTTTGGGATTCGTTGTCTCTGTGTGGGTATGTATGTTTGTCTGTGGATGGAGGTTGTGTGTTTGGGATTCGTTGTCTCTGTGTGGGTATGTATGTTTGTGTGTGGATGAAGGTTGTGTGTTTGGGATTCGTTGTCTCTGTGTGGGTATGTATGTTTGTGTGTGGATGAAGGCTGTGTGTTTGGGATTCGTTGTCTCTGTTTGGGTGTGGATGAAGGTTGTGTGTTTGGGATTCGTTGTCTCTGTGTGGGTATGTATGTGTGTTTGTGTTTGGATGAAGGTTTTGAGTTTGGTACTCGTTGTCTCTGTGTGGGTATGTATGTTTGTGTGTGGATGAAGGTTGTGTGTTTGGGATTCGTTGTCTCTGTGTGGGTATGTATGTTTGTGTGTGGATGATGGTTGTGTGTTTGGGATTCGTTGTCTCTGTGTGGGTATGTTTGTGTGTGGATGAAGGTTGTGTGTTAGGGATTCGTTGTCTCTGTGTGGGTATGTATGTTGTGTATGGATGAAGGTTGTGTGTTTGGGATTCATTGTCCCTGTGTGGGTGTGTTTGTGTGTGGATGAAGGTTGTGTGTTTGGGATTCGTTGTCTCTGTGTGGGTATGCATGTTTGTGTGTGGATGAAGGTTGTGTGTTTGGGATTCGTTGTCTCTGTGTGGGTATGTATGTTTGTGTGTGGATGAAGGTTGTGTGTTTGGGATTCATTGTCTCTGTGTGGGTATGTATGTTTGTGTGTGGATGAAGGTTGTGTGTTTGGGATTCGTTGTCTCTGTGTGGGTGTGTATGTTTGTGTGTGGATGGAGGTTGTGTGTTTGGGATTCGTTTTCTCTATGTGGGTATGTCTGTGTGGATGAAGGTTGTTTGTTTGGGATTCGTTGTCTCTGTGTGGGTATGTATGCTTGTGTGTGGATGGAGGTTGTTTGTTTGGGATTCGTTGTCTCTGTGTGGGTGTGTATGTTTGTGTGTGGATGGAGGTTGTGTGTTTGGGATTCGTTTTCTCTATGTGGGTATGTCTGTGTGGATGAAGGTTGTTTGTTTGGGATTCGTTGTCTCTGTGTGGGTATGTATGCTTGTGTGTGGATGGAGGTTGTTTGTTTGGGATTCGTTGTCTGTGTGTGGGTATGTATGTTTGTGTGTGGATGAAGGTTGTGTGTTTGGGATTCGTTTTCTCTGTGTGGGTATGTATGTTTGTGTGTGGTTGAAGGTTGTGTGTTTGGGATTCATTGTCCCTGTGTGGGTGTGTTTGTGTGTGGATGAAGGTCGTGTGTTTGGGATTCGTTGTCTCTGTGTGGGTATTGTATGTTTTTGTGTGGATGAAGGTTGTGTGTTTGGGATTCGTTGTCTCTGTGTGGGTATGCATGTTTGTGTGTGGATGAAGGTTGTGTGTTTGGGATTCGTTGTCTCTGTGTGGGTATGTATGTTTGTGTGTGGATGAAGGTTGTGTGTTTGGGATTCATTGTCTCTGTGTGGGTATGTATGTTTGTGTGTGGATGAAGGTTGTGTGTTTGGGATTCGTTGTCTCTGTGTGGGTATGTATGTTTGTGTGTGGATGGAGGTTGTGTGTTTGGGATTCGTTGTCTCTGTGTGGGTATGTCTGTGTGGATGAAGGTTGTGTGTTTGGGATTCGTTGTCTCTGTGTGGGTATGTATGTTTGTGTGTGGATGGAGGTTGTGTGTTTGGGATTCGTTGTCTCTGTGTGGGTATGTATGTTTGTGTGTGGATGAAGGTTGTGTGTTTGGGATTCGTTGTCTCTGTGTGGGTATGTATGTTTGTGTGTGGATGAAGGTTGTGTGTTTGGGATTCGTTGTCTGTGTGTGGGTATGTATATTTGTGTGTGGATGGAGGTTGTGTGTTTGGGATTCGTTGTCTCTGTGTGTGGATGAAGGTTTTGTGTTTCGGATTCGTTGTCTCTGTGTGGGTATGTATGTTTGTGTGTGGATGAAGGTTGTGTGTTTGGGATTCGTTGTCTCTGTGTGGGTATGTATGTTTGTGTGTGGATGAAGGTTGTGTGTTAGGGATTCGTTGTCTCTGTGTGGGTATGTATGTTTGTGTGTGGATGAAGCTTGTGTGTTTGGGATTCGTTGTCTCTGTGTGGGTGTGTATGTTTGTGTGTGGATGGAGGTCGTGTATTTGGGATTCGTTGTCTCTGTGTGGGTATGTATGTATGTGTGTGGATGAAGGTTGTGTGTTAGGGATTCGTTGTCTCTGTGTGGGTATGTATGTTTGTGTGTGGATGAAGGTTGTGTGTTTGGGATTCGTTGTCTCTGTGTGGGTATGTCTGTGTGGATGAAGGTTGTGTGTTTGGGATTCGTTGTCTCTGTGTGGGTATGTATGTTTGTGTGTGGATGAAGGTTGTGTGTTTGGGATTCGTTGTCTCTGTGTGGGTATGTATGTTTGTGTGTGGATGAAGGTTGTGTGTTTGGGATTCGTTGTCTCTGTGTGGGTATGTATGTTTGTGTGTGGATGAAGGTTGTGTGTTTGGGATTCGTTGTCTCTGTGTGGGTATGTATGTTTGTGTGTGGATGAAGGTTGTGTGTTTGGGATTCGTTGTCTCTGTGTGGGTATGTCTGTGTGGATGAAGGTTGTGTGTTTGGGATTCGTTGTCTCTGTGTGGGTATGTATGTTTGTGTGTGGATGAAGGTTGTGTGTTTGGGATTCGTTGTCTCTGTGTGGGTATGTATGTTTGTGTGTGGATGAAGGTTGTGTGTTTGGGATTCGTTGTCTCTGTTTGGGTGTGGATGAAGGTTGTGTGTTTGGGATTCGTTGTCTCTGTGTGGGTATGTATGTGTGTTTGTGTTTGGATGAAGGTTTTGTGTTTGGTATTCGTTGTCTCTGTGTGGGTATGTATGTTTGTGTGTGGATGAAGGTTGTGTGTTTGGGATTCGTTGTCTCTGTGTGGGTATGTATGTTTGTGTGTGGATGAAGGTTGTGTGTTTGGGATTCGTTGTCTCTGTGTGGGTATGTCTGTGTGTGGATGAAGGTTGTGTGTTAGGGATTTGTTGTCTCTGTGTGGGTATGTATGTTTGTGTATGGATGAAGGTTGTGTGTTTGGGATTCATTGTCCCTGTGTGGGTGTGTTTGTGTGTGGATGAAGGTTGTGTGTTTGGGATTCGTTGTCTCTGTGTGGGTACATGTATGTTTGTGTGTGGATGAAGGTTGTGTGTTTGGGATTCGTTGTCTCTGTGTGGGTATGTATGTTTGTGTGTGGAAGAAGGTTGTGTGTTTTGGGGGATTCGTTGTCTCGGTGTGGGTATGTATGTTTGTGTATGGATGAAGGTTGTGCGTTTGGGATTCGTTGTCTCTGTGTGGATATGTATGTTTGTGTGTGGATGAAGGTTGTGTGTTTGGGATTCGTTTTCTCTGTGTGGGTATGTATGTTTGTGTGTGGATGAAGGTTGTGTGTTTGGGATTCATTGTCCCTGTGTGGGTGTGTTTGTGTGTGGATGAAGGTCGTGTGTTTGGGATTCGTTGTCTCTGTGTGGGTATGTATGTTTGTGTGTGGATGAAGGTTGTGTGTTTGGGATTCGTTGTCTCTGTGTGGGTATGCATGTTTGTGTGTGGATGAAGGTTGTGTGTTTGGGATTCGTTGTCTCTGTGTGGGTATGTATGTTTGTCTGTGGATGGAGGTTGTGTGTTTGGGATTCGTTGTCTCTGTGTGGGTATGTATGTTTGTGTGTGGATGAAGGTTGTGTGTTTGGGATTCGTTGTCTCTGTGTGGGTATGTATGTTTGTGTGTGGATGAAGGCTGTGTGTTTGGGATTCGTTGTCTCTGTTTGGGTGTGGATGAAGGTTGTGTGTTTGGGATTCGTTGTCTCTGTGTGGGTATGTATGTGTGTTTGTGTTTGGATGAAGGTTTTGAGTTTGGTACTCGTTGTCTCTGTGTGGGTATGTATGTTTGTGTGTGGATGAAGGTTGTGTGTTTGGGATTCGTTGTCTCTGTGTGGGTATGTATGTTTGTGTGTGGATGATGGTTGTGTGTTTGGGATTCGTTGTCTCTGTGTGGGTATGTTTGTGTGTGGATGAAGGTTGTGTGTTAGGGATTCGTTGTCTCTGTGTGGGTATGTATGTTGTGTATGGATGAAGGTTGTGTGTTTGGGATTCATTGTCCCTGTGTGGGTGTGTTTGTGTGTGGATGAAGGTTGTGTGTTTGGGATTCGTTGTCTCTGTGTGGGTATGCATGTTTGTGTGTGGATGAAGGTTGTGTGTTTGGGATTCGTTGTCTCTGTGTGGGTATGTATGTTTGTGTGTGGATGAAGGTTGTGTGTTTGGGATTCATTGTCTCTGTGTGGGTATGTATGTTTGTGTGTGGATGAAGGTTGTGTGTTTGGGATTCGTTGTCTCTGTGTGGGTGTGTATGTTTGTGTGTGGATGGAGGTTGTGTGTTTGGGATTCGTTTTCTCTATGTGGGTATGTCTGTGTGGATGAAGGTTGTTTGTTTGGGATTCGTTGTCTCTGTGTGGGTATGTATGCTTGTGTGTGGATGGAGGTTGTTTGTTTGGGATTCGTTGTCTCTGTGTGGGTGTGTATGTTTGTGTGTGGATGGAGGTTGTGTGTTTGGGATTCGTTTTCTCTATGTGGGTATGTCTGTGTGGATGAAGGTTGTTTGTTTGGGATTCGTTGTCTCTGTGTGGGTATGTATGCTTGTGTGTGGATGGAGGTTGTTTGTTTGGGATTCGTTGTCTGTGTGTGGGTATGTATGTTTGTGTGTGGATGAAGGTTGTGTGTTTGGGATTCGTTTTCTCTGTGTGGGTATGTATGTTTGTGTGTGGATGAAGGTTGTGTGTTTGGGATTCATTGTCCCTGTGTGGGTGTGTTTGTGTGTGGATGAAGGTCGTGTGTTTGGGATTCGTTGTCTCTGTGTGGGTATTGTATGTTTTTGTGTGGATGAAGGTTGTGTGTTTGGGATTCGTTGTCTCTGTGTGGGTATGCATGTTTGTGTGTGGATGAAGGTTGTGTGTTTGGGATTCTTTGTCTCTGTGTGGGTATGTATGTTTGTGTGTGGATGAAGGTTGTGTGTTTGGGATTCGTTGTCTCTGTGTGGGTATGTATGTTTGTGTGTGGATGAAGGTTGTGTGTTTGGGATTCGTTGTCTCTGTGTGGGTATGTATGTTTGTGTGTGGATGAAGGTTGTGTGTTTGGGATTCGTTGTCTCTATGTGGGTATGTCTGTGTGGATGAAGGTTGTGTGTTTGGGATTCGTTGTCTCTGTGTGGGTATGTATGCTTGTGTGTGGATGGAGGTTGTGTGTTTGGGATTCGTTGTCTCTGTGTGGGTATGTATGTTTGTGTGTGGATGAAGGTTGTGTGTTTGGGATTCGTTGTCTCTGTGTGGGTATGTATGTTTGTGTGTGGATGAAGGTTGTGTGTTTGGGATTCGTTGTCTGTGTGTGGGTATGTATATTTGTGTGTGGATGGAGGTTGTGTGTTTGGGATTCGTTGTCTCTGTGTGTGTATGTATGTTTGTGTGTGTTTGGGATTCGTTGTCTCTGTGTGGGTATGTATGTTTGTGTGTGGATGAAGGTTGTGTGTTTGGGATTCGTTGTCTCTGTGTGGGTATGTATGTTTGTGTGTGGATGAAGGTTGTGTGTTTGGGATTCGTTGTCTCTGTGTGGGTATGTATGTTTGTGTGTGGATGAAGCTTGTGTGTTTGGGATTCGTTGTCTCTGTGTGGGTGTGTATGTTTGTGTGTGGATGGAGGTCGTGTATTTGGGATTCGTTGTCTCTGTGTGGGTATGTATGTATGTGTGTGGATGAAGGTTGTGTGTTAGGGATTCGTTGTCTCTGTGTGGGTATGTATGTTTGTGTGTGGATGGAGGTTGTGTGTTTGGGATTCGTTTTCTCTATGTGGGTATGTCTGTGTGGATGAAGGTTGTGTGTTTGGGATTCGTTGTCTCTGTGTGGGTATGTATGCTTGTGTGTGGATGAAGGTTGTGTGTTTGGGATTCGTTGTCTCTGTGTGGGTATGTATGTTTGTGTGTGGATGAAGGTTGTGTGTTTGGGATTCGTTGTCTCTGTGTGGGTATGCATGTTTGTGTGTGGATGAAGGTTGTGTGTTTGGGATTCGTTGTCTCTGTGTGGGTATGTATGTTTGTGTGTGGATGGAGGTTGTGTGTTTGGGATTCGTTTTCTCTATGTGGGTATGTCTGTGTGGATGAAGGTTGTGTGTTTGGGATTCGTTGTCTCTGTGTGGGTATGTATGCTTGTGTGTGGATGGAGGTTGTGTGTTTGGGATTCGTTGTCTCTGTGTGGGTATGTATGTTTGTGTGTGGATGAAGGTTGTGTGTTTGGGATTCGTTGTCTCTGTGTGGGTATGCATGTTTGTGTGTGGATGAAGTTTGTGTGTTTGGGATTCGTTGTCTCTGTGTGGGTATGTATGTTTGTGTGTGGATGGAGGTTGTGTGTTTGGGATTCGTTGTCTCTGTGTGTTGATGAAGGTTGTGTGTTTCGGATTCGTTGTCTCTGTGTGGGTATGTATGTTTGTGTGTGGATGAAGGTTGTGTGTTTGGGATTCGTTGTCTCTGTGTGGGTATGTATGTTTGTGTGTGGATGAAGGTTGTGTGTTAGGGATTCGTTGTCTCTGTGTGGGTATGTATGTTTGTGTGTGGATAAAGCTTGTGTGTTTGGGATTCGTTGTCTCTGTGTGGGTATGTATGTTTGTGTGTGGATGAAGGTTGTGTGTTTGGGATTCGTTGTCTCTGTGTGGGTATGTATGTTTGTGTGTGGATGGAGGTTGTGTGTTAGGGATTCGTTGTCTCTGTGTGGGTATGTATGTTTGTGTATGGATGAAGGTTGTGTGTTTGGGATTCGTTTTCTCTATGTGGGTGTGTATGTTTGTGTGTGGATGGAGGTCGTGTATTTGGGATTCGTTGTCTCTGTGTGGGTATGTATGCTTGTGTGTGGATGGAGGTTGTTTGTTTGGGATTCGTTGTCTCTGTGTGGGTATGTATGTTTGTGTGTGGATGAAGGTTGTGTGTTTGGGATTCGTTTTCTCTGTGTGGGTATGTATGTTTGTGTGTGGATGAAGGTTGTGTGTTTGGGATTCATTGTCCCTGTGTGGGTGTGTTTGTGTGTGGATGAAGGTCGTGTGTTTGGGATTCGTTGTCTCTGTGTGGGTATTGTATGTTTTTGTGTGGATGAAGGTTGTGTGTTTGGGATTCGTTGTCTCTGTGTGGGTATGCATGTTTGTGTGTGGATGAAGGTTGTGTGTTTGGGATTCTTTGTCTCTGTGTGGGTATGTATGTTTGTGTGTGGATGAAGGTTGTGTGTTTGGGATTCGTTGTCTCTGTGTGGGTATGTATGTTTGTGTGTGGATGAAGGTTGTGTGTTTGGGATTCGTTGTCTCTGTGTGGGTATGTATGTTTGTGTGTGGATGAAGGTTGTGTGTTTGGGATTCGTTTTCTCTATGTGGGTATGTCTGTGTGGATGAAGGTTGTGTGTTTGGGATTCGTTGTCTCTGTGTGGGTATGTATGCTTGTGTGTGGATGGAGGTTGTGTGTTTGGGATTCGTTGTCTCTGTGTGGGTATGTATGTTTGTGTGTGGATGAAGGTTGTGTGTTTGGGATTCGTTGTCTCTGTGTGGGTATGTATGTTTGTGTGTGGATGAAGGTTGTGTGTTTGGGATTCGTTGTCTGTGTGTGGGTATGTATATTTGTGTGTGGATGGAGGTTGTGTGTTTGGGATTCGTTGTCTCTGTGTGTGGATGAAGGTTTTGTGTTTCGGATTCGTTGTCTCTGTGTGGGTATGTATGTTTGTGTGTGGATGAAGGTTGTGTGTTTGGGATTCGTTGTCTCTGTGTGGGTATGTATGTTTGTGTGTGGATGAAGGTTGTGTGTTTGGGATTCGTTGTCTCTGTGTGGGTATGTATGTTTGTGTGTGGATGAAGCTTGTGTGTTTGGGATTCGTTGTCTCTGTGTGGGTATGTATGTTTGTGTGTGGATGAAGGTTGTGTGTTTGGGATTCGTTGTCTCTGTGTGGGTATGTATGTTTGTGTGTGGATGGAGGTTGTGTGTTAGGGATTCGTTGTCTCTGTGTGGGTATGTATGTTTGTGTATGGATGAAGGTTGTGTGTTTGGGATTCGTTTTCTCTGTGTGGGTGTGTATGTTTGTGTGTGGATGGAGGTCGTGTATTTGGGATTCGTTGTCTCTGTGTGGGTATGTATGTATGTGTGTGGATGAAGGTTGTGTGTTAGGGATTCGTTGTCTCTGTGTGGGTATGTATGTTTGTGTGTGGATGGAGGTTGTGTGTTTGGGATTCGTTTTCTCTATGTGGGTATGTCTGTGTGGATGAAGGTTGTGTGTTTGGGATTCGTTGTCTCTGTGTGGGTATGTATGCTTGTGTGTTGATGGAGGTTGTGTGTTTGGGATTCGTTGTCTCTGTGTGGGTATGTATGTTTGTGTGTGGATGAAGGTTGTGTGTTTGGGATTCGTTGTCTCTGTGTGGGTATGCATGTTTGTGTGTGGATGAAGGTTGTGTGTTTGGGATTCGTTGTCTCTGTGTGGGTATGTATATTTGTGTGTGGATGGAGGTTGTGTGTTTGGGATTCGTTGTCTCTGTGTGTTGATGAAGGTTGTGTGTTTCGGATTCGTTGTCTCTGTGTGGGTATGTATGTTTGTGTGTGGATGAAGGTTGTGTGTTTGGGATTCGTTGTCTCTGTGTGGGTATGTATGTTTGTGTGTGGATGAAGGTTGTGTGTTTGGGATTCGTTGTCTCTGTGTGGGTATGTATGTTTGTGTGTGGATAAAGCTTGTGTGTTTGGGATTCGTTGTCTCTGTGTGGGTATGTATGTTTGTGTGTGGATGAAGGTTGTGTGTTTGGGATTCGTTGTCTCTGTGTGGGTATGTATGTTTGTGTGTGGATGGAGGTTGTGTGTTAGGGATTCGTTGTCTCTGTGTGGGTATGTATGTTTGTGTATG
Organism: Lytechinus variegatus; assembly: GCF_018143015.1. Lineage (NCBI taxonomy): Eukaryota > Metazoa > Echinodermata > Echinoidea > Temnopleuroida > Toxopneustidae > Lytechinus > Lytechinus variegatus. The sequence continues at coordinate 45,529,602 of NC_054745.1, forward strand.
GATGAAGGTTGTGTGTTTGGGATTCGTTGTCTCTGTGTGGGTATGTATGTTTGTGTATGGATGAAGGTCGTGTGTTTGGGATTCGTTGTCTCTGTGTGGGTATGTATGTTTGTGTGTGGATGAAGGTTGTGTGTTTGGGATTCGTTGTCTCTGTGTGGGTATGTATGTTTGTGTGTGGATGAAGGTTGTGTGTTAGGGATTCGTTGTCTCTGTGTGGGTATGTATGTTTGTGTATGGATGAAGGTTGTGTGTTTGGGATTCGTTTTCTCTGTGTGGGTATGTATGTTTGTGCATGGATGAAGGTTGTGTGTTTGGGATTCATTGTCCATGTGTGGGTGTGTTTGTGTGTGGATGAAGGTCGTGTGTTTTGGATTCGTTGTCTCTGTGTGGGTATGTATATTTGTGTATGGATGAAGGTCGTGTGTTTGGGATTCGTTGTCTCTGTGTGGGTATGTATGTTTGTGTGTGGATGAAGGTTGTGTGTTTGGGATTCGTTGTCTCTGTGTGGGTATGTATGTTTGTGTGTGGATGAAGGTTGTGTGTTAGGGATTCGTTGTCTCTGTGTGGGTATGTATGTTTGTGTATGGATGAAGGTTGTGTGTTTGGGATTCGTTTTCTCTGTGTGGGTATGTATGTTTGTGCATGGATGAAGGTTGTGTGTTTGGGATTCATTGTCCATGTGTGGGTGTGTTTGTGTGTGGATGAAGGTCGTGTGTTTTGGATTCGTTGTCTCTGTGTGGGTATGTATATTTGTGTGTGGATGAAGGTTGTGTGTTTTGGGGGATTCGTTATCTCGGTGTGGGTATGTATGTTTGTGTATGGATGAAGGTTGTGTGTTTGGGATTCGTTGTCTCTGTGTGAATATGTATGTTTGTGTGTGGATGAAGGTTGTGTGTTTGGGATTCATTGTCCCTGTGTGGGTGTGTTTGTGTGTGGATGAAGGTCGTGTGTTTGGGATTCGTTTTCTCTGTGTGGGTATGTGTGTTTGTGTGTGGATGAAGGTTGTGTGTTTGGGATTCGTTGTCTCTGTGTGGGTACGCATGTTTGTGTGTGGATGAAGGTTGTGTGTTTGGGATTCGTTGTCTCTGTGTGGGTATGTATGTTCATAGAGCTATTAGCTCCATGGTATGTTTGTGTCTGGATGTGTGTGAGCATAGAGCTATTAACAGATCTATGGTGTGAGGGTGTCGGGGTGTGTGTGGTTGTGTGTTGGGAAGTTCGGGAAGAGGTCTGTCAACTTGGCGAAGCAGAAATTTGAATGGTCTTCTGCAGTTTGTCCCATATATTGTAATGCATGCAAAATCAATATAAAAATACGCAGGGTGGATAACCTTACCACGACCTAATGATAGTAGTAATACATGAGATATGTATAGCGCACTATGCTAAAGGCGCTTCAGAGCAGAACAACAACAAAACCTATTTACATACCTGTCTAAACATACATGTCTGAACAATAAGTCAATGTCTATCAAAAAGCACTCCTAAAATATGTTTTACCATGACAGTGGTCACTAAATTCTGGGTTTTCAACCTCTGTGGAAGAAAATTCCACAGGTTAGGCTTTGCATGAGCAACTAGAATTTTTAAGAGATTAGATGATGAGGATCGTAAGGTCACTGAGGATTGATAATTATCAGTCAAAGACTTATTGTTATTGGGGAAGTTATAAACAAATAAATGATTATTTGTTATACTAAAGACCGTTCTTTAAAGTGTTGGGACAATTTTCTTAGTCACTCCGTATTGTCTCATCAGGAGTATGAATCATTTTAATTGGTAAATGAACTATATTTATTATTTTGGAAGTTTTGTTGTGAATCCAAAATAATGAAAGAAAAAATCAGAAAATTGTTATTCGCTAGCGCTGATCTTCATTTCAGTGTTTTGGTTGTCATATTATTTTTTTAGCCTGGAATACCCACTATTTCCCCTTAAACTCATGTGTTAAAATGAGATTTGAATAAAAAATCGCCCAGAATAAGTCTTTATAATGACACCATCCAAACCTTTATGATTTGGTAGTTCATCTAATATCCTACCAACGCCAAAATTATGAAAAGATGTTTTGCAGCATTTTTTCGCGAACTTGGTTGCATTCACAGTGCTCACTGGGTTTCTTTGGCAACTAATTAATTTCCCATAAAATCCAGCATGGACAAAGTACTGCTCTCCCATGGGACTGAACAGATCCAGTAGTAATCCCTCTCTATGCCCATATGAACAAAATTGTTTAGATATGCACCGTTGATTTTATATGAATATTTGTCTAACCATTACGTCATTTTTTCGAAAGGGGATTCCCGAAATTGCCCCATCCAATTTGTGGTGTGCGCCCTTCAACACTGCACTGTGTACAACAGCAACTACGCCATCTACGGCGAACCTCTGACCAACATAATAGCTTGAAGAGGAAGCGTACCAAAATAGGTAAATTTTATGTCGATGAAAAACGAACGTTCTTCAGATGGAATATTTTGGTTATTCATGCTATTATTCATTTCAAAAGGATTATTAACCTCTTTAAAGATTTAAAAAATCAATTAAAAATAGTCATTGCCATTGGTTTTAGGGCACACGAGACTAATTCATCTGCGCGCAATGCATGCCGGACAGGCGAAAGTAAAGATCACATGACTTTGTTGATTTCAATTATTCATCAAAAATAGATCAAGTGTTTGTATATTAAAAGAAAAACGATAGAGATAATGCTATGTTCATACTCTTTCATAATTAAGGCGTTTTGGGAGGCTAGACTGCATTTTTGTATTTCATTTTAATTATTATTACCTAAAATGCAGTTCTGGTTTTTGTGGCAATGAACTGGCCGAAATTATGGTTAGTCTTATTTCAACCCATTTAACTTTCGATTGAGCTGGGCAAGTACCCGATTAACATATCAAGTCCTAATGTACTGTTAATTGTGACTAATGTCAGTGAATTTAAGCAAAATCTATCGAAGGATTGATTTTTAATGATTTTTTGATGAGCTATGATATAACACGTGAGTGAATGGGGGTCTGTAATACTCATGTGTGCCCTATATCGCGACTACACATCTACACTGTCGTTGCTATGGCTAAGCGTTGTTACAACCGATAATTGGGACCTTTCGCAATCTTCACCGACGCTAATATTGGGGTCCCCTTACACAAAAGTTAACGCTTAATCATACACTTGATTTTTAAGATTGATTGTACATTATAGTCAATAGAATCAAACGTAGAAAACTGCTGTACGATCAATGCTAAACTTCGTGATGCAGGGGGGTTACAGGCCCTACAGATCTGCTTTTCGTGTGCAAAATCCTTTCCCGCGACACCCGCACTATGCATACATGTATATTATGACTGATGGCTGGAGATATTCGAAATGCAGGACCTAAAATAGATTATGACATGGATAAGAAAGTGGTTTTTCAAACAGATCGAGTACATATTGAATGAGGAAAAACTTACTGAATGAACGCTTAGATATAGATCATTACAGTCCATCGAATCGATATTGCATTTAATGTGGATTATTGGTGGATCACTGGCAATTGATTTCATGGGTCAGATCAACCTCTCTAGCCAAAACCATTTCTGTACACAGCATATACATGTACAATACGTTTAAGCACGGACCCTATAGGGTCCATGGTTTGAGCTAACGGGTTTCTTTGTTCTATTGTGTACGCCTTCTACACAAACGATATGCCTCGAGCACACGATGTGAGGGGCATTATGTTTTACATTCCCCAGAAATGGGGATTAGATTCAAATTCCGGGGGGACCACTTCCATTGATAAGTGGATACCAGGCGTGACAATGGAGTTTCGAAAAGCACCCTAAACAATGGAAGTAAGTCTTTTTCATATTATGAAAATGCATCTCTTAATTAGTATTTGGATTGTGACACCCTACAATTATTGGATATGTCAGTATCCCTTTTTCAGCATTTTAAACATCGTTTTGACACCCTTATAACGCTACATAGGTCTATACGTAATGTACTTCCCACTCTGTCCCCTTTTACGCGTGGTTGCTCTTGGTATCCACTAATCAATGGAAGTGGGCCCCCCGGGCGGCCTCTCGAGCTCTAGGAGGAGTCAAATGTGGCTTTGGAAAGTCGTCCTCAATCGGATATATCGCTGTTACCATAGTAGCAACCAGAATTTTGCACACGAAACGCATATTGAACGTTTCCGTCGCAGATGCGAAACGAAAAAAAAAATCTCATGTCACACAATTTGCATTGCCGGCTAGAGTTTTACGACGGGCCCAAAAAGTCTCTTCCAAAATCAACTACCGTTGTAATTAGCGTCCGCGTCCTCAAACGAAAGGTCGGGAATGTCGCACCAACGCATAATGTCGCAATCTGCGACATTATGCCAAGAGCGTCCGACGCATAATGTCGCAGTCAACGCATAATGTCGTAGTTTTTCTAACGCATAATGTCACATGTCGCAACGCATAATGTCGCAGCAAATCGTTAACGCATAATGTCACATGTCGCAACGCATAATGTCACAGCGGTATTTTCTTCAGGACTTGAGCTACAGATAAGATATAAAACATGCTTTTACTTAGTATTTTGAGACACGAAAAAGAGAATGAAATTATTTTGAAATCAGGATTACTCTTTGTATGGATATTTGTCGCTTTATTGCCATTTCGTCTACTGCCTTTTCCCCACTATCGCATGGTCTGATATCATTTCGTCTACCATTAGTTAGTCAACTATCAACATAGTCCAATAACCATTTCGTCTAATTACCATCTCGTCTAATAGCCAGTTGGTCTAATAGCCGTTGTGTTTATTATCATTTAGTCTAATTGTATTTTTTTCAGTTGGTCCAATATCCATTTTGTCCAATATCATTTTCTCCTGAAGAGACTGATACCTTGCATTTAATACCTAATCTGACTAAACGTGTTATAAAAAGAAAACCTCTCATTAAACACCCCTCATTTTAATGTGAAAATGCAATGTTCCATATATATTTTGTGCGCTTCCTATCGCATTGCAGCTGCAAGTTCTACTTGCTTGATGTCCATCAATGGGCTAAATATGCATTATGTGGATTTACAACTTCTTGTTTACATGTTTAATTTTGTTCGAGGTGATTTATTGCCTTTGTATTCGCATAGAAATAAACAAAGTAAATAAAAGAGAATTGATAACAAACAACGAGTGTGAGCATTTCTTTTGCTCATTTCGCCTCTCTTCCTCAAAAATGATATTAGTCCAAAGTCTTTTCTCCAGACCCAGTTGTTTCAAAAATTATAATATAAATCCAAAGTCTTTATTCCAGACCCGGTTGGTTCGAAAATAATAATATGAGCCCAAAGTCTTTATTCCAGACCCGGTTGTTTCAAAAATAATAATATGAGCCCAAAGTCTTTATTCCAGACCCGGTTGTTTCAAAAATTATAATATAAATCCAAAGTCTTTATTCCAGACCCGGTTGTTTAAAAAATAATCATATGATCCAAAAGTCTTTTCTCCAGACCCGGTTGTTTCAAAAATTATAATATAAATCCAAAGTCTTTTTCCAGACCCTGTTGTTTCAAAAATTATAATATAAATCAAAATTCTTCATTCCAGACCCGGTTGTTAAAAAAATAATAATATAAGTCCAAAGTCTTTATTCCAGACCCGGTTGTTTAAAAAATAATCATATGAGCCAAAAGTCTTTATTCCAGACCCGGTTGTTTAAAAAATAATCATATGAGCCAAAAGTCTTTATTCCAGACCCGATGTTTCAAAAATGATAATATTAGTCCAAAGTCTTTTCTCCAGACCCGGTTGTTTCAAAAATTATAATATAAATCCAAAGTCTTCATTCCAGACCCGGTTGTTAAAAAAATAATAATATAAGTCCAAAGTCTTTATTCCAGACCCGGTTGTTTAAAAAATAATCGTATGAGCCAAAAGTCTTTATTCCAGACCCGATGTTTCAAAAATGATATTAGTCCAAAGTCTTTTCTCCAGACCCGGTTGTTTCAAAAATTATAATATAAATCCAAAGTCTTCATTCCAGACCCGGTTGTTAAAAAATAATAATATAAGTCCAAAGTCTTTATTCCAGACCCGGTTGTTTAAAAAATAATCATATGAACCAAAAGTCTTTATTCCAGACCCGATTGTTTCAAAAATGATAATATAAGTCCAAAGTCTTTATTCCAGACCCAGTTGTTTAAACAATAATAGTGCAAGTCCAAAGTCTTTTTCCAGACCCTGTTGTTTCAAAAATCATGATATGAATCCAAAATCTTTTTTCCAGACCCGGGTGTTTAAAAAATTATAATTTTAGTCCCAAATGAGATACATTAATGATATTCCAGTGGAATAAAAAATTAGAATCGTGCTTAGTCTTTTCTCCAGACGCTAATGTTAAATTGAAAATCATGCATAGTCTTTGCTCCAGACCCGGTAACTAAAAGCTGAAACTTTAAAGTAATGTGTTTATATAGCACAAAAATGCAAAATCTTTTTTCCAGACCCGGTTAATTAAAAAATTATAATATAAGTCCAAAGTCTTTTTTCCAGACCCATTTATTTCAAAAATTATAATAATTATAAAAAAAAACAAAGACCCACGATCCTATTTATGTTGAATAACATGGAAATGTAGCGTAGTCTTTCTGTCAGACCCAGTTATAAAAGTCATTAAAAACACAACAACAACAACAAAACAAAGACCCTGCAACCATTAAAGGTCAAGTCCTCTTCAGAAAAATGTTGATTTGAATCAATAGAGAAAAATCAGACAAGCACAATGCTGAAAATTTCATCAAAATCGGATGTAAAATAACAAAGTTATGACATTAAAAAATTTTGTTTATTTTTAACAAAATAGTTATATGAACGAGCCAGCTACATCCAAATGAGAGAGTCGATGATGTCACTCACTATTATCTTAACTGGCGATTTCAATCTTCCTAAATTAAAGTGGTGCGATGGCTATATCAAAGAAATTGATGACTCTTCTCTAACACAAATTATGCTTTCTATAATAGAAGAGAATTCGTTATACCAACCTGTATCAGAAGCAACAAGAGTAACAGACACCACAAGTACAACTTTAGATTTGTTATTTTCATCAGACCCCTCTATAGTTGATGACGTACACACCTTTCCTGGTATAAGCGACCATAATGCAATTGCTATTACGATTGATAGTCTTAAGAAAATAACATGTAAACCGAAAATGTCCTATCTATATTCAAAAGCAAATTTTGATAAAATAAGACGTGATTTTACAAATGCTCCACTAATGGATTCTTGTTGGGGCGAGAATATGGAGGTTTCATGGCAGTCCTGGAAAAACATTGTAATCGATATTGTAAATAAAAATGTACCACGTCGTAAAGTTGTCAAATTTTCTCACCTTCCATGGGTCGATAGGGAAACTAGAAACCAACTGCGCAAAAGAAATAGTATATTTAACTTGGCAAAGAAGTCTAATTCTAAGGCTCAATGGTACAAATTCCGTAATCTGAGACGGAATATAAAAAAGATGCTGAAGGTAAAATATAAAAATTACTTGGAAAATAACGTTTGTAAAGATATTAAAAGAAATCCTAAACGTTTTTGGAATTTTGTGAAAACAAAGAAGAAAAGTCACAATCCAATCCCGTGTTTACGGGTAAAGGATGGTGTTTTAACTGACGACAAGGAAAGGCAGATGCTTTGAATAGACAATTTGAATCCGTGTTTCGATTGCCCAGTAACATACATATTCCTGAATGCACAGAAAACAGTAATATATTTGATATGGACGATATTAACTGTGATGTCGAAAATGTACGAAAATTACTCAAGAATATTGATTCTACAAAGTCTGTTGGTCCACACGGATTAGCCCCATGTATTCTTAACTCTTCAAGAGCAATTGGCAGCTATTTGTGACCATAGGCCACTCTTGCCGGTGGCAGCTATTTGTGCCCAACTAACTTTTTTTTGTTTAACCAATTTTACAGCCAGAAAATCAGCACCATATTCTGTGTATTTTATGTTGTTATACTGGCAAGGAATTCACAATTCATTTTATCAAATAAAAAATAGTGGTTTACATAGACATTTTTTGAGTAAAATTGTATTTTTGCATCATTATTTTGAAGAGTTGATTTTGGATATTGTCGCGATCTGAATCAGGATTTCCCCTATAGGAACGTGTGATATAACGGTTGTGTGTAGCAATACAGGTACTTCTATGGGCAGAGCAAAGGCGAGTGTGCGAAGGCATTCAGCTCGGAATTGACCAATGACAGAGCGGTACGATGTTCCTCACCCAGCACTACTCGCCCATTCGCTATTGTTACATGAATATTCATGAGCTATCGATTTGGTCTTTTGCAGGCCGGTATGATAGTATTCTTGTGTCAAGGCTTTTTTGTGCCTGCAAATGTGCACGGTTTGGGGGAGATTTTTTTTTTTTTTTTTTTTTGGGGGGGGGGAGGTTTTATACTTTGTTTTTTTCATTCTCACAAAATTGTTCTCGTTATGAATATATGAGTAAAGAAGGCTGTCATTTCCCACTCTCGTCGCACTGCAATCACCACACTCATTGTTTATTCATTCATTTATTATTGTTATTATTATTATCATTATTAGTATGTGATTATTATCATAATCTTTGTTATCATTATTGTTATTTTGATTATTATTATCATTTTCGATATTTTTCTCCTTCACCTTTTTCTTATCATTAAAGGGATGGTCCGGGCTGAAAGTATTAATAGTTTTATAAATAGGGCAGGATTCACTGGGCAAAATACCGAAAAATTCATCAAAACCGGATAACAAATAACAAAGTTATTGAATTTTAATGCGGCAAGGGCGAAATAAAAAGTATGATGTGTGTGATCTTTTATTTACAAAATTCTGTGAATGTCATGCATTTTTCGCAATGCGTTTTTTGTTTTCATTCTTCCTAATTTGTTTATTAGCGAGAAATACTTCATATTAATCAATGTATCATTTCTTCCGATGATCCGTTTTCTTTTGATTCTCCCTTTTTGCCAGCAAAAAGATGATGGGTAAATACCCCTACACGCTGAGCTCATATGTCAAATCTGATATCATATACTACTAAATGAAAAAAATGAATCAAGCAAATGTGATAACAACACTAAATTACGAACCAAGTTTGGTGGAAAAAATAAACATCAAATTTGCATCGGTTACGGAAAGAAACCTAAATATTATTTTGATCATCAACAAAATATATGTTGTCAATGCGGCAAGGGCGAAATAAAAAGTATGATGTGTGTGATCTTTTATTTACAAAATTCTGTGAATGTCATGCATTTTTCGCAATGCGTTTTTTGTTTTCATTCTTCCTAATTTGTTTATTAGCGAGAAATACTTCATATTAATCAATGTATCATTTCTTCCGATGATCCGCTTTCTTTTGATTCTCCCTTTTTGCCAGCAAAAAGATGATGGGTAAATACCTCTACACGCTGAGCTCATATGTCAAATCTGATATCATATACTACTAAATGAAAAAAATGAATCAAGCAAATGTGATAACAACACCAAATAACGAACCAAGTTTGGTGGAAAAAATAAACATCAAATTTGCATCGGTAACGGAAAGAAACCTAAATATTATTTTGATCATCAACAAAATATATGTTGTCAATGTGGCAAGGGCGAAATTAAAAATATGATGGGTGTAAGGAAGATAAAAAAAAAACAAAAGATAAATGTGAGTGAGCGAATCAAGCGAGTAAACGCACTTTTCATGATCTTTTATTTACAAAATTCTGTGAATGTCATGTATTTTCCGTAATGCGTTTTTTATTCTTCCTCATTTGTTTTATTAGCAAGAAATAATTTATATCAATCAATGTATCATTTCTTCCGATGATACGCTTTCTTTTGTTTCTCTTTTTTTGCCAGCAAAAAGATATATATCCCTACACGCTGAGCTCATATGGCAAATCTGGTAGCATAAACTGGATTACTACGAAATGAAAAAAAATATATATCAGCAAATTTGATAATTGAAAATGTTAAATGTGCTAACATATCGAGTATGTTGATTGTGCATAAGTCCTATCGCATGAATAAAATATTGACAATGCACGTTATAAAGAAGTTTAGTGGTGTCACTTATATATAATTTGAACAGCAAATGATGTCCATTTCATTTTTTTTAGGAAAGGGGAAGTGAAATTAATTTTTACTACATTGATAGTTTCAATGACGGGGTAATTATCGATATCACAAATAAGAGGTGTAGTAAATATAATCTCTGATATTGTCGAAAGCAATATCTTACTTTTCCGATAGATGATCCATTACAAACATATTATTTGAATAAACAACAAATGATAAAGATCTAATTTTCTACAAATTGTTAGTAATTTCTACCTTCACACCCCATCGCTTCGTTATTTCTTTTTCCTCTTTAATTTTTCAATTTTCTGTATGTTTGATTTGTCAAGGATTGTAGCCTATACATTTCTTCAATCTTAAATTTCATCTTTATCCTTTATTTCTAAATATGCAAAATAGGCTTCAGCTACAAGTTGATTTAATTATTTTAAACTATTTTTCTTTGTGCTTTTGAGAAGTGGAAGTAACGATGCCAGTGTTTGTGGTGGTCGTGGTGGTGGAGGTGTGCTGTTTCCCCCTTGATTTCTTGTTATCATTCTCGACATTATCCATGACATCTTTACCATCATCCCTATCATCATCATCATCATTTAGATTACAGGAAATTTGAATCATATTAGGTGGTTTCAAACCGCCTCGATCACAAGAATCCCCGTTAAATTACGGGAACTGTTTTCGGCTAAAAAATACCCATTAATTATTCCTGCATTCACACCGCCCCGAAACATACCCTTCGGGATAAGTTCCTGAAGTTACGAGCATGCGCATAGTATGGTCTGATAAGCAGGCAAGGCGCGAGATTCAAAATCACTAGCCCAGCAGCCACCCAAGCCGCCGCGCCCAACGACACGCTGGGCTAAAAGTTCCGGTAATTTGCTTTCACATCGCCAAAATACCTGCGACCTTGGAAAAATCCCCGCGAAAGTTCTCGTAATTTCGCCAAGTACCTACTATTTAGCGGGTATTTTCTTTCGGGGAGATTACGCATAGTTTGCTTTCACATTACCAAAATACCTGGTATTTTCTGATCGGGGTAAATTTCCCGATCAGAGAATACCTGGAACTGACGAACTTCGAGGCGGTCTGAAACCGCCTGTTGTTGATGCTAAATGTCTTAAAGTCAAAACAAATATTTGAATAAAAATTATGTATTTTAATGGCAATAAGTCAATGGAAGGTGTTGGGGAAAGCGACAGAGGAATTTTAATCTTGATCTCAACGGAGAGAAAAGCTATTGTTCGTATCGGAATCTTTGAAAGTATTCAATTGTCAAATCAAAAGACGCGCGCGTGGCCCGATTTCTATGAACATCCTGTGCTAAATTACTTTCCTCGATAATAGGTCAGGAGGGAGCGCGGATTAGACATTTCTCATAAAAGGGAGTCTGGGCATCTATTGTTCATGACTTGGTGGCATGAACAATAACGTGTAGTCGCTATCAGACAGGTGGCTACTTTGGTCGAACATTATTCTTTTTAATGCCGAAACAGATATAATGAATATTTCACCCCATCATGAAATGTCCACAGAGTGAATTTTACATGGTATGTTTATCGTTCTTTCACTGTTCAGCTACGATTTTATATCAAATAGTGATCCCATAGGCATAGGCTTCCTGGCATGTCGACGAAGACCGTTGCCTTTTTTTCAAACCGCTTGCTATGTATGCTCGCTCGCTGAATGAAATGAAGCCTCGCTGAATGAAATGAAGTTTGAAAATAATCAATTATTCAAAGGCAAAATATGCAATGAGGCCATTTTCTTGTCTAAGATTGTCATTATATTTTCATTTTATATTGCATTATGAGGCTACAAAGATCAGATATGATCATATTTAAAAATATTTTTTTCCAGAGATCTTTATATCCTCTCTATACAAATCATCTTTATTTCATAACAAATATACAAATTACCCAGGTCCTTTGCAGGAAATAGTGGGGCAAAGTCCGCTTCACTGGCAATCTGCAGGATTATGGAGTATCCCGGGGGGGCCACTTCCATTCACAAGTGGATACCATGCGCGACCATGGGGTCTCGAAAAGCACCCTAAGCACGTAATTTCCATATTCTGAAAATGCACCCCTTAACAAGTATTGGCGTGTGAAACCCTACCCTTAACAAGTATTGGAAACAAAACGATATAGTCTTGGCAAATATTCCCTGAAATGAACCCCTAAACAAGTACAGGAATGTTTTATTGTTACGGGTCCTTCAGTCGTCGGATTTACCTTATTTGGTTTATTACGACCCCTTCTTCTACACCTCGCGCAAATCGGACTCTGAACACGAAGTGTTGGGGCAAAAAGGACATCCTTTATTAAACATTTGAATTTTGTTTTATCATCCCCGCAAATTCGACCCTAAACACGTAATTTTCCTCGCGAAATAGATACCCTTTTTTCATTATTTTTGTGTTTTTGACACCCTTATCACGTTACGTACGTAACGTGCCCTATCGTGAAAAAGACATCCTTTTTACGTGTTTTTTTGGTCGCGCATGGTATCCACTCGTCAATGTAAGTGGCCCCTCCGGGTGGAGTATATATATAAACATATAGGTATATTGATATAAAACAACACATAATGAGCTACGTGCAGTACATAAGAAATCTTAGTATGGGGAGATGTGTAACTATAAAAGGAATGAATTATGTGGACAGATGTCACAGGAAGAGAAAGTAAAATAAAAGTGAAAAAAAAAACACGAGATTAAAAAGAAAGGAGAGAGGGAGAGTCCAGAGATGACGAGAGATGGATGGATGGATAGATAGATAGATGGATAGATAGAGAGAGATGTGAGATCAGTTACGTAATAATGATAACGTATAAATATTATGCTAGAATTATGTTTTGTAATAAATACATTTAATTTTGTATTCAACCTGGGTCATCACAAAGAGGGCTAAAAATCACTGACCTCACATTTTTTTTAGGCGGGGGGGGGGCAGACCAGAAATACAGAACAAATAGGCTTATACCCCTTTCATAAACCCAATTATGCGGCTAATAGCAGCATAATTTGGTCGTAAAATTGGAAGAGGACCAGAGTTATCCGCATTATTTTGATGCTGCTATTATCCGCATAATAGCAGCATCGGGACAAGATTTTGAGTTTATGAACGCATTTCCAAATAATGCGGATAATTGCCATGGTACGGTCACAAGGTCACCCTTTTCCAACACAACCGCATCGGAGGGGGCGCGTCCAGTTGTCATGACGATTATCCGCCTTTTTCAGGACGGGCGCTCGTAAAAATAATGCGGCTTATTTTCGGATTTTGTGAAAGCAATTTTTATTAAATTATCCGCTTTACTCTTAGGCGGCTAATTGGAGGATAGGTTTATGAAAAGGGTATTATTTTCATTTTGAAAGTTTTTATTGATTTTTAGTTTGTAACTGATCTGCATTTCCTCTTCTTGATTCACGATTTTTTTCTTCTAGTTCTGTGTACTTTGCCAAGAACGCCCACATCATTTTGTGGATTTTACACCCCAAACCTGTTTTACCCCTTTCATAAACCCAATTATGCGGCTAATAGCAGCATAATTTGGTCGTAGATTCGGAAGAGGACCAGAGTTATCTGCATTATTTTGATGCTGCAATTATCGGCATAATAGCAGCATCGGGACCAGATTTTGACTTTATGAACGCATGTCGAAAGTAATGTGGGTAATTGCCATGGAGCGGTCACAAGGTCACCCTTTTCAAACGCAACCGCATCGAGGGGGGGGGGGGTGTGCGGTTTCCATGACGATTATCCTCCTTTTTCAGGACGGGCGCTCGTAAAAATAATGCGGATTATTTCCGGAGTTTATGAACGCAATTTTTATTGAATTATCCGCATAGGTTTATGAAAGGGGTATTAGTATTGAATCTGTCCGATCCCTCTTTATCTATATTTCAATATATAATTTTTAGTTTTCTATATTTTGTCTCCTTGTGACTGGCAATGACTTTGTTACAGTATGAAAGCCCGTATGTACGACGAATAGACCCTGACAAAATATGACCAAACTTTACACTGATTCATGCTATAGAACGATAGTTGAGTGGGTCGCAAATGTTTGTTGCCGACACTGCATAGAAATCGCCGACATTATCCAAAACAGTATATAGTTGAGTGCATCGAACACCACAAATCGTATCCAGGTTACGATTTTTCTAAAGCATGTTTTGCATTACGACAATATTGGCAAGAATAGAAATGACATAAAATTTACTCTGCACCAATAATTTTGTTGCGGAATACCGCGCATTCTAAATAAACAAGGGTCTTGTTTTGAAGACTACACGAATGTAAGGGTACGGTTGGCTGCACTGTGAAGATACATGGCTCTAATATATTATTGTGTGTGTTTGCGTGGGGATCGCAGCTGTGCTGTGATTGGTCACTTGATCGACGACGATGCCCTTTTTTGGAAAAGGATGGTTTCAATTGTGTGTGTATAAACCCTCTCGTATTTCAGAGGAAATAACTTGAATAGCAAAATAGTATTTCATTCAAAAGAGCATTATTTTTCACATTTTTGTTTCTTCAGTTACATCAATAGATACGTCATTTGAAAGGGTAAACATTGAACTTTCATTTCATTTTCTTAATTTCTTGGTATCTCTACAATTCCTTGGGTTATTTACTCTTTGAAATGTTCATGAAATCATAATTTTCTAGGTTTTACTTATTGAAAAAAACGATGTAAAATATTTCATCTTTTCTCAATTTTTCCAAACGCAAATTTGAAAGGTCATAACATGATCATAAAGTCCATGGACCATGCATCATTTCATGTGTAGAAGGTTTCGTTATACAACGTACGGGTAAAGAGTTATGACCGTTTTAAAATCAGTCTTTGCTTACGTTTCGGTCAATTTAGGATTCCTCGAATATCCCTGGCACTAGAGGGGTATTGGACCTGGCACAGTAAGAGTTAAAGAAGGTGCCGTTGAACTCGCACCGTCGCTTTGTGATCTCTTTAATAGATCTCTTTCAACTGGAGATTTGCCTTTAGATTGGCGCTGTGCTAATGTGTGTCCCATTTTTAAAAGGGGAAATAAAGAAGACCCAAAGTAATTATCGACCCATATCCCTAACTTCGCACGTTTGTAAGCTCCTAGAAAGAATAGTTTGTAAAGAACTTGTTCGTCATTTAAATGATAACAATATCTTACACGACAATCAACATGGGTTTCGTGAAAAGCGATCATGCGAAACTCAATTGATTGGGGTCATTCAAGATTGGAGTAAATAGATGGACTCGGGTAGCAATGTTCACATAGCGTTTTTAGACTTCGCTAAAGCCTTTGATGGCGTGTCACACGCACATTTAGAGTTCAAGCTCAAACGCTGTGGTATTAAGGGCTCAAATTTGAAATGGATAATGAATTTTTTGAAATTGCGAACACAACGAGTGGTATTAAATGGAGAATATTCAAAATGGATTGACGTGAAATCAGGTGTGCCTCAAGGGACCATCCTTGGCCCCATACTTTTTCTATGTTTTATATGTGACATATCCGATGGAATTGTCTCTGAAATGAAACTCTATGCCGATGATTGTATCTTATATAGACCAGTAAATTCTACGCAAGATTGTGAAATTCTGCAAAATGATCTCGACACGTTAAAGAAATGGTTTCTTGATTTTAATGTGTCAAAATGTAAAATAATGAAAATGTCCCAAAAAAGTTTAAAAATAGACTATGCATACAAAATGGATGGGAACGACTTAACCATAACTAAGTCTGAAAGGTATTTAGGCATTTTAATTAATGACACATTAAATTGGAAAGATCATTGTGAAGAAACATATACTAAATGTAATAAAATTATCGGTATTGTAAAAAGAAACTTTATGAACTGTCAAAGATCAGTTTTTAAGACCCTTTACGAGTCACTCATTCGACCATGCTTAGAGTATTGCTGTATAGCATGGGACCCGTATCGGGCAGCCCATATAAAATTACTCGAGCGTATACAGAATAGATACGTGAGAATGATGTGCCGGGATTGGCAAACAAGTTACAACGTACTTTTACAAAATTTGAATATGCCAACTTTGGAAACAAGACGAAAGTACCATAGACTTGTTATGTTTTATAAGCTCACTAATAATTTAGCTCATGTCAATGTAATGATTAAAGTAGCCCACAGAATAGGTAGAAACGATCACGATAAGAAGGTAATCACGCCCTTTGCAAAAACAGATTACTTCAAAAACTCTTTTTATGTTAGAACCTCCAAAGATTGGAACATGCTCCCTAGTAATGTAACAAATAGCACATCTATCTCGACTTTTAAAAACCTACTCAAGGCTCACCTTCTTATGTAATTTCTATGATACTAAATAATTTCACTTTTCCTTTCTATGATGATGCCTCACAACTAATTATTATCATTCTTTCCATATTATGTATAATTTTGAATCACACCACAACTCATTAAGATTTTTCATCAATTTTTTTATTGTATTATATTTTATTATACTTGTTATATTATGTTATCTTATCCATATTTTATTATTTGGTTCTTGTATCACATTTTTAAATATTTTTAACGTTACATAAATCTATTATTGATTTCTATGTCCTTTTCTATGGTAATTCACATTTTACTTTTCCGATTGTTTAATTTATGTTTTTATCTTGATGTTACTTTATATTTGGGATCCAAACTTGTACGGGTTTTTCAAACCTTTTTTTGTATCCCTTGACATGTTTTACTTTGTATGTTTTACTTGTCTAAATAAATACAAATACAAATACAATTTCTTTTGATTTTCATTGTTTGAATTATAAATTATTTCAATTTTTACGAATTTGACGATTAGGACCTCCTTGCCTAAAGCACAAAATGTTGAAATAATAAATTTCCACGTGTTGCAGGGAGGAATGAAACCTCATTTCACATGACAATGACGAGAAAATAAAAATATTTCATATTTCATTTAAGAAAATACAAAAGAAATAGTGAGTGAGTGATGTCATCAGTTCCTCATTTGCATACCGACCGAGTTGTGCATATAACTGTTTTGTGAAATGAAGCGAAACATTAAAATGCCATAACTTTCTTATTTTACATCCGATTTTGATGAAATTTTCAGTGTTATGCTTGTTGAATTTTTCTCTTTTTATTCAAATCAAGTTTTTGTTGGGGTAGACTTGTCCTTTGCAAAAAATAATTTCTTGCATATTCATTCCTTTTTTCTATGAAAAAACTGAGAAATAACAAAACATTAAAATACATATGAAAAAAAACTGAGAAATAAGATATCAGTAAGCAATAGGGGGATTACTTCCCGAAAACGATAAAGTTGTTGATTGACGATCTATGATATATTATATAAAAGAAAAACATTCTAACAAGAGGGGATAACCATTCCATTCCAGGTTTTTATTTGGTAATAAGTCATGATTGACCATTTATGCCACCCACTGTATGAGAAGTAGGGTAACAATTTTATTTAGTATTATTTTCATTACTTCTTTTTGTCTCACCTGCATAGCAGAGTGAGACTATAGGCGCTGCTTTTCCTACGGCGACGGCGGCGGCGTCAACATTAAATCTTAACCTAAGGTTAAGTTTTTTAAATGACATCATAACTTAGAAAGTATATGGACCTAGTTCATGAAACTTGGCCATAAGGTTAATCAAATATTATTTAACATCCTATCAGAGTTTCATGTCACATGACAAAAGTCCAAGGTCATTTAGGGTCAATGAACTTAGACCATGTTGGGGGAATCAACATCAAAATCTTAACCTCAGATTAAGATTTTGAAATATCATCATAACTTAGAAAATATATAGACCTAGTTCATTAAACTTGGACATAAGATTAATCAAGTATCACCAAACATCCTGCATGAGTTTCACGTCACATGACCAAGGTCAAAGGTCATTTAGGGTCAATGAACTTTGGCCGATTTGGGGGTATCTGATGAATTACAATCAAAACTTAAAAAGGTTTTGGATCTGATTCATGAAACTTGGACATAATAGTAATCAAGTATCACTGAACATCCTGGGCAAGTTTCAGGTCACATGGTCAAGGTCAAAGGTCATTTAGGGTCAATTAAGTTTGGCCGAATCGTTTTTTTTTTGGTGAATTACCATCATAACTTTGAAAGTATGTTGGTCTAGTTCATAAAACTTGGACATAAGAGTAATCAAGTATCACTGAACATCCTGTGTGCATTTTAGGTCACATGACAATGGTCAAAGGTCAATGAACTTTGGCCATAATGGGGGTATCTGTTGAATTACCATCATAACTTTGCAAGTTTATTGATCTGACTTTTGAAACTTGGACATAAGAGTAATAAAGTATCACTGAATATCCTGTGCAAGTTTCAGGTCACATGATCAAGGTCAAAGGTCATGTGAGGTCAATGAATTTTTGCCACATTGGGGGTATTTGTTGAATTACCATCCTATTTCTGTAAGTGTATTGGTCTAGTTCATAAAACGTGGAAATAAGAGTATCCAAGTATCACTTAACATCTTGTGCGAGTTATAGTAGTTTTTAAAGTCAGCACTGCTGCTATTTTGAATCGCGTGATGTAGGTGAGACGGCCAGAGGCATTCCACTTGTTTATTATTATTATTTTTTGTATATTCATTCCCTTTTTTTATGAAAAAAACACAAAACTTTTAAATACATATAAAACAAAAAACCGAGGAATAAGATATCAGCACACAATATGGGGATTACTTCCCGTAAACGATAAGGTTGTTGATCGACGATCTATGAGATATTATATAAAAGAAAATCATTCTAGCAAGAGGAGATAAAGTTTTAACAAGTTCTTCGGTATTTTAAATTTTCAGTGTACCAAGCACTATTTGTAATATATTCAGCATTTCTTTTTATTAGTTACAATTCCAATAATCTCAGTGGCCTAAGATATATTTTCTGGGGTTATATTGACCCGTTAAGTAAGTAAAGAGAGAGAGAGAGAGAGGGGATTTATGTGATCAAGAAGTGATAAGATAGGAAAAAAACTGATTTGAAATGACTGAAAGAGAGACAGGCAAAGAAAGAAGGGCCCCTCCCACACCCATACCAGAGTTACGGAGTTAGGCTGTCCCGTCGGTGGATTCAGGTCCATCAACATTTTGAGGTTTAATCTTTCCATGGGGCAAACGTGTGTGTGTGTTTGAGTTTTGTCAGACGTGTCTAAATCAGATATGATTATTTACGTCTGGGACCGACCTTTAACGTCACCATCCGAAAGACGTGACCAGGGCTCGAACCTCTGCATCAATTTGTAACTTCCCTACATAGCTTGGATTACAGGCGCACGCAACAACGACCAGTGTGTTTGTGTGTGTGTGTGTGTGTATTTGAGTTTTGTCAGACGTGTATCAATCAGATATGATTATTTACGTCTGGGACCGACCTTTAACGTCACCATCCGAAAGACGTGACCAGGGCTCGAACCTCGACCCTCTGCATCAATTTGTAACTTCCCCACAGCTTGGATTACAGGCGCACGCCACAACGCCCAGTCTTTAAATATGGTGTAGTCTTTGCTCTAGACCCATGCAGTTATTTCAAAATAGGAAATTATTAGAAACGATAAAAACAGACAAACAATATTAACCAAGACGCCACAATATCATTGATGTAGAATAACGTTGTTGTTGTTGTTATTTTGGGTCTTTAAGGCGCGTACCATTCAGATCTGAATATTTACGCCTTTTATTAATTTGACGTTTTTGTGGTATTCAATTCAATTCAATTTTATTTATTTCACTTCCATCAAACAAAAACAAGTTGTATACCAACTTACGGTATGCCTTATCACAGGGTTTTATAGTTTGGGAGATGCTGGTGTCTAAGTTTTTAGATTAATCTTTTGCTTAATTTGTATTTTAAGAGAACTGGATGTGGGGTAAAGACAACTCTCTAAACCCAAGCATTTAACTGGGTTTAATTTTAAAGATTGGTCTTAGCGTTGATTTTTTTTCAATATTTATTTATCTTAAAAATCGCTGGGTCTAGACGAAGGTCTAAGCATAATAATAGTGTTATTCAACAGGAATAAGAATAGGACAAAGTCTTATGTTTTTAAGATTGTTTGAATTAATTTCTTAATGACTGGGTCTGGAATAGAGACAACTCTCTAAACATGTGTACTAAACTTTTGTACTTGGTCTTAATTTGGAGGATTGTTGGTTCCTAGATTCGTTGTTGGGGGTTGGGTTTTATTGTTTTTTTTATTCTTGAAATAATTGTGTCTGGAGAAAAGTCTACAATCGATCTCCATGTTATTCCACAGTAGTTAGATTATTGGGTATTTGTTTTAGACAATTTTATTTTTAAATAATAACCAAGTCTGGAAAATGGACGTTTTCTTTGCAAATGCATAATTACAATGTTTTGTAGGGGTCTTAGTATTATTATACAAAAGAATCTGGGTGTGGGGTACAGACATATTTTTTTACTGGGTGTAACTTTTGAAAACTGGTTTTAGATTTGATTTTCTTTATTAATTCATTTCTTAGATAACCTGGTCTGGAGGAAAGAGTACGTTTTACAACTCATGTTATTCCAAGAGAATATGATAGGGTCTTATGTTAGATTTTTTCGTAATTTTTGTAATAATTAGGTCTGGAATAAAGACAACATTCTAAACCTCTTTTTAAAAACATGTTCTTAGGTTCAAGGATTGCTTGGTATTAGATTTGGAGTTATTTATATTTTTACTCTTAGCCTTATTTTGAAAAACAAATGACTGGGTCTGGCTGAAAGACTACGCTATATGTCCATGTTATCCAGCATTAATAAGATTATGGGGTCTTTATACGGTTTTTGTTGTTGTTGTATTGTTATTTATTTTTTTTGAATAAGAGGGTTTGGAGAAAAGGCTAAGCTCGATTTTCCTTTTTTCCACTGGAATATCATTATGGTATCTTAGTTTGGACTTATATTATAATTTTTGAAATAACTGGGTCTGGAAAAAAGACTTTGGACTTACATTATAATTTTTGAAACTACTGCGTCTGGAAAAAGACTTTGGACTTTTGTGCTATATGATAGGGTTTTAGTTTTTAGTTTTAAATAACCGGGTCTGGAGAAAAGACTATGCTTGATTCTCAATTTACTCATAGCGCGTATATTCACAATACGTTCAGTATAATTTGAAACGACAACAAAGACTTTGATTCCACCAGTTTTAATTAACTGGGTCTGGAGAGAAGACTAGGCTCGATTCTCATTTTTATTCCACCGGAACATCATTATCGTATCTTAGTTTGGACTTATATCATAATATTTGAAACAATCGGGTCTTTGGACATATATTATTATCTTTTGAACAACCGGGTCTGGAATAAAGACTTTGGATTTATATTATGATTTTTGAAACAACAGGGTCTGGAAAAAGACTTTGGATTTATATTATAATTTTTGAAACAACCGGGTCTGGAGAAAAGACTTTGGACTTATATTATCATTTTTGAAACAATCGGGTCTGGAATAAAGACTTTAGGCTCACATGATTATTTCTTAAACAACCGGGTCTGGAATAAAGACTTTGTACTTATATTATCATTTTTGAAACAATCGGGTCTGGAATAAAGACTTTGGACTTATATTATTATTTTTTAAACAACCGGGTCTGGAATAAAGACTTTGGATTTATATTATAATTTTTGAATCAACAGGGTCTGGAAAAAGACTTTGGATTTATATTATAATTTTTGAAACAACCGGGTCTGGAGAAAAGACTTTGGACTTATATTATCATTTTTGAAACAATCTGGTCTGGAATAAAGACTTTAGGCTCACATGATTATTTCTTAAACAACCGGGTCTGGAATAAAGACTTTGTACTTATATTATCATTTTTTAAACAATCGGGTCTGGAATAAAGACTTTGGACTTATATTATTATTTTTTAAACAACCGGGTCTGGAATAAAGACTTTGGATTTATATTATAATTTTTGAAACAACAGGGTCTGGAAAAAGACTTTGGATTTATATTATAATTTTTTTAACAACCGGGTCTGGAGAAACGACTTTGGACTTATATTATCATTTTTGAAACAATCGGGTCTGGAATAAAGACTTTAGGCTCATATGATTATTTCTTAAACAACCGGGTCTGGAATAAAGACTTTGTACTTATATTATAATTTTTGAAACCGGGTCTGGAATAAAGACTTTGGGCTCATATTATTATTTTTGAAACAACCGGGTCTGGAATAAAGACTTTGGATTTATATTATAATTTTTGAATCAACAGGGTCTGGAAAAAGACTTTGGATTTATATTATAATTTTTTTAACAACCGGGTCTGGAGAAACGACTTTGGACTTATATTATCATTTTTGAAACAATCGGGTCTGGAATAAAGACTTTAGGCTCATATGATTATTTATCAAACAACCGGGTCTGGAATAAAGACTTTGTACTTATATTATCATTTTTGAAACCGGGTCTGGAACAAAGACTTTGGGCTCACATTATTATTTTTGAAACAACCGGGTCTGGAATAAAGACTTTGGATTTATAGTATAATTTGTTAATTAACCGGGTCAGGAAAAGAGACTTTGCACTTTTGTGCTATATGAACGCATTACTATACGATTTTAGTTCAGAACGGATTTGCCAAAAATCCCTTCAAATTTATTACATTTGTGGGTAAAGTCATTATTACATTTGTGGGCGATCAAAAATTATTACATTTGTGGGTAAAGTGCATTATTACATTTGTGGGTGAAATTATTACATTTGTGGGTAAAGTGTTATTACATTTGTGGGCGTTATTACATTTGTGGGTAAAGTGTTATTACATTTGTGGGTGCAACAACCCCCCCCCCCCCCTTCTTCCTCCAAATTAACGGTTATAATGAGGAAGAGAGGCGAAATGAGCAAAAGAAATGCTCACACTTTTTGTTTGTTATCAATTTTCTTTTATTTACTTTGTTAATTTTTATGCGTATACAAAGGCAATAAATCACCTCGAACAAAATTAAACATGTAAACAATAAGTTGTAAATCCACATACATGTAATACATATTTAGCCCATTGATGGACATCAAGCAAGTAGAACTTGCAGCTGCAATGCGATAGGAAGCGCACAAAATATATATATGGAACATTGCATTTTCACATTAAAATGAGAGGTGTTTAATGAGAGGTTTTCTTTTTATAACACGTTTAGTCAGATTAGGTATTAAATGCAAGGTATCAATCTCTTCAGGAGAACCCACTCTTTCTTTTGAGACCAAAGTTTTTGACTTTTTGTCATTTGACCCTCAGTATAGGGCACACAAGAGTAATTCATCTGCGCGCAATGCATGCCGGACAGGCGTAAGTAAAGATCACATGATTTTGTTGATTTAAATTATTCATTACAAATAGATCAAATGTTTGTATATCAATTAAAAAACGATAGAGATAGAGCTATGTCCATACTCTTTCATAATTAAGGCGTTTGGTGTTTGGGGAGGCTAGACTGCATTTTTGTATTTCATTTTAATTATTATTACCCACAATGCAGTTCTGGTTTTTGTGGCAATGAACTGGCCGAAATTATGGTTAGTCTTATTTCAGGTCATTTAACTTTTGATTGAGCTGGGCAAGTACATGATTTACATATCAATTCTTAATGTACTGTTAATTGTGACTAATGTCAGTGAATTGAAGCAAAATCTATCGAAGGATTGATTTTTAATGATTTTTTGATGAGCTATGATATAACACGTGAGTGAATGGGGGTCTGTAGTACTCATGTGTTCACTTTAGCTGTCTAATTTTGTCATACGTATTAATGTGTGCCCGTCTTACCCGACCCTCTGACCTGACATCGCTCTTAATAATCCATCTGCTCTCTCCTCTCTCCCCCTCCCCATTCTCTCTCTCTCTCTCTCTCTCTCTTCTTCTTCTTCTTCTTCTCCCATTCTTTCTCTTGGTTGTTGTTTCTCTTGATATTCCTTAGATCACTAGACTGATCACCATGGCAACTAACTTCAACCCAGACCAACAATGTGAAGGAAAGGAGTGTCAATCAATCACAGATGTGACGTACTACGTGGAGGAGAAGAAGAGACTCTGTGATGACTGCGCCTCTAAAGAAGGATGCATCGCAAGAATTAAAAGAGGTGTACCAAATATTTATTGTGAAGAACATGATGAAAAGGTAAAATTATATTGTAAATCTCATGGCGTTCCATTGTGTTATTCATGCGCTATGGTCAAACACCGGCGTAATTGCGAGCAACAAGATATAAATGATGCAATAAACGACAATGGGGCGAGACTAACAGTTCTAAAAGAAAAAGGGAGGGACAAATTGAAAGAAGGTCGTCTTTATGAAGATGAAATTGACCAATGCACAAAAGACACAGACACCCATCTACAAGCTTTGAAAAATGAAGTTAATTCGATAATCAAGGAGGCGATCAACACAGATAAAGCCAAGGAGAAGATGGAGGCTGACAAAATCAACCAAGAATTTGATGATAAGAATCAAGTACTTCAAGAACAGATTATGAAGATCAATGAAAAGATTCGAAAGAACAATGAAGAGAGAGAGAAACAACTTGAATTACTCCATACAAATGCACAGATTAGACAAAGACACATGGACAATAAGAAGATTGGTCTTCATAGAGACATTGATAACATTGTTAAAGAGAAGGATAAGAAGATCAGAGAGTTGATGAAATCATTACATGATGACACAAAAACAATAGAGAATGCATTACAGACCATAGATACATTACTAGAAGACGATAAAAACATTGTTAAAGATGGTCATAGTGTGAACATTTCAGTGAGTGATAAACTAAAGAAACCACATTATAAGGATAAAGTGAAACAAATCACTGATAAAATATCATGTGTGAGGTTTGTGAAGGGTGTTGGGAGAGAGAAGTATGATGGTAGGATTGGTGGGTATGATGGCGAGTGGATGCTTAGTGATACAATCAGTGTCAAAGATGAAATCAAAGTCCCGCTTATTGTGGGCTGCTTAGATGAAAGTAATGTGATCATCACCGACTGGTTGTCCGATAGACATACATACATGTTAGATATGAACACTAAACACATCCAGAGAGTGATAACAAGTACTGACACATCATGGGTAGTCTCCTGTGCATTACTGAATGATGGCAAGATAGTATGTGGTAAATACTCTAAAGGTTGTACAGGGAAATGTTTGACTAGATGCATCAGTGTGTATGACAGACAATGGACGAACATCAATGACGTCACAATACCAAGAAACACAACGCACGATACCTCATGGGTGGATGTAGCTGTTGACCGTGATGGGATGATCATCGCTGAGGAGAGGGATCAGTCTAAGATATACGTCATCAACCCAGCTGATAGTAAGATCGTGAATACCATCAAATGTAAACAGAAAGTACTGATGCGAGGTGTGCTACATGTATCATCAGGTCACATCATCGCTCAACCTTACCCTCTTGGTAAGAGAGTACTAATCATAGACAGACAGGCTGGTAAAAGGGAAATCCCCCACAGTGACGTCATCTTGAATGTCAGTGTTGATTCTGTAACAGAGGACCTCTACGTCGTGTCATCAGATGATGAGGGCAAGACGTGTGTGATTGATCAGGTGATGAGAGGGAGTGAAGTGAAGAAGAGAAGAGTGACGTCATTCCCTCTATCAACTAGACTGACTGATCAATGGACTAATGTTGGGTCAAGGCAATATTATCTTTCAGTATCTCGTGTAATGATCTCATTATCAGGCAAGATAATTGCTTCTGATGGAGACAGTATTCTCGTATTCGAAAAAAGACTCACATTCTAAACGAAACGTTGGGGATCAATTAGTTAATACATTCATTGTGACGACCATGAGACACATTGACAAGCAAAATACCTTCCTTTTTTAATAGACACTGAAAAACATTATTTCATAAAAAAATATATACCTACTGTAACCTTATAACTCTGCCTCTTTATTAAATGCTAATTTCCCGTTGTTTGCAAATTGCCATTTTGTTAATAAAACCTGCATTCCAAAAATATAGCACGTATTCTGAAATAACTTTCAGAATAATTTGTTGGATTGGTAATAATGATAATGATGATGGTGACGATGGTGATGATGATGATGATGATTATTATGATGGTAGTGATGATGATGATGACAATGATGACGACGGTGGTAATGATGATGGTGGCGATGATGATGATGGTGACAATGATGATATGCTAAGTTCACGCCAACGGCGAATGCCGCGCTTTAAATCGGCGATTAATTCGGCGTCATTTTTATTTAAGGATGAGGAGGGGGAGAAGGGTGACGATGATGAGCGTTGGAGAGTTGTGGCCCAGTGGATTAGTCTTCGGACTTTGAAACAGAGGGTCGTGGGTTCGAATCCCAGCCATGGCGTAATTTCCTTCGGCAAGATATTTATCCACATTGCTACAGCCGGGGTAATAATAATATACCAAGTATATTTCAGCGCCTTGAGCACACAATCAATGTGGATTTGGCGCTTTAGAAATACTCTATATTATTATCATTATTATTATTATGTTGAAAGTGATCGATGTAGATGACTGCCCAGAATACATTTACTGGTCAGCAATTTGTTATGGTCAGAAGAATCGATATAGTGTTTACATTATAATTCATGATGATAACAGCGTATACATAGCTTAGATAAAGTCAAAGGTAGTTTTACAAAATGATATTGTTATTGATTGTATTTTACATTGTTTAAAAATACTTTAAGTGAACTGCTAAGAACAATTATGCGTGTATCAAGTTACAATTTATTCTTTTTTAACTCTCTCAATGTATTTTTGTGTACGTTTCTAGATACTTGTTTTTCGTATCTGTGGTGTAGTGGGCTTATTCTTCGTCAATGGTGTCAGTTTATATGTTAATATTCAGTGATATGATATTATGAAAACTATGTTACATAAACTCATAATATATCAATTTGTTAGAAATCACAATGCTTGCCTTTAATGGCAAATAATTTACTTTCAGCTTCAGCATATAGTAATGTATATAATAATATGTATCTGATATAACGTGCATGTGGAAAAAAATTAAAAGATAAGTCCAACCCAAAGAATATTTTAAAGAAAGAGTAAAATCCAACAAGAATAACACTGAAACTTTCATCGAAATGGGATACAAAATAAGAAAATTATGACATTTAAAGGATTCCCATGATTTCACAAAGCAGTTATATGTACATTTTGGTCGGTATGCAAATGAGGAGACTGATGACCTCGTGCAGGCACTATTTTTGTATTTTGTTATATGAAATATTCTAATTTTCTCTTCAATGTCAAGTGAAACATTGATTAATTTCATCCTGAACATGTGGAATTAGCCTTATATATATATATATATATATATATATATATATATATATATATATATATATATATATATATATATATATATCATATGGCTCTGTCGAGTTGGTACTTATGTCAAATCTGTAAAAATTGAAATATTGTATATTTCAAACAATAAAAAAGAATAGAGAGTGAGGGACATCATCGACTGTCTTTAATTGTATGTCACTTTTTGTCAAAAATAAGCGAAATTTAAACATGTCATAACTTTCTCCTTCTACATCCGATTACGATGAAATTTTCAGCATTATGCTAATTTGATTCTGTCTGTGTATTCAAATCAACATTTTTTATGAGGGGGGGTGGACTTGACCTTAAGTACATGTATGTCCGTTCTTAAAACGGTACTCCAGGCTGAAAATAGTACGATTTCAACAGATACAAACAAAGCAATGAAAATTGCATCAAAATCGGACAAGGAATGTCAAAGATTTGCATTATTAATGTGAAACAGTTCTAGGCATGTCTTCATGAATATTCAGTGAGCAAACTGATGATGTCATATCTCACTCGTTCATTGGTATTTTATTATTTGAAATTAGGTTTATTCATTTTTTGTTTCCTTCAAGAACCAAAACTACTGGAATAACAACTGATTAAGTGCATTAGATATGCATTGCTGTAACTTATTTCATTACAAGGGACATATATAATTCACACACGTACGGTATGAAAGAATGAAACAATTATGATTACAGGTAATAACATAAGAAAATGAAAGTGGGCATGCTACATCATCGGTCAATCTAATGAATATTCATGATGATGTACATATAACTGTTTTAATAATATATTGTTAAACATTAAAATTCAATCAACTTTGCTATTTGTATTTTGTGTTTTCAGTACTTTGCTTTGTGAATTTTACTTTATTTACTTAGGTATAAATATCTCCATCCCGGAACAATTCTATATTTTTTTTTTATTGTTGCGGTACCAAAGACCTATTCTTGATAGAAGCTCTAATAAAAATTAATTATATTTATTCATCATGAATCGTAAATTAGGAAATTCATCTGATTTCATTTAATAGGCATGCTTTTCAGTAGGCCAGAAAGCCAGAAACTCTAAATGTTTGTTTTACTTTAATTTACCTCCACCGAACATTAATTGTTTTCTTTCTCGTTAATTTTTGGTCTTGTGTAGAAGCAACATAATGTCAGATCGATCTTTCCCTTGAATAATTCATTTCATTTTCTATCTCACTCTGACTCGTTTGCCTAAAATCTATTGTACTAGGGAATATCTTGCTTTAAATCACATTTTTTTGTCGATGTATGTTTGAGCAAACAGATTGAAATAGAAGGAAATAGCTGCATGTTCACTAGCTGAGTGCGAGAATCGTATTTGGAATATCCAGTTTAGTTACCGTTTCACAAAGAAAATCAATCGTAAAATGGTAATGTCAAATCAAGATCATGGTCGAAAGAACATAATTGTTCATAATAATCACAATGAACCAACCAGAATCAATATTTACAAGGAACAATTGATTGTAAATGAGTGTTACCGGTCCACTGATCGTCGATGTTGTACATTGGACTATGTTGTTAAATCACTTCTTTATGACTGAATGCAGACATACATTAAATTTCAATTGCTTTATTCAATGATATCTGTGAACTTGTGAGTGTTGGTCAAAAATAAAACTACACATTAATATTGTGAGGAAGGTATATGTGATATGGTATCTAAACATGAAAGCAATCAATTTTACGCACAACATTTACTGCAATGTGATATGACTGATCTTTTCTTTATTACAAGACACTACTATTGGCTATTGATGAGAGGGATGTGAGGGAGTAGAGCGAACAAGGAGAGTGCACTGTTTTATGGTCATTCATATCACATTTTATGCAGAGGGAAAGAGAGGGAGGAAGGATTAAGAAGAGAAAGATGTTTGATTCGAGAGGAGTGTGTTGATTTGTGTGTGTGTGTGTGTGAGCGAGTCCACAAGAGGGAAAGAAATAGAGGTGAGAAATAAAAAATGGGAGAGAGTTTAATAGAATGGAGAGAGAGAGAGGGTGGGTGTCTGTGAGAGGATGATGGATCCACAAGAGAGATAGATGTAGATGGAGGACATAGATGCAAGGACGAGAGAATGGAAGAATGTTACTAGAGTGGAGAGAGAGAGAGAAGAGGAGAGAGTCCAAAAGAGATATAAATGTAGACTGAGGATAGAGATAAGGGATGGAGAATGGGAGAATGTTACTAAAATGTAGAGATGGTGTTTGCGTGGGGGGGGGGTGGATCACAAAATTCTTCTTTACGACTGAATATGAATTATGAAAATGGAATGTGAAGCACGAGCTTATAGTGACTAGGGCGCTGGATCCAATTTGTGGATCCCTGCTGGAGTCCAGGGGCAGAGCACGCGTACATACGTGTTTCTAATATAATATATATAGCGGAATTTCACCAAAAGGAGGTGGGACGCAGAATGTTTTGATTCATGTTTATTCGTGCAACACACACACCCACATGTGTATGTTGAAAAAAGTAACTGACGAAACCTTTTATGAAACTGGTTCCCCTTTTATCTTAGCGTTATTCCACCTTTCCCAAGGGTTGGAATTTGATATGGTTCCACCAATGATTTTATAAAGAAGATCAACATGATTAACATTGATATAACTTTACAATTTTTGTGAAACAATACCATATAAACTTTGATTGGCTTTATATCGCTGTCACCTCGGGTATATCGAGGTGACTAAAGTTACTATGATACAGCTTTCTGTAAGAAATGGTCCTCCATTCATTGTGATCTTGTGGCCGTTTCATAAAGCTGTTGGTAAGTTGACAATTGGGTAGGCTGGGGATGCAGTGGGTGCACGCGCACTCCCTAGCTGAGGCAGAGGAGTTCCCACACTGGCAAGCCAACGAAATTTGTACCCTTTTTTCTGCATTCAACAGCTGATTTTCCAAAAAAAATGTGCACCCCCATACCACTTAGTTCCACTCCCTAGGATGAGCAACCCCATACCACTTTAGTTCCACCTCCCCAAGATGTGCACCCCCATACCACTTTAGTTCCACCTCCCCAAGATGTGCACCCCCATACCACTTTAGTTCCACCTCCCCAGGATGTGCACCCCCATACCACTTTAGTTCCACCTCCCCAGGATGAGCACCCCCATACCACTTTAGTTCCACCTCCCCAGGATGAACACGCCCATACCACTTTAGTTCCACCTCCCCAGGATGAGCACCCCCATACCACTTTAGTTCCACCTCCTAGGATGAGCCCCCCATACCACTTTAGCTCCACCTCCCCAGGATGAACACCCCATACCACATTAGTTCTACCTCCCTAGGATGAGCACCCCCATACCACTTTAGTTCTACCTCCCTAGGATGAGCACCCCCATACCACTTTAGTTCCACCTCCCCAGGGTGAACACCAGTGTTCTAGTCAAGGCTCAAACCTCCAAGGCCAAGGCTTTAATACCCAAGGCCAAGGCTTCAATAACCAAGGCTGAGGCCAAGGCATGGAAACCCAAGGCCAAGGCCAAGGCCAAGGCATTTCAATTGTACAATATATGGAAAAAAAAAATTACTGGTAGACAAAAATGCTTAGCCTTAGGCGGCATACATGACACACAGGACCAAATGTATAAAAGGTGTGAGCGAGCAAAATTTTTGACCCTTGTACATTTAAAACGAAAATAATTTCATGATAGATCATGTAGATTTAGACATAAAATTAAAATAAGTATATAGTTACCTTTGTACATTTAATTATTGTTCTAGGCGATTCACATTGCAATAATTATTATTACCAAGGTGATCTGATCCTGGCATGCCCATTCTTAACATATGTCTTTCTCCTCTACCTGGGACAGGGGAGGCAGAATGTATTTTTTTTTTTGGGGGGGGAGATCAAAGCCAAAAATGCACTTACAGTATAAGTCAAAATGAGAATTTTGGTGCAAACAGATATTTTCAAAATGAGATTATCAACTGTGTGAAGAAGTTGTGTGTTTTGTGGAAATTAAGTTCAGCAAAGCTTTTTTAAGTGATTTCTAATTGATAAGACAGATATTTTGATTTAGGCTTTGATTTCCCGCTATAGAAAGCATAGCGAGCAAGTGGTTTTGAAAAAAAAAATCAATTTTGAAGTTGTAAAACTCGATTTTGGGTCAATTATGGTGCTAATCACTGTTAAAAGGGCATCCTTGCGAGATGTTGTAATAAGAAATGAAATTTAAATATTTCCAGCTGTTTTTGTAATCATGAAAAAGGTGTGCATCTTACTAAACAAATTAACGCGAGCACAAAACACAAGCTGAAATTTTTACTGACCAGAAAAGGAAGCTGTTCTGGACTGCATTTAGTGACTCATAAATAGGATACATAACTCACCAATCAAAAAATGCGAGCGCGAGCTCAAAAATTTGTATTATTCCGACCTAAAAACTAGACATTCTAAGCATTTTTTGTGTAAATTGAATGCGAACCTTACTTAACAATAATTTATGCAAGCACAATCCAAAATTTGTTGATTTTGAAACCTAAAATTTTGCTCTGTATGCCATGCTTGGCCCCTCGAAATTTTTGTCTCATCATGCCATTGATGCCATAGCCCATTTGGAAATGACAAAATTAAAGTTTGTGTTCAAGTTTACCGAATCTTTTCAGAATATCATTAAGATTTAAAACATTCTTGTTGGTCAAAGAAATTAATACAAGGAAAACCTAATGGAATAGAAATCAACCTTGTTATCATTCTTTAGAGTAAGCTATTTTTAAAGTATGAAAATTGTCAAAATTACAGTCAGATCTGTCAGAATTATTCCTGTCATAAAATCACTATAATCAGTGGCGTACCGTGGGTCACGGCATTGGGGGCACCAGCAAAAACTTGAAATTGCCTCGTGAGCACGCGAAGCGTGCCCAGTTGCCAGGTATACTGACCTAATAGAGATATTTTTATAAGGACAGTGCCAATAAACGGACATGTATCTCACTAGTCAAATAATGCGAGCGCGAAGCGCGAGCTTAAAATTTTTGATATTCAAACCTAAAAAGGGACATTACAATCAATCTTTTGTAATCATGATACGTACCTGTCTCGCTAAATAATGCAAGCGCGTAGTGCGAACTGAAAGTTTTGTAAATATTGACCCCAAACAGGAAGATTTTAAGGACTATATTTTAGGAATCTTTTATCTATTAAGATTATACACATCTCACCATAGTCATCTAATGGGAGTGCCAATAAGCGCTTGCTGATTTTGTTAGAATTACATCTAAACATGCACATAAAGCACTTGTAATCATGATTAACATACCCATCTCACTAATCAAATCTTGCGAGCGCGAAGCGAGCTGAAAATTTAGGAAATTCAGACCTGAAGAGGGGCATTTTAAGGCTTGTTTGTAGGAATTCAAGAAGACCTTACGTAGTTCACTAACCAAATGATGCGAGCGCGAAGCGCGAGCTGAAAATTTTTGATATTCAGATCAGAAAACAGAAAAAGGGACATTTTAAGGACTCATTCTAGGAATTGATGGAGAGCAGACATCTTTCACCAATCCACTACTGCGAACGTAAGCACGGACAGGAAATGTTTTGTATTAAGACCTTAAAATGGGACAATCACTTAAAGTATTCATGAAAACGGAGCATACTATTGTACATGTAAAAGAATAACTCGAAGTGCGAGGAAATATATTTGGTAGTTTGGTGTATATTGACGGGAGTTTTTAGTATAACAGGATTATATATTTCGGTAAACAGACAATGGGAGCACCAGGAACAATGAAGACACATGCCCTGAGCAAATTATGTTTCATTTATATGAAAAAGATGTTGCTAATGTAATGTAACATAACGTAATTATAACATTATAATGAACATTAATGTCTTCTTTCCCACTACGTTTCTCTTCCTTCCTCCCTCTTTTCCTCCTTTTTTGTCAGCCGATTGGGGGGGGGGTGGGCACGTGCCCCCATGCCCCCCTGTAGTTACGCAACTGACTATAATCCTAATCATAAAAATTATCATTATTATTGATACTGTCATTATCCTTATTAGTCATGATTACATCATATTACCAATAAATAATATTAATTTACATTGCTTCTCTTTGTTACATAATTATGTGATGATAATTGCAATTGATGGCACTGCTAAGTACACTTACTGCTTCTGCTGCTGACTGGTAGTATTTAGTGTCATTAGATATACAGAACAAATGAAACATTTATAATTACTAATATAAAACAAATAAAAGTGCAAAATACAAAATGCCTTGAAAAAGCCTTGAAAATGCCTTGAAAATGCCTTGAAAATGCCTTGAAATTTCAAGGCTCAAAATCCTCAAGGCCAAGGCCCTCTCAAGGCCAAGGCTTGAATGTTCAAGGCCAAGGCTTTGAAAAAATAGGCCTTAAGGCGCCTTAAGGCCAAGGCCGAGCATCAAGGCACTACAACACTGGTGAACACCCCATACCACTTTAGTTCCACCTCCCTAGGATGTGCACCCCCATACCACTTTAGTTCCACCTCCCCAGGATGAGCACCCCCATACCACTTTAGTTCCACCGCCCCAGGATGAGCACCCCCATACCACTTTAGTTCCACCTCCCTAGGATGAGCACCCCCATACCACTTAAGTTCCACCTCCCTAGGATGAGCACCCCCATACCACTTTAGTTCCACCTCCCTAGGATGAGCACCCCCATACCACTTTAGTTCCACCTCCCCAGGATGAGCACCCTCATACCACTTTAGTTCCACCTCCCTAGGATGTGCACCCCCATACCACTTTAGTTCCACCTCCCCAGGATGAGCACCCCCATACCACTTTAGTTCCACCTCCCCAGGATGAGCACCCCCATACCACTTTAGTTCCACCTCCCTAGGATGAACACCCCCATACCACTTTAGTTCCACCTCCCTAGGATGAGCACCCCCATACCACTTTAGTTCCACCTCCCTAGGATGAGCACCCCCATACCACTTTAGTTCCACCTCCGTAGGATGAGCACCCCCATACCACTTTAGTTCCACCTCCCCAGGATGAACACCCCAATACCACTTTAGTTCCACCTCCCTAGGATGAGCACCCCCATACCACTTTAGTTCCACCTCCCTAGGATGAGCACCCCCATACCACTTTAGTTCCACCTCCCTAGGATGAGCACCCCCATACCACTTTAGTTCCACCTCCCTAGGATGAGCACCCCCATACCACTTTAGTTCCACCTCCCTAGGATGAGCACCCCCATACCACTTTAGTTCCACCTCCCTAGGATGTGCACCCCCATACCACTTTAGTTCCACCTCCCCAGGATGAACACCCCCATACCACTTTAGTTCCACCTCCCCAGGATGAGCACCCCCATACCACTTTAGTTCCACCTCCTAGGATGAGCCCCCCATACCACGTTAGTTCCACCTCCCCAGGATGAACACCCCATACCACTTTAGTTCTACCTCCCTAGGATGAGCACCCCCATACCACTTTAGTTCTACCTCCCTAGGATGAGCACCCCCATACCACTTTAGTTCCACCTCCCCAGGGTGAACACCAGTGTTCTAGTCAAGGCTCAAACCTCCAAGGCCAAGGCTTTAATACCCAAGGCCAAGGCTTCAATAACCAAGGCTGAGGCCAAGGCATGGAAACCCAAGGCCAAGGCCAAGGCCAAGGCATTTCAATTGTACAATATATGGAAAAAAAAATACTGGTAGACAAAAATGCTTAGCCTTAGGCGGCATACATGACACACAGGACCAAATGTATAAAAGGTGTGAGCGAGCAAAATTTTTGACCCTTGTACATTTAAAGCGAAAATAATTTCATGATAGATCATGTAGATTTAGACATAAAATTAAAATAAGTATATAGTTACCTTCGTACATTTAATTATTGTTCTAGGCGATTCACATTGCAATAATTATTATTACCAAGGTGATCTGATCCTGGCATGCCCATTCTTAACATATGTCTTTCTCCTCTACCTGGGACAGGGGAGGCAGAATGTATTTTTTTTTTTTGGGGGGGGGGGAGATCAAAGCCAAAAATGCACTTACAGTATAAGTCAAAATGAGAATTTTGGTGCAAACAGATATTTTCAAAATGAGATTATCAACTGTGTGAAGAAGTTGTGTGTTTTGTGGAAATTAAGTTCAGCAAAGCTTTTTTAAGTGATTTCTAATTGATAAGACAGATATTTTGATTTAGGCTTTAATTTCCCGCTATAGAAAGCATAGCGAGCAAGTGGTTTTGAAAAAAAAATCAATTTTGAAGTTGTAAAACTCGATTTTGGGTCACTTATGGTGCTAATCACTGTTAAAAGGGCATCCTTGCGAGATGTTGTAATAAGAAATGAAATTTAAATATTTCCAGCTGTTTTTGTAATCATGAAAAAGGTGTGCATCTTACTAAACAAATTAACGCGAGCACAAAACACAAGCTGAAATTTTTACTGACCAGAAAAGGAAGCTGTTCTGGACTGCATTTAGTGACTCATAAATAGGATACATAACTCACCAATCAAAAAATGCGAGCGCGAGCTCCAAAATTTTTATTATTCCGACCTAAAAACTAGACATTCTAAGCATTTTTTGTGTAAATTGAATGCGAACCTTA
Organism: Lytechinus variegatus; assembly: GCF_018143015.1. Classification (NCBI taxonomy): domain Eukaryota; kingdom Metazoa; phylum Echinodermata; class Echinoidea; order Temnopleuroida; family Toxopneustidae; genus Lytechinus; species Lytechinus variegatus. The sequence goes on from NC_054745.1 coordinate 45,565,682, forward strand.
CTTAACAATAATTTATGCAAGCACAATCCAAAATTTGTTGATTTTGAAACCTAAAATTTTGCTCTGTATGCCATGCTTGGCCCCTCAAAATTTTTGGCTCATCATGCCATTGATGCCATAGCCCATTTGGAAATGACAAAATTGAAGTTTGTGTTCAAGTTTACCGAATCTTTTCAGAATATCATTAAGATTTAAAACATTCTTGTTGGTCAAAGAAATTAATACAAGGAAAACCTAATGGAATAGAAATCAACCTTGTTATCATTCTTTAGAGTAGGCTGTTTTTAAAGTATGAAAATTGTCAAAATTACAGTCAGATCTGTCAGAATTATTCCTGTCATAAAATCACTATAATCAGTGGCGTACCGTGGGTCACGGCATTGGGGGGCACCAGCAAAAACTTGGAATTGCCTCGTGAGCACGCGAAGCGTGCCCAGTTGCCAGGTATACTGACCTAATAGAGATATTTTTATAAGGACAGTGCCAATAAACGGACATGTATCTCACTAGTCAAATAATGCGAGCGCGAAGCGCGAGCTTAAAATTTTTGATATTCAAACCTAAAAAGGGACATTACAATCAATCTTTTGTAATCATGATACGTACCTGTCTCGCTAAATAATGCAAGCGCGTAGTGCGAACTGAAAGTTTTGTAAATATTGACCCCAAACAGGAAGATTTTAAGGACTATATTTTAGGAATCTTTTATCTATTAAGATTATACACATCTCACCATAGTCATCTAATGGGAGTGCCAATAAGCGCTTGCTGATTTTGTTAGAATTACATCTAAACATGCACATAAAGCACTTGTAATCATGATTAACATACCCATCTCACTAATCAAATCTTGCGAGCGCGAAGCGAGCTGAAAATTTAGGAAATTCAGACCCGAAGAGGGGCATTTTAAGGCTTGTTTGTAGGAATTCAAGAAGACCTTACGTAGTTCACTAACCAAATGATGCGAGCGCGAAGCGCGAGCTGAAAATTTTTGATATTCAGATCAGAAAACAGAAAAAGGGACATTTTAAGGACTCATTCTAGGAATTGATGGAGAGCAGACATCTTTCACCAATCCACTATACTGCGAACGTAATCACGGACAGGAAATGTTTTGTATTAAGACCTTAAAATGGGACAATCACTTAAAGTATTCATGAAAACGAAGCATACTATTGTACATGTAAAAGAATAACTCGAAGTGCGAGGAAATATATTTGGTAGTTTGGTGTATATTGACGGGAGTTTTTAGTATAACAGGATTATATATCTCGGTAAACAGACAATGGGAGCACCAGGAACAATGAAGACACATGCCCTGAGCAAATTATGTTTCATTTATATGAAAAAGATGTTGCTAATGTAATGTAACATAACATAATTATAACATTATAATGAACATTAATGTCTTCTTTCCCACTACGTTTCTCTTCCTTCCTCCCTCTTTTCCTCCTTTTTTTGTCAGCCGATTGGGGGGGGGGGGGGTGGGCACGTGCCCCCATGCCCCCTGTAGTTACGCCACTGACTATAATCCTAATCATAAAAATTATCATTATTATTGATACTGTCATTATCCTTATTAGTCATGATTACATCATATTACCAATAAATAATATTAATTTACATTGCTTCTCTTTGTTACATAATTATGTGATGATAATTGCAATTGATGGCACTGCTAAGTTCACTTACTGCTTCTGCTGCTGACTGGTAGTATTTAGTGTCATTAGATATACAGAACAAATGAAACATTTATAATTACTAATATAAAACAAATAAAAGTGCAAAATACAAAATGCCTTGAAAAAGCCTTGAAAATGCCTTGTAAATGCCTTGAAAATGCCTTGAAAATGCCTTGAAAATGCCTTGAAATTTCAAGGCTCAAAATCCTCAAGGCCAAGGCCCTCTCAAGGCCAAGGCTTGAATGTTCAAGGCCAAGGCTTTGAAAAAATAGGCCTTAAGGCGCCTTAAGGCCAAGGCCGAGCATCAAGGCACTACAACACTGGTGAACACCCCATACCACTTTAGTTCCACCTCCCTAGGATGTGCACCCCCATACCACTTTAGTTCCACCTCCCCAGGATGAGCACCCCCATACCACTTTAGTTCCACCTCCCTAGGATGTGCACCCCCATACCACTTTAGTTCCACCTCCCTAGGATGAGCACCCCCATACCACTTTAGTTCCACCTCCCTAGGATGAGCACCCCCATACCACTTTAGTTCCACCTCCGTAGGATGAGCACCCCCATACCACTTTAGTTCCACCTCCCTAGGATGAGCACCCCCATACCACTTTAGTTCCACCTCCCTAGGATGAGCACCCCCATACCACTTTAGTTCCACCTCCCTAGGATGTGCACCCCCATACCACTTTAGTTCCACCTCCCCAGGATGAACACCCCCATACCACTTTAGTTCCACCTCCCCAGGATGAGCACCCCCATACCACTTTAGTTCCACCTCCTAGGATGAGCCCCCCATACCACTTTAGTTCCACCTCCCCAGGATGAACACCCCATACCACTTTAGTTCTACCTCCCTAGGATGAGCACCCCCATACCACTTTAGTTCTACCTCCCTAGGATGAGCACCCCCATACCACTTTAGTTCCACCTCCCCAGGGTGAACACCAGTGTTCTAGTCAAGGCTCAAACCTCCAAGGCCAAGGCTTTAATACCCAAGGCCAAGGCTTCAATAACCAAGGCTGAGGCCAAGGCATGGAAACCCAAGGCCAAGGCCAAGGCCAAGGCATTTCAATTGTACAATATATGGAAAAAAAAAATACTGGTAGACAAAAATGCTTAGCCTTAGGCGGCATACATGACACACAGGACCAAATGTATAAAAGGTGTGAGCGAGCAAAATTTTTGACCCTTGTACATTTAAAACGAAAATAATTTCATGATAGATCATGTAGATTTAGACATAAAATTAAAATAAGTATATAGTTACCTTTGTACATTTAATTATTGTTCTAGGCGATTCACATTGCAATAATTATTATTACCAAGGTGATCTGATCCTGGCATGCCCATTCTTAACATATGTCTTTCTCCTCTACCTGGGACAGGGGAGGCAGAATGTATTTTTTTTTTTGGGGGGGGGAGATCAAAGCCAAAAATGCACTTACAGTATAAGTCAAAATGAGAATTTTGGTGCAAACAGATATTTTCAAAATGAGATTATCAACTGTGTGAAGAAGTTGTGTGTTTTGTGGAAATTAAGTTCAGCAAAGCTTTTTTAAGTGATTTCTAATTGATAAGACAGATATTTTGATTTAGGCTTTGATTTCCCGCTATAGAAAGCATAGCGAGCAAGTGGTTTTGAAAAAAAAATCAATTTTGAAGTTGTAAAACTCGATTTTGGGTCAATTATGGTGCTAATCACTGTTAAAAGGGCATCCTTGCGAGATGTTGTAATAAGAAATGAAATTTAAATATTTCCAGCTGTTTTTGTAATCATGAAAAAGGTGTGCATCTTACTAAACAAATTAACGCGAGCACAAAACACAAGCTGAAATTTTTACTGACCAGAAAAGGAAGCTGTTCTGGACTGCATTTAGTGACTCATAAATAGGATACATAACTCACCAATCAAAAAATGCGAGCGCGAGCTCGAAATTTTTTATTATTCCGACCTAAAAACTAGACATTCTAAGCATTTTTTGTGTAAATTGAATGCGAACCTTACTTAACAAGAATTTATGCAAGCACAATCCAAACTTTGTTGATTTTGAAACCTAAAATTTTGCTCTGTATGCCATGCTTGGCCCCTCAAAATTTTTGGCTCATCATGCCATTGATGCCATAGCCCATTTGGAAATGACAAAATTGAAGTTTGTGTTCAAGTTTACCGAATCTTTTCAGAATATCATTAAGACTTAAAACATTCTTGTTGGTCAAAGAAAATAATACAAGGAAAACCTAATGGAATAGAAATCAACCTTGTTATCATTCTTTAGAGTAAGCTGTTTTTAAAGTATGAAAATTGTCAAAATTGCAGTCAGATCTGTCAGAATTATTCCTGTCATAAAATCACTATAATCAGTGGCGTACCGTGGGTCACGGCATTGGGGGGCACCAGCAAAAACTTGGAATTGCCTCGTGAGCACGCGAAGCGTGCCCAGTTGCCAGGTATACTGACCTAATAGAGATATTTTTATAAGGACAGTGCCAATAAACGGACATGTATCTCACTAGTCAAATAATGCGAGCGCGAAGCGCGAGCTTAAAATTTTTGATATTCAAACCTACAAAGGGACATTACAATCAATCTTTTGTAATCATGATACGTACCTGTCTCGCTAAATAATGCAAGCGCGTAGTGCGAACTGAAAGTTTTGTAAATATTGACCCCAAACAGGAAGATTTTAAGGACTATATTTTAGGAATCTTTTATCTATTAAGATTATACACATCTCACCATAGTCATCTAATGGGAGTGCCAATAAGCGCTTGCTGATTTTGTTAGAATTACATCTAAACATGCACATAAAGCACTTGTAATCATGATTAACATACCCATCTCACTAATCAAATCTTGCGAGCGCGAAGCGAGCTGAAAATTTAGGAAATTCAGACCTGAAGAGGGGCATTTTAAGGCTTGTTTGTAGGAATTCAAGAAGACCTTACGTAGTTCACTAACCAAATGATGCGAGCGCGAAGCGCGAGCTGAACATTTTTGATATTCAGATCAGAAAACAGAAAAAGGGACATTTTAAGGACTCATTCTAGGAATTGATGGAGAGCAGACATCTTTCACCAATCCACTATACTGCGAACGTAAGCACGGACAGGAAATGTTTTGTATTAAGACCTTAAAATGGGACAATCACTTAAAGTATTCATGAAAAAGAAGCATACTATTGTACATGTAAAAGAATAACTCGAAGTGCGAGGAAATATATTTGGTAGTTTGGTGTATATTGACGGGAGTTTTTAGTATAACAGGATTATATATTTCGGTAAACAGACAATGGGAGCACCAGGAACAATGAAGACACATGCCCTGAGCAAATTATGTTTCATTTATATGAAAAAGATGTTGCTAATGTAATGTAACATAACATAATTATAACATTATAATGAACATTAATGTCTTCTTTCCCACTACGTTTCTCTTCCTTCCTCCCTCTTTTCCTCCTTTTTTTGTCAGCCGATTGGGGGGGGGGGGTGGGCACGTGCCCCCATGCCCCCCTGTAGTTACGCCACTGACTATAATCCTAATCATAAAAATTATCATTATTATTGATACTGTCATTATCCTTATTAGTCATGATTACATCATATTACCAATAAATAATATTAATTTTCATCACTTCTCTTTGTTACATAATTATGTGATGATAATTGCAATTGATGGCACTGCTAAGTACACTTACTGCTTCTGCTGCTGACTGGTAGTATTTAGTGTCATTAGATATACAGAACAATTGAAACATTTATAATTACTAATATAAAACAAATAAAAGTGCAAAATACAAAATGCCTTGAAAAAGCCTTGAAAATGCCTTGAAAATGCCTTGAAAATGCCTTGAAATTTCAAGGCTCAAAATCCTCAAGGCCAAGGCCCTCTCAAGGCCAAGGCTTGAATGTTCAAGGCCAAGGCTTTGAAAAAATAGGCCTTAAGGCGCCTTAAGGCCAAGGCCGAGCATCAAGGCACTACAACACTGGTGAACACCCCATACCACTTTAGTTCCACCTCCCTAGGATGTGCACCCCCATACCACTTTAGTTCCACCTCCCCAGGATGAGCACCCCCATACCACTTTAGTTCCACCTCCCTAGGATGAGCACCCCCATACCACTTAAGTTCCACCTCCCTAGGATGAGCACCCCCATACCACTTTAGTTCCACCTCCCCAGGATGAGCACCCTCATACCACTTTAGTTCCACCTCCCTAGGATGTGCACCCCCATACCACTTTAGTTCCACCTCCCCAGGATGAGCACCCCCATACCACTTTAGTTCCACCGCCCCAGGATGAGCACCCCAATACCACTTTAGTTCCACCTCCCTAGGATGAGCACCCCCATACCACTTTAGTTCCACCTCCCTAGGATGAGCACCCCCATACCACTTTAGTTCCACCTCCCTAGGATGAGCACCCCCATACCACTTTAGTTCCACCTCCCTAGGATGAGCACCCCCATACCACTTTAGTTCCACCTCCCTAGGATGAGCACCCCCATACCACTTCAGTTCCACCTCCCCAGGATGAGCACCCCCATACCACTTTAGTTCCACCTCCCTAGGATGAGCACCCCATACCACTTTAGTTCCACCTCCCCAGGATGAGCACCCTCATACTACTTTAGTTCCACCTCCCCAGGATGAACACCCCCATACCACTTTAGTTCCACCTCCCCAGGATGTGCACCCCCATACCACTTTAGTTCCACCTCCCCAGGATGAGCACCCTCATACCACTTTAGTTCCACCTCCCTAGAATGAGCACCCCCATACCACTTTAGTTCTACCTCCCCAGGATGAGCACCCCCATACCACTTTAGTTCCACCTCCCCAGGATGTGCACCCCCATACCACTTTAGTTCTACCTCCCCAGGATGAGCACCCTCATACCACTTTAGTTCCACCTCCCTAGAATGAGCACCCCCATACCACTTTAGTTCTACCTCCCTAGAATGAGCACCCCCATACCACTTTAGTTCCACCTCCCCAGGATGAGCACCCCCATTCTACTTTAGTTCCACCTCCTAGGATGAGCCCCCCATACCACTTTAGTTCCACCTCCCTAGGATGAGCACCCCCATTCTACTTTAGTTCCACCTCCTAGGATGAGCCCCCCATACCACTTTAGTTCCACCTCCCTAGGATGAGCACCCCATATCACTTTAGTTCCACCTCCCCAGCATGAGCACTTCCCCATGCTCTAACCAGCATCCGCCCTTGTTTAATAACAACTGGTGGTCCTTTTTTATGGTAAATGATATTCATGAATAAATGTTGATTGAGGATTATTTGGCGCGTAAGAAAAGTTCACCAGTCGTTTTCAACTCTTTGCACGCTGAATTAATTTTGGGGGAATATAACAGCAATTGTTTTCATGTAATTTTCTTTCATTTAAGATTTCTTTGTAGCACATGACTATTCATATTTATTGTTATCATTTAGATGTTGTCCAAGAACTATTGCATTTTCTTAGCTTATCTAATTTGAAGGTAATTATTACGAAACTGATTATTAAGATGAATTTAATCGTACGAATGTGCAAGATTGCAACATCGGTGTGGAAAGGGTTAACGTTTCTCTCAACTTACGATCAGCTATATGAAACACCCGGTCAAAGCTACTATACGTTTCTGAGTGATTTCATGTTATATTCCTTAATATTGTGACGTCATTGATGTGCGTCCATATCCGATCAGGCCCTGCTTATTCAGTCATGCCGGTAATTACCCCGGCTTATTCTGGGTTACGAACATGTGCTCAAGCAGTCAATGAATTTCTTCCTAGCTGGCAACAACTACAACTGGGTGGAGAGTGGCAAATACATAATAGCTTTGCCTAAATACTCAAATGCTGTGGTGGGATTCGAACCCTGACATCGTGTTTCATATTCTGGAGACTTTATCCACTCATCCACAACACCTGGTCTGATTAGAATTTAACTGCCATGATAATCAGAGAAGTGACCGATGTAAGAAAGAACAGGATAGAAAAAGAGAGAAGGTGAAAGAGAGTGAGAGAGGGGGGGGGGGGGTATTGGGGAAGAGAGATGGGGTGTGGGTCACATGCAAAGCATAACTATAGATTAGGGTAAACGTATCGAATGCCTGCCCTTAACCCGACCCTCATGTTGGCAATGCCCTTACTGACTGATTACATTGAAGAATGCAAACTTCCCTTCCCTTACTTTAGCATGTTTATGTTATGAATATACTCTTTAACACAAAACAATTTAATGAAGAGCTAACCTGCAAAAGGGGTTAGGTCCATTTTTCATCAAAATTGATTTGTATGGCTCAATGTATAGATGCTTAGTAGCTCTATAAGATGATACTAAAGAGAAGTTGAAATTCCCATTAAAAGTGAGCTAAAATGGTAAAGAAAAATCACCTTTTAAAAAGGGGTTAGGTCCATTTCAGTTTGGTTGCAAAAGGGGTTAGGTACACACTTATTTTTTGGAAAAGAATATATTAAAAAATATGAAGACAGGTAGATTTCTTTTATACCCTATTTCACATGGTAGGGTAGTACATCATGACAATTTATTTTCTCATAAGAATATTGCAATACGGAGGGAATAAAATACATGTTCAGTATGGAACCCAATGTGAAATCACCTTCACACGATGTGAATCACCTGTTCACATATTCTAACATGTGAACACGCTGTGTACAGTTCCCCTTTGAGGTGACCACCGCGTGAAATTATCTTCAAACTGTTGAATTTAGCATTTTAACAGTGAGAATGATATTTTCACATCGTCCACCATGTGAACATACTGTGTAGCTACCGGACTGTGTTATAATGTCTCTTATTCTTACACAGAACTGATAGCAGTGGTTGGCATCAAGTATGTTGAAAGTGAAATTAAGGTAGGGGAAGGCGGGGTAAGTTGAGCATAGGGGCAAGTTGAGCCACCAGCCCCAGGCCAATAATGAATGAGTCAGACATTGTGGTGGTGTCATGTATTGATGACCCATAGCATAACCCCTAACCCCACCACATTGTTTCCAACTTTGAAACAAAAAGTAGTTTTTTAGAGGGAAAAATATCAATTTCAGCCAAAAAAGTAAAAAAGAGTGTGAAATAGATAAGTGCTTTATAAACACACACGTCTTTAAATATAATAAAGACATGATAACAACATTATTAGTCCAGGTATGGATCTTCATTCTTGTCATAGTCTTTTATATGATGGATGTATAATAAATGTGTGGATACAAAATTATCGCACTAAGTTCGGACTGGGGTAAGTTGAGCCAAACAGCATGGGACAAGTTGAGCCATGGTAATTCCTATGGTAATGTATCTTAAAAAACAAACAAACCATATAAATTGATTGAAATGCAGGCTGAAAGGAGCAAATTTACATGACTGCTCTTTTCCTTTTACAGGATGTTAGTATTTATAGAGAATTAGCAAGTGAAAAGACTTTGAACAAAAAATTGACTTGCTGGTTCTCCCCCATACATTTTGTACATAGTTTTTGTGGCTCAACTTACCCCAGAAGGTGGCTCAAACTTACCCCATATATGGGGCAAGTTGAGCCATTTGACATCTTTTTTTCAAAGGTCACGATGACTTTCAGTGTGGGGATAGAAAGTTATATATAGGTGGAAAATATTTCAGAAGAATTAAATTTCAAGGCAAGGTACTTATTTCGACAAAATTATTAATCATATCAATTCTAACATGCAAAAAGCAAAAACTGTCACAACTTACCCCGCCTTCCCCTACCCTTCTCTACCTTATTTGAGTTTACAAAATAGTTTTAAACATGTTGACATTTCAATACCCATATGTGTTTGAACAGTTTAAAGTATATCTTTAGTTTCGATAAATCCCCTCAAAGTCACCATAACCTATTAATTACCAGATTTATGAACATGTGTGTCCTAGTATGGTAGTTATAATGTTACGGATACCACCCCCCCCCCCCATTACTTTTTTTGATATAATGTGTAGCTACCACATCTGCATTGATTATGTCACTAATTTGCCTTTTTTATCACCCCTTCTAAAGGATGGAACGATTTGAAAATTTCGTGATAATAAATCTTGTCCATAGCTCTCTGATATCTAGATACGAAATTTGTAAAAGTAAGTTTTCATATGGGCTTCTAAAAATCTCAAAAGTAACGAGAGAGAGCGCTTACATGCCACATTTGAATTCTAATGACCGAATAATATATCAAAACAGTGTGAATAACATTTTCACATTGTGAAAACACTTTAATGGAACCGTGTTTTGTCTCCAGTGGGGTCCCTCCCCCTCCAACTCCGACCCCCCCCCTCTCTTTCTCTCTCCCTTCATATTCATCATGACCATTGATTTTCATCGATTCATATTTATATCAATAGAAGCGCCGAATCGCACCCCTATCGAGGATATAATAATGCGACTATAGAAAATGTGTAATGTCATCTATCTTTGATGAATTCATTCTCACTTGCGTGGGGTCTAATCTTGTGTGTTGGGGATGTTTCTCCCTACGCGAAGGGGATTTATTGTCGCTATGGCAACATGTTATTACACTCAACGATGTGCTAACTTGTTTTGAGTCAATCTGATATGATTTGTTTAGGCCATTTTAATATTTTGAAATACGGAATCATAAATACATATAGATGATTAATTCGTATCATAAGTTTATCATGCAGGATATCATTATACGTGGAAGCTAAAACAAAAGATCAGTAACGGTAAGTTGGCTTTTATTAATCCCAATTTTCATTAATCCGAAAACGTAAAAGGGTTCGTCAATCCGAACATTTGTGGCTTTATTCCGAAGGTTCGATAATCCGAAAACAAAATAAGGTTCGATGTTCTGAAGGTTCGTTAGTCCGAAAACGAAATGAGGTTCGTTAGTCCGAAAACAAAATAAGGCTCGTTAACCATTACGTTTTCGGACTAACGAACCTTTGGAATTACGAACCTCATTTTTTTTTCTCTCTTAACTTAATGATTTCTAATTCGTATATTTTGTATGTTCTACATTGTAAAGCGCTTTGATATGATTTCATGAAAAGCGCTATATAAGTTCAAGTTATTATTATTATTTCGTTTTCGGATTAACGAACCTCATTTCGTTTTCGGATTTACGAACCTTCAGAATTACGAACTTTCGGAATAACGAAGCTTCGGAATTACGAATGTATGCGAAAATTAGGGGGAAAATACAAAAATTCTCATGACAATTAGACAACGAATAAGAAATAAATAACGCTTCAAATATTTCCTTTATTCCGCTGAAGCATGGAGTGTTTTACATGGTGAGCATACAATATGCGAATTGATGATGTTTGTTTAATTGAATTAATCTTCCCAGAATGTTATAATATACATATGAATGGGTTTTTTTTGGCCTCTATTAGAGGATTTATTAATATAAAAATCAGGGGTTACACAATAAATCACATTCAAATCAAAGGTTACACAATCATAAATCATGAAACATATAAGTATTATTACAATAATTACAAAGTCATATCTACATTACATAGGTTTTCTTACATGAATCGTAACAAGCTCTTGGGCAGTTCATCTTTTTTTGTCTTTTTACTAACAATGTTGTACATTTCTATCCGTTTTTTAATTTCTTTTATAAATACATGTTTCAAAACAAAAATTCTTTTTTCTATTCCTGATTTGTTCATATCCAAAATAACTTTATATATTGACCAAAATGCAATAGTTACAAAGATATTTGTTTTACTATCACTTTCAACTTTAAGTAATTGTTTGATGTTTACTTCCACTTTTACATTGTAAACTTCTCGCAAAATACATATGAATGGTGCTTTATCGTATAAGATATGTGTCAGATAATGTTTGAAGGTTTTCATGGGGTATGAGCAATCGTAATAGTTGTTTACGGTACACCATGTGTAAGGACTAAGAAAAGTTGATAGAGGGAGAAATGAAATGAGAAGGTGAGAATATTCAAGTATATTTTGAAAATGTTCGTGGTCCTTAAAAGAGGATTGTAAACCAGAATATGAGGAGTTAATAAGTTTGATTAGAAGGCAGAGTAAGAAGCTTGAGTAGATGACTGGTACTATAGATTTTCCCGCTCAACATTTAAATTATTTAATGTTGTTTCATCATGACTTTGTTCAAGTTCAAATACACTAATAAAAATATATACATAAAGAGACCAGGTCCAGTGTTTCGATTCCAAACAGATGGCAGGTCAGATACATAGATTACAAAACAAGTATTACGTAATATGTTATGACCATTAAAGTTCGCAATTGTCATTATGGACTCGGTTATTTATCTTTTGTTTCATTAATTGTCACTTTAATGTACTTACCGTTCAAAATAATCATTAAACAAATCACTAGAATTTAGATGAACAGCATGCAGAAATCATGAATTCGCAAGCATAACATTTTTCCGCTTTTGGGTTTATTATCTCTCAAAACGTTCTTTAAGCAGTTAAGTGAATTAAGTTATTTTTTGTGAAGACCATGCAATATAATGACTGGGCATTCAAAGTGATTTTTCTACATGCGAAATGGTTATAATTGCAACATCTTTTTCAAATTTATTGTTTATATGTTAAGCAGTTGCAAATTGGGCATTCAAAATCACGTATAGGCGAGTGTGTTGTAAATAAGTGCATTTGATTAAAGTTGTTAAGCAACAACTCACTTAATGATGGTGTTAATTCGGCGATTCTATTTGATGTATAGGCCTACTTTTCCTTTTGGTAATGTTTGAAATAATGTTATGAAATGTACTGGAATGTTTATTTTTCTCTAGAATTAAGGCGCGAAATAATATGGAGCACCTCTTCGAAATCTGCCATGCTTGACATACAGAGGATTAAATTGAAAAAAAAGTTGAAAATATGTATGAAAAAGGACATATACGTTGCGGATCCACTTTTGAGAGGCACGAAAGATAGTGTTTACGGAATGTATCATGCATGGGCAATTGGGGACCTTTTTTCGCTTGTCAAATTTTCCTTGAACAGATCTCGGTTTTGTAGTGAAGATCTTTGTTTTTAGGCAGTCAAAATAGGGTCCACCCGCCAGTCATAAGGACAATAAGTCATAATACCGGCTAGTTATAAGGACCGCTAGTCATAATGGTCATAAGGGTCGCTATTCACAAGGGGCTTTGTTCATAGAGGTCGCTAGTCATAATCAACGATGGGGGTCGCAATTCATAATCAAATAAAGAGGGTCGCCAGTTATTATTTGGAAAAGGGTTCGTTGATCATAAGGGTCGCCATTCATAATCGTGGATGAGGGTCGCTAATCATAAGGGGTACGCCCGTCATAATAGTGGATGAGGGTTCGCCAGTCATAATAGTAGAAAGGGTTCGCTAGTCATAATAGTAGTAGGGGTTCGCCAGTCATAATATTGGATGAGGGTCGCTACTCATAATAGTAGAAGCGGTTCACCGGTCATAATATTGTTATTATTATTATTGAGGGTCGCTAGTCAATGTATTAGTATTATTATTGAGGGTCGCAAGTCATTATAGTAGTAGGGGTTCGCATGTCATAATAGTAGAAAGGGTTCGCCAGTCATAATAGTGGAGGAGGGTCGTCATTCATAATAGTACAAAGGGTTCGCCTGTCAGAATAGTAGAAAGGGTTCGCCAGTCATAAAAGCAGTACGTGTTTTTTTAAATTGAAATGGTTTATTAAGAAAACTTCAACGCAGCCGAAGGCTGAATTGCGAAATTCTGTACAAGGTAAAATGCAAAATATATACAATAACAATGACTATAACACAATGACATGAAAAAGTATTAAAATAAATGTTATATGTTGAAATTTAAGAAAGGAGAAGAGTAGAATAATTAATGTGATAACAGTAATCTTCGAGGGTTGTCACCACAGTATGATTCTGTGGGGATAAAGTCAGTAATTCATGAGCCAGTCATAATAGTGTATGAGGGTCGCTAGTCATAATAACAGATGGGTTTCGCCAGTCATAATAGTAGAAAGGGTTCGCGAGTCATAATAGTAGTAGGGGTTCGCCAGTTATAATTGTAGATGAGGGTCGCTAGTCATAATGGTAGATGGGGTTCGCCATTCATAATAGTTCTTCGGCTTTCCAGGGTCATTCTAAAAAAATGATACAATTCACACAAAAAAAACGTGTCTCGACTATCTTATGGCCTCTAGCTTCACAGCCCTGAACATTTTCTACAAAAATTTTATCAAGAAAATGACAATAATAGACTAGCTTCACAAAGCATTTGTAACCAGTGACTTTTAAAGCTCTAATTTTGTTACAAAAGCCTTTTATTTTTGCTTTTTGTTAGAAAAGACACTGTCTCGGGTCAGATTTAGATTTTACTATCATTCTCTTTTATAAGTACTCTGTATTTCTTACCTACATTGATGTCTGGTGAGGGCAGCATGGTGTAAACGTCTGACATACTGCGCTTATCCTAGTATTTCATTATCACTTTGTAATTAATTTCACTTTTAACTTTGTCCGAAATTTATTTTAACCTCCGTAACGAATACTGTCACAATTTTTTTTTCCCTTTTAAACTGAATTATATAGGTTTTCCGTCCAAATTCGTCAAAATTTCATTCGGTTTGACCAAGTAATCATTCAATTCGGAAATGAATATGAATGACAGATGAGATCAACATTTAAATTGTCAGACATTAAGTTTAATCTAATTTCATAGGCATGCGATTTCTCAATTATCTCACTTAAACATGCGGAAAAGGCGATCAAATTAAAAAAGCACGCGAAGTGCTTTTAAATTCGTACCGGCACCGTCTTTACAAGTGGTAAGGAATTCAAATTGATTAATATGCAAACATTTATATCATCTGGGCAGTGTTTTTTACTGTTGCTTTTACATGATCCCTGTACTCTCAACCCGTTTTTGAAATACTTATGCAAATTTGATTTACTTTGCATTGGATCTTTACCAGTGGCGTAACTACGGGGGGGGGGGCATGGGGGGCACGTGCCCCCCCCCATCGGCTTGCTCCCCCCCAAAAAAAAAAAACGGGGAAAAGGAGAAAAAGAGGGAGAAAGGAAGAGAAACGTAGTGGGAAAGGAGAAATTATTGTCCATTATAATGCTATATTATTGCTAATAATATTGCTCTTGGCATGCTTGGTGCCAAACTTTGCAACCCTAATGCCAACATCTGGATTGTTTATGGTGATGGATCATTAGGTTATAGCTTGATTGAGTTTGATACGTACAGCCGTCATAACACACCTGTTATTGCAGTGATTGGCAACGATGCGTGTTGGACTCAGATCTGTAATATAATATTACATAATGTTATGTTATATTACACAAGAAACATTTTTCATAACTATATGAAACATTATTTTGCTCATGTCCTAGGTCTTCATTTTTTTCTGGTGCTCGCATAGAATGTTTAACGAGATATATAATTCAGTTGTACTAAAACCTCCCGTTTTCAAGTCAATATACATCAAAATATATTTCCTCGCAATTCGATTTATTGATTTTTGTAATGACATACAGCTGTATGCTTCTTCTTCATAACTATTTAAGTGGTTGCCCCATTTTAAGGTCTTAGTAGAAAACATTTCCGGTCCGTGCTAACGTTCGCATAAGTGGATTGGTGAGATGTCTGCTCTCCGTGAATTCCTAAAATCAGTCCTTAAAGGGGCATTTTTTCTGATCTGAATACCAAAATTTTCAGCTCGCGCTTCGGGCTCGCATCATTTGGTTAGTGAAATACATGCGGTCTTAGTGAATTCTTACAAACAAGCCTTAGAATGCCTCTCTTCAGGTCTGATTTTCCTAAATTTTAAGCTCGCGCTTTATGCTCGTAGGATTTGATAAGTGAGATGCGTATAATCATGATTACAATAACTTTAAAAAGTGCTTCATGTTTTTAGATGTAATTCTAACAAAATCAGCAAGCGCTTGGCACTCGCACTAGATGACTATGGTGAGATATGTATACTCTTAATGAATTCGTAAAAATAGTCCTTAAAATATCCATGTTGGGGGTCAATATATACCCAAATTTCAGCTTGCACTACGCGCTCGCACCATTTGGTTAGCTAATGATGCGTATGGTCTTCATGAATTCCAACAAACAGGCCTCAAAACGCTGGTCTAAGGTCTAAATAAGAAACATTTCCTGTTGGTGCTTACGTTCGCATTGTGAGATGTCTGCTCTTCGTCAGTCAGGGAAACTCCCGGTTTTCCGAGATCGTTTGAAATGTCCCTTTTTCGAGATAGTTGCGTTCACCGAAGCGTGAATCACCACTGAAAACCTTCGCCCTGTGTAGTCTTTCTCGGCTGTTTTCAGACCCTTATGTATGTGTGCGAAACACTCGGTAAGAGCGGTGAAAATGTGTACGCGTGTATACAACTGTGCATTATTGTTATCTGTAAAACATGTGCCTCTCTCTCTCCCCTCTCTCTTTCTCTCCTCTCATTTATTGTCAAGCATTCAATTTGATTTTCGTTCATCACTTACCCTTAATCCGGACGTTAAATGTGCCGTAATTAGACCATATTTTTGGATCCACCGTCATGTATATCCGTAATATCCAACTTTCATGTTAATTCCTGAGCATTCATCTTCAGCTTATGATCTGCTGCACAATCCATGATCAATACATTATAATATTATTTCCACTAGTGCCGGCGGAAGTCATGGAAATTATCAAGTCGATATGCAATTTCAAAACATGACAAATACAGGTCTGTACGTCGTATTAAACATGCAATCATTGGCTGGTTGACGAAGCCAACGAATTGAAAAAAAGTATACTGTATTCACCTTCAAAACAAACATACTGCAAAGTATTGGGGCTAGCGGTCACCAAATAAAGTGCATTATAAAAGTCTGCCTGTCAGCTCGATCCATGTCCAAACTTCCCCCAAACGTCCAGCCCAGATGAGTTAATAGCAATATCATGTCATGTCATGTCATTATGATCATGACCATTCTCCATTCGACATGATCCATGCTAGCAGTGAACAGGACTGTGAGATCAATGGTTTAGATTATGAACATTATCGAAAACTGCATGTCCATGATAGCACTAACACTAACCGCCGGAGAGCTGGTTTAGAGGTTACATATATACTGTACCATGGGAACGAATATATTTTCCAAGTCTTTCTTATCAGATATTATGTAATGCCGTACCCAAAATAACTTTCAACATGCATGGTCATGGAAGGTCCATGCATGGTAGTACCATAGCTCTATGCACACTTTGTACACGCAGTACACACACACACACCACACGTTCGGCTACAACATGCAGCGGAGTATCGCGGCACAAAGGCTGAACGCAGAGACTAACGTCCTCTTACGAGAACTTTTACTTGCATTTTTTCATCATAAATGTGTCTTCTTTCTTCAATAGCATCTAAGCACCACGGTGGCGAATTCTCTTTTTTCGAATATAGATGAGAAATTTAGTTTTCTTTAACATATTTGAAAATAAAAATCCGCCACCGTGGTGCTTTTTTTATATGAATTTTTTAGTGAGGGTATGTCAGAAAACCCCATTCACTTTGTACAGGAGAGCTATTCGGTGAGATCCTAAAAGATTACGTCATGCGACCACAAATCCCTGTCGAGATTCTGTCGCTCTGGCAAAAGCGGGAGTTTCCTTGACTGTTCGTGAATTCCTAAAATCAGTCCTTAAAATGTGCATTTTTTCTGATCTGAATACCAAAATTTTCAGCTCGCGCTTCGCGCTCGCATCATTTTTGTTAGGGAAATACATTAGTATCCCTAAATTAGACCTCAAAATAGCTAATCTGGAATAAAATTATTGGAAATGGTTTTTCAACTGATTTGAGTAGGTATGGGTGTCAACATTTACCAAAAAAAAAGTTAGGAGGAATACGGGTTGGGGAAAGTGTTTTTTTTCAAGGTCAAAGGTCAATGACCTTTTCATATATACCGTATAATGATATCTCTGAGATGGAAAGGCGCAGGTTGGTGATAATGGTGTCAAAATGCACAAATTTTTACCAGAATATCAAATAAAATAGAATTAAGTACCTACCATGCACATTCACCGATGAAATTCAAGGTCAAAGCCTTTCAAAGGTCAATGACCTTTTTTACATTATATACCATACTGTATAATGGTATCTCTGAGATGATAAGGAACAGGCTAGTGATCATGGTGTCAAAATGTACAGATTCTTACAAGAAGATAAAATAGAATGAATGTGAGTACCTAGAATGGACATTCACCAATAAAATTCAAGGTCAAAGCTTTCAAAGGGTTAATGACCTTTTTACATTATATATATCATACTGTATAATGGTATCTCTGAGATGAAAAGGCACAGGTTGGTGATCATGGTGTCAAAATGCACAGATTCTGATCAGAAGATCAAATAAAATAAAATTAAGGACATAGAATGCATATTCACCCATAAAATTTAAGGCCAAAGGTCAATGACCTTTTATACATTATATACCATATCATATACTGGTATCTCGAAGATAAAACGGCACAGGTTGGTGTTCTTGGTGTCAGAATACACAGATTCTTACAGGAAGATCAAATATAAAATGAAATTAAGTATCGACAATGCACATTCACCCTTAAAATTCAAAGACAAAGGTCAATGTCCTTTTTGACATTAGATAATAATAATGGTATCTCTGAGATAAAACACCGCAGGTTAGTGATCTTGGTACCAAAATGCAAAGATTTGTACAAGAATCTTCTGAAAATGGGTAGGATAGGTCTAACTCTCATGTCACAGCTAGCATCATCTGAGAGCATTTCCAAACAGCAGAGGGATGATGATGAAGTGAAGGCCATCATTAGAGCTGCATGTATATCAACTTCAACAAAGATGAATTCCCGTATTATTATTAATTACCTCTCATTGCGAGCTGCCAGAATCTCTTGAGATGCTATTGTTGCAGGACAAAACTTCATATCTGCTCTCTGCTGTACGTCACCAATGATGCTATTTCTACTAGGTGTCAGTTTGTACAAGGATCATTATTTGGTCCAGAATAACTGAGTGTTATCATGCACAAATTAGGCATATGATATGATAATGAAATTCAAAAGGAGATAATAGCTTAAAAGTACACATCCATTGACCTAACAAAACTCCTACAGCACCACGTCCAGTTCTTGAGAATCAAGCTATGCAACATATCAGCAATAATATGGTCTGATACCCCTTGACAGAACGTTATAAGGCTTTCATTGAATGGGCCAGATCAAAGTCCTGAAAATGTCAGGTTTTCAAAAGTTTAATTACTCTTTGCTGAAGTTGAGACACTTAACTTCATTTACTATGACAAAAGCTGCAGCTCTAATGATTGCCTTATTTTAATTCTTCATCATTGTCCCTGGCTATATGAAAATGTTCTTAGATGATGCATGCCATTAGGGTTAGTCCTATCCTTTCCATTTACAGATTAAGTTATAGTTTATAGTATTGATTGTAGCAATTGAGGTTAGTGACCTATTGCTACAGAAAAATTAGTACCTTGATTTAGATTTATAAAATGCATATGTAAATGCTCCTACTTTAGACAACTTCACCATTTTAGATTATAACATGATTTTTTTTTACACTTTTGGCAATGCATTACTACAATATATATTAAAAAGTGCTATTTGATATCGATTTCACCTCGAACTTGTATTTTGACGTCATCATTGATCAAGGAATCAACTATTAAATTTGTATTCATTTTCCATCAGGTCAGTCTTTTTCCCATCAGAATCACTATATACAATGAAGTTATCAAGTTATCGACCTATTTACTTAAATTCCCTGACGTTATTGATATAGTTGATTGACTTCTAACCCTTAAATATATTTTCCATGGCCGCCATTATTTATCCTTTATTCTATAATTCACAAATAAATTGTGAATATAATAATTATGAATTACTATCTTTTTTTGGGGGGAATCATGCATGGATGTATAAATATTTATTAACTTTTGACCTTTGACTCTGGATATCAAAGGTGAAGGTTAAGACTTTATGATTATTTTGTGCCTTTTCATCTTCTTGCAAAAATTGCTTTTTGACACCAAATCACCAACCTGCGACTTTTCATCTCAGAGATACCATTATACCGTATATAATGTAAAAAGGTCATTGACCTTTGAAAGGCTTTGACCTTGAATTTCATTGGTAAATGAGCATTGTAGGTACCTTATTTGATTTTATTTGATCTTCTTGTAAGAATCTGTGAATTTTTGACACCAAGATCACCAACCTGCGCCTTTTCATCTCAGAGATACCATTGTACCATACATGGTATATAATGTAAAAGGGTCATTGACCTTTGAAAGGCTTTGGCCTTGAATTTCATTGGTGAATAAGCATTGTGGGTACTTGATTTGATCTTCGTGTAAAAATCTGTGCATTTTGACACCAAGATCACCAACCTGTGCCTTTTCATCTCAGATATACCATTATACCGTATATGGTATATATTTTTAAAAAGGTCGATGACCTTTGAAAGGCTTTAACCTTGATTGTTTTTGGTTAATGTGCATTCTGGGGACTTAATTTTATTTTATTTGATCTTCCTGTAAGAACCTCTGCATTTTGACACCAAGATCACCAACCTGTGCCTTTTCATCTCAGAGATACCACTATACCGTATATGGTATATGGTGTAAAAAAGGTCATTGACCTTTGAAAGGCTTTGACCTTGAATTTCATCGGTGAATGAGCATTGTAGGTACTTGATTTGATTTTATTTGATCTTCTTGTAAGAATCTGTGCATTTTGACACCATGATCACCAACTTGTAGTATTTTATATGGGAGATACCATGATACAGTATATTTAAAAAGGTCATTGACCTTTGACCTTGAAAAAAAGCACTTTCCCCAACCCGTATTCTTCCTAACTTTTTTTTGGTAAATGTTGACACCCAAACCTACTTCGCATACATTCGTAATTCCGAAGCTTCGTAATTCCGAAGGTTCGGTTATTCCGAAGGTTCGTATTTCCGAAGGTTCGTAATTCCGAAGGTTCGTAATTCCGAAGGTTCGTCAATCCGAAAACGAAATAAGGTTCGTAATTCCGAAGGTTCGTTAATCCGAAAACGAAATAAGGTTCGTAATTCCGAAGGTTCGTTAATCCGAAAACAAAATAAGGTTCGTAATTCCGAAGGTTCGTTAATCCGAAAACGAAATAAGGTTCGTAATTCCGAAGGTTCGTTAATCCGAAAACGAAATAAGGTTCGTTAATCCGAAAATTAAATAAGGTTCGTATTTCCGAAAATGAAAATAATTCATTTTGGTAACAAAAACGATGTTGTCATTACAAGATTACACGATATTATGCAATGATAGTAATAACGATCGATGATACATGCGTGTGTTGGGGCCAAAGCATGTATTTCATTAAGAAAGGCGCCCTGATCAAGCATAGGCTAATTTCGATTTTATCTGAGCAATTGCTGCCTATAAGCAAATGGTTTAATTAAAGATGCAGGGGATCAAGTGTGTTGGAAGCGTGCGAGCAACCTCTAGATAATAGGATTTGTATTGGAGGGGATGTCATTTTTAATAATAGCTTCTGCTGGTAATAAAAATAATACTAATAATGATCCTTGTGAGATGTTGAAATCGAATCGCAAGCTCAAACTAGTAGACATTTCATGTAACAAGACGTGAAGTGAGCATTCGGAGCATTTTTTGTAATCGTGAGAAAGATGTGTATCTTTCTAAAGAATTAATGCGAGGGCGAGCTGTAATTTGTTTATAAAAAAATTATACTGACCTGGGGCCCGTTGCATGAAACTTTTTACCTCAGAAAACTCAGGTTGTTTTTACAGGAGTTTTTGCCCTGTGCTAAAATCAGTGGCGGAAATCAGACTAACCTTAGTTTTCATTTTTTACCAGAGTTTTCTCAGGTAAAAAGTTTTATGCAACAGGCTTCAGAAAGTAATCTTTTAAGGACTGCATTAAGTGACTCATGAATAGAATATATATCTTACGAACTAAATAATGAGAGCGCGAACCGCAAGCTTAAAATTTGTGATATTCCAACCTGAAAACTGGACATTTCATACTTCTTTTTTGTAACCAGGAATAGAATGAGTTCCTCAATGAACAATACTTGATGCGAGCGAGAAACGTGAGCCAAATTTTTCCGATTTTCCAACCTGAAAACTGGACATTCTAAGCATTCTTGTAAAAAAATAATAAAAGCTGGGAGAATAGTTTTCAGAACTGAAGTGGCTTCCCTGGGTAAATAATATCTATATCAATATTATCATTCTAGGCCCACATGAAATTTCCAAAAGTTTGAGCACGTGATTCGCTCGCAACATCTCACAAGGATGCCCTTTTAACAGTAATTGACCAAAAAGGTGAATTTTACATCTTCAGATTTGACTTTTCCCCCCAAACCGCTTGCCCTCTACGCTCGCAGAAATGAAACGTAAATATATAACTTTAGAGATCACTTAAAAAATTGTGCTCAATTTAGTTACTACAAAACAGACAACCTCTTTACACAGATGATAATCTAATGGTGAAAATATCCGTTTGCACCAAATTGCCCCTATTGGCCCCTTTTTTTGCTTTGCCCCCCCCCCCAAAAAAAAAACGTTCCGCCGCCATTGGTTAAAACACGCATCGTCTTCATGGCTAACTGAAAAAGTTCTTAAAATGTCCCCTTTAGATCAGGTCGGGAGGGAGGCAGGGGGCATCAAAAATGAAATTAAAAACATGGGAATTAATATTTTCCAAAGTGGGAAAGTTCCTTTTTCAAAAATAAATATGCCGTTTTCATGTCTTTTCGAAATAAAATACTCTTTTTAAAGTATACAAGTTAAGTTAAGTTTTCAGGCTGGAATACTGAAAATTTTCAGCTTGCGCTTCGCACTCTCATTCGATTGGTGAAATATGCAACCTAAAAAGGTCACTAAATGCTTTCTTTAACAGGTTCCTTTTCTGGTCAGTATGTTTAAGCTCGCGTTTTGCGCTCGTGTTAATTCTTTAGTTAGATGCACATCTTTTTAATGACAGCAGAAATCTGCTCGGATTTTTAAAAACTAATTTTCATTTTTTATTGAAATAACCTAAAGTTTTAGCTTGTGATTCACGCTCGCAACACCTCGCAATAATGCCATTTTAAGAATAATTGACCACAAAAAACGTTATACAACTTCACCTTTGAATTTGTTTTACCAAGCCGCTCGCTCATTATACTCTCTCCCGAAAAATAAAGCCTAAATATACATTTTGCCATAATAAGAAGTCACTTCAAAGAAGGTTTATCTCTACTTAATCACTATCAAACACGCAATGACTTCAAGCAGATGATAATCTTAAGGTGAAAATATCACCAAAGTGCCCATTTTGACGTATGAGTTTCATTTTTTGGCTTTACCCCCAACGAAAATTCGTTCGGCCGCCCTTGCCTTCCCATCCTCATAATAATTGAACGGCAAAAGTGTCCCCCGCCCCCCTCCCCTTGCCTCTGCCTCTGCTTTCCCGGTTTTCATTTTTCGGATTAACGAACCTTATTTTGTTTTCGGATTAACGAACCTTATTTCGTTTTCGGATTAACGAACCTTCGGAAAAACGAACCTTATTTCGTTTTCGGATTAACGAACCTTCGGAAAAACGAACCTTATTTCGTTTTCGGATCAACGAACCTTCGGAATTACGAACCTCATTTCGTTTTCGGATTAACGAACCTTCGGAACAACGAACCTTATTTCGTTTTCGGATTAACGAACCTTCGGAACAACGAACCTTATTTCGTTTTCGGATTATCGAACCTTCGGAATAACGAATCGTCGGAATTACGCCACAAATGTTCGGATTAACGAACCCCTTTTCGTTTTCGGATTAACGAACATCGAGGTATAGGCAATTTACGTGTTTCGGAATTACGAACCTTCGGAATAAAGAACCTTCGTAATTACGAAGCTTCGGAATTACGAAGGTTCTTTGTAACCACCTACTTAAATCAGTCAAAAAACCATTTCCAATAATTTTATTCGAGATGGTTACTAATTATGGGATACTACATGCAGTCTTAGTGAATTATTACCCAAAAAAAGCCTGAGAATGCTTCTCTTCAGGTCTGATTTTCCTAAATTTTCAACTAGCGCTCGCAATAATTGATTAGTGAGATTCGTATGTTAAGCATGATTAAAATGACTTCATGTATTTAGATGTAATTCTAACCAAATCAGCAAAGTATGACACTAGCATTATATGACTATGGTGAGTTTATACTCTTAATGGATTCCTAAAATAAAGTCCTTAAGATGTCCCTGTTTGGGGTCAATATATACAAAAATTTTCAGCTTGCGCTTCGCGCTTGCATTTTTGTTAAGCGAGACAGGTACGTAACATGACTACAAAAAACTTGCTTGTAATGTCCCTTTTTTGGTCTGAATATCAAACATTTTCAGCTCGCGCTTTGCGTTCGCATTATTTAACCAGTGAAATCATATCCGTTTAAAGGCACTGCAGGTCCGTAAAATGTCTCTATCATGTCAGTTTACCTGGCAAAAGAGCGCGCTTCGCGCGCTCATCAAGTGACTCGAAATTTTTGCTGGTGCACCCAAATGCAGTGACCCACGGTACGCCACTGATCTATACCATATCAATAAAATTCTCATTCTTCTGACAAACCGCTCTCGAAGCAACAGCCTATTTTCGCTCCACTTTCACGATATACCTACCTACACATGACTACAGTATGGCGGCAGCCTGAGGAGAATACATGAACATTTCAAACACCGATAGAACCAGGTTGGTCGAAGCATTCGATAATCATCAAGATTACCTAGAACTTGCCAATGCTCTTGGAATAAATAGATCAACGGCTAGGTCGATTGTGGCGACGTATATTGACACGGGACGGATTCACAAGCTACCAAGGGGCGGAGCCCGTAATGTGAAATTCGACATGGATATGCGCAACCATCTAGAGAATATCATAGATCAGGGGTTCTCAAACTACGGCCCGCGGGCCGGATCCGGCCCGCGGAGCTTCTCAATCCGGCCCGCGAGACTCTGCTGGGGTTTTTCTTAATCACTTTTAAGTCACAATATGAAACATAGCTCAATGTGATTACATTGTGTTTCCATGCAGACAACCGTAATAAAAGTAATGGCAGTCAAAGTAATTTGACTTTTAAACAAAGTTTAGTGGAGTCTCTTCTGTCTGTTCGATCTACTTTCTTATTAGATGACCAGCGCTGTTCTCACCATGTTTGGATTTTCATGCAGGTGCGAAAGGGCATTTTCCACACTGAACATGCATTTTAAAGAACTAACTCATACCGAAGTACCTTGACAGGGGCCGCCGAAAGGTTTTCAAAGTGGGAGGCTGGCCATGCAAAAAAAAAAATCACAATCATACGGTCGTTTTTACGTTTTTGTAAATGGTTTTGAAAAAAGTGGGAGTGGGGGGGGGGTTGAAGCCCCCCCCCCCCCCCGCTTCCCGGCCCCTGCTTGACCAATTAACAATTGCACAAGTGCCTTCGTCTGGCAATTACACCTTTTATGCCAAGGTTCAAGCATGCAGTATCCACTTCACCCTGGCCCTTTCAGGTTTACTTGGAGTCTCATCTGGCCCTTCAAGGAAAAAGTTTGAGAACCCCTGTCATAGATGGTAACCCATTCCTAACCCTTCGTGAAATGAAGGAGAGTCTTGAGCGGAACCTCCCCATTATTTGAAATAAGGCTTGAATTTCAATAATTTCATACAATGAAGATGTTTTACAGGCTAGCGTTCAGACTCACTCAACACTCCATTTTGTTGACGATCAGCCATGTATCAAGACTTTTATTAACCGTGCAATAGCTTCTGTGGGAAACCGGTGAAAGCACGTTTATTTAATGAAATTATGGAAATACAAACATTGTTTCGAGGGAACATAATTTTTGTTTACTTCTTGTCCATTTTCTGTGATTAAGGTATCAAATGAAAGAGCAGATATTGAACTTTTTAGGCATGTAATTGCCTTTTTTAAATTCAAATACCGATTGAGTTTTTGGTATCCTTTCTTCAAATTGTTTTTTCTCACTCATGCGTGAATGATGAATAATCTAAGTAATATCAGATGAAAGAAGATTCTAAGCTTTAAATTGGTAGGTCATTTGTCTATTGTATTTGTGATCAAGTTATGATAAATCATCGCTTAATCTCGGTTTCGTTTTTTTCTGGGACGCACTGTCTAACGGATTTGTAAAAAAAGGAAATTACTCTATTCAAATACATTTTAGTTGATGTGGATTTGACATGTACATGTAACTCATCCTCTTCCCCTCCCGTACCTGCCTAAATGAGCATAAGTATTTATTTTATTGTCCATAATTGGAAATTCTTCTTGTTTACATGCCGTGTAAAATGATAAAGAACAAATTGTATAAATATTACATGAACAATGGAATCTACATTTAGAACATGAAAATAAACATAATATATCTTACATAATGATTCATAACAGAGCATTTAAATAACATGAAAGGCATTATATGAGTTCACTGGAATTTGCAATTTTGGAAATATCATGAAAAGACAATTCTTGGATTGATTAAATTGTAATAAAGGGTAGAAAACTTGGTTAGATCTAATTCATATTTCAGGTGAGTACTACTTATGTAGTTGGGTAATGTATTCAAGTATACTTGCTAACATGGATCATAATCCAATCGGAAGAGGGAGGCAGAAAAGGGAGGAGAGAGAGAGAGAGAAATGAAAAGGGAAGGAAAGAGAGAGACGAAAGAAATAAAAATAAGGGTAATCAATAACTTGAAAATCAAAAGCAGCAATTAAGAAGTAAGATTTAATAAATACAGGTCTGAATAGAATTTCACATGAAAAAAAAATAAAGCTGGGTAGGAACGGGGAAGGAATATGATAAAAAAAATCCCCGGAAAAAGAAAATCAGTGGATCCGAACCAAGGTCCCCGCACACATCAAAACTATTTTCTAACAGCTTTTGCCACAGACCATTTGCTTTCTCCTACACGTTTTTATGCTACATAACACTAAGTTCGTTTGCCGCTGCTGCCTAATCAAACTGCTTCGGCAATTCTGCATTCCGAGCATTTTGCAAAGGACATTGTTTTTTTTTGTTCTGACTTTGCTACGTAATGAAATTTCACAATTTTTGTTGGAAGAATATCTATGATTTGTATTGGCTATAATATTCTCGATTCTAATGCTCTTTGTGAAAAGATTAACAAACCAACAAGAATAACTGACAGGTCATCAACACTTCAAAGTATACTACAATCTATCAAAAGAAGAAATGTCTTATATAAAAAGAGTGTAAAGAAACCTTCACAAGACCACGTTGAAAAATACAAAAAGTACCGAAATAAGCTTACTTTTATTATACGGTCATCACGGAGTTTGCACTATTCTAGAAAGTTTGAGAATGCTCGAGGTAACATGCCCTTGCCATGGAATGTTGTTAGAGATATATCATGTAAGCAAAATAAGTCAAAACCTGCCAAAAAAATTGTCCATAAGGATAAAGAGTTTATTTCTGATAATGACATTGCAAATAAATTTAACAGCTACTTTGTGAACATTTGGCCCGACCAAGCAAAGAAAATAACTCCAGTAGAAGCTAATTACAAAGAATATTTACAAGACAGGTCCGAATCATCTATATTCCTTAAGCCAGCTGATCATCTTGAGATATTAAACATTGTTAAGTCTCTTAAAAATAGTAGGTCATCTGGGCATGATGAAATAAGTTCAGAATTGTCAAAACAAATAATTTGCTCAGTCCTAACTCCTTTACTGCATATCTGTAATCTGTCCATATTAACTGGTGTATTCCCTTCTTCTCTTAAACTAGCCAAGGTTATTCCTGTTCATAAAAGGGAAAGCATGACCGTTATAAGTAATTATAGACCAATCTCAATTTTGCCTAGTTGCTCAAAAATACTAGAAAAAATTGTTTATAACAGACCGATTGCCTTTCTTGACAAAAAACACCTTCTTAATCCCAACCAATTTCGATTTCGCAGGTCTCACTCAACGGACCTTGCGTTGTTGAAATTTTATGACTATGTATCTAGTTCTCTGGCTAATCGTGAGCATGTTATTGGTGTATTTATGGATCTGAGCAAGGAATTTGACACCCTTGACCACTCAATACTGCTTTATAAACTCCAACATATTGGAGTTAGGGGAGCTGCCCTAAATTGGTTTACTAGTTATCTTTCAAATAGAAGACAATACACATGATATAACTATTTCAATTCTGGTATGAGTATCAGTTATGAGGTGCGGTGTGCCGCAAGGTTCTATACGGGTCCATTATTATTTCTGATTTTTATTAATGATATTTGTTTGGTATCAAACACATTGAATTATACAGTGCGTATAAAAAAACGGGACAGATTTGAAAAGTCTATAAAATTTTAGTTTCAAATTATTATGTCTATATTTTGGTGTTAATAGGTGCTCTAAGGTCTTGTCTTTCAAATGCTACCAAAAAATTTAGTTTCGTTCATGCTTGAGCGAACACGGGACGTTTTTGTTGGGGGTTCAAAAAGAGGCTTGCGCCAGAATTGCAGAATATGAGTAATATGATGTTCGGACTTCTTGCTAATTAGCAGACTTCCTCTTAACCTTTTCATTATCTTTGCCATAATTTTCAAATAATGCGGTCAAAATTCATTTTCAGATCTATTTATTTGCTTGAATTATTCTGTTATTTCTTTTTAATATGCTCTCTGTTAGCTTTGAATATTCCTTCTTCAAGCTGAATTTTTTTTCAACCAAATTATGGGAGAGCATGGATTTTTTTCAAATCCTTTCATTATGTGCTACAAAGGTTATGGTGCCTTTTGAACAAAGCCACACAGATGGGCGGGCGCTCGGGTTGCTCTCCCCCCCCCCCCCCCTCAATTAAAAAAATCATGACCAAGAAAAAAAAGTGGACAGGAAATAAGGAAAGATAGAAAGTAAAATATGATATCATTTTCTGAATATCATGTCAAAATCTATCACAAAATTTGATATTGTAATTTAAAAAAATGGGAATATTTGCGTGCTCACTTCGCAGGCTCACAACTTTTTAATACATTTTACCCGATCTGCCATATCTAGCTCCCTCAAAATTGACTCAATACACCATTGCCATTGAAAACATGAATCCCTTCCTGTGTTTCCTGTCAAGCAATTAAACTTGGTCAAGGAATTAATGACCCCTTGAAAAATAGATTCATGTCTTTTAAAGGTACATAACATTATTTGTTTCACATAATAAAACGATTTGAATAATCACAAGTTTTCCCAAATAATAATTTAAATCTTCTTGCTTGGGTTGACAAAAAAATCTTGTTTTCCTAGTTACTTATGAAGGAAAATTAAAAGGTAACAGAAGTTTGAATGAAAAAATAAAATAGGCCTAATTCAATTAAATACACTGTGAAAAAAAGAGTAAATTTACGTTGGTCATTTTTTTGTTGGGTAATATATACGTTGGTTATTGTTTTGTTGGGCATTATGTGCCCAATACTTAGGCAAATTTTTACTCTGCCGCTGCCAAAATACAGATGTCCAATTGTTGGGCTAGTAATTGCCCTGCTGAGTGGTAAATGTTGCGAAACTTTACGATCACGAGTTGTGCTTGCAGCATGCTACACACGGTCGATAAGATATGGAGGAGCTTCTAGATGACTGGGGGCTGGGGAGCCTCGCTGAATCTTTCATAGATGAGTTGCTTAAACGTTTTTTTAATTTTTTTATTTTGGACTTTACGTTAAGCATAATTTGTAAGGAATTTGTCAGAATAGGCCAACATACATGACATATATCTGACGCTGTTTTGTTTTTGCTTCACTCACTTGAGATATGCACTTGCACTTGTATGCAGCGTTATTGTGCATGCAAAGCACTTTCGGATAAGGTCTCCGGATCGACACGGACCAGGTACACGAAGTGAGTGTAGGCCTTGCCCAGATGTTGGGTTAATAACTTTATTAAAAAGTTGGGCAAATTAATGTCCCCCAAAATGTAGTTCAAAATATTACCCAACAGTTGGGCACATTAATGCCCCAACAACGTTGGGTAAAATATTGCCCAGTAGTTGGTAGGGTTGACTATCGGCCCAACGTTGGGCAAAATATTGGGTAAAATATTGCCCAATTTTTTCACAGTGTAAATAACTTTGTAAATGAAATTTGACAGCATAATTCGAAAATTGTGGCACAGATAATGAAAAGGTCAAGAGGAAGTATCCTGATTTAATAGCAAGAAGTCTGATCATTGTATTACACATATTCTGCAATTCTGGCGCAAGCCTCTTTTTAAGCCCCCAACAAAAACGTCACGTGTTCGCTCAAGCATGAATAAAATTTATTTTTTAAATTGCATTTCAAAGAGAAGACCTTAGAGCATCTATTAACACCAAAATATAGACATCAGTATTTGAAACAAAAATTTTATAGACTTTTCAAATCTGTCCCGTTTTTTTGATACGCACTGTATATTATTTGCTGATGACACAAGTGTTTTCCTATCACACCGTGATATTGATATCTTAGAAAACACCATTAATGTCGAACTTCCGAAATTATCTAATTGGTTTCGAAGTAATATCTTATCACTGAATGTTAAAAAGACTAATTATGTACACTTTAAAGGCAGGAAGTCATGTGCTGACCATGATTTAAGATTGAAACTTGACAATTCTTTGCTGGAAAGACATACATCTACGAGGTTCCTTGGGGTCTATATATCAATGATCAAATTAACTGACATGATCACATGAAACACATCAGTAAACCACTTTCTCGAAATATAGGTATACTGTATAAAGTTAAGTACCTTGTACCTTATAAAATAGTTTACATGTTGTACAATACTCTTATTCTAGCTTATGTGTCATATTGCAATATTCTTTGGGCAACATCAACGAGTGTCACTGTCACGTGGAAAGTGACTTTTTTTAATTATTTAACTACTGCTGCTTGACACCAAATAAGGAATACAAAAAAAAACGTGGATTACAGTTATGAAAGATTTAATCAAAGCTCATAAATCATTCTGTGGTTTCCTTTGATTTCTTTTACAATGATTTACATGAAAATATACATGGATATGGATTATGGATAACAAAATATAACTTAACTTAAACGGTAATCGTTAATGTGAGCCCCCATCATCACATCTGGTCTGACATGCCCCACTCGGCCCTGGTGGTCGGTCCAGTTCCTGGCCTCCGCAGGTTGCGATGTCTCTTCCACTCGGCCTCGGCCTCCGCAGACTGTGTTACCCCTCGATGAGTAGCCCCCAGATAAGAGTGATGTGGCTTCAACGAATTAGTGGACGAGATCGAGCCCCCAATGATGACATGAATTTTGACCAATCATGTCGGTGGAGAACCGGCGGCAGCTGGGGTCGTTATCTCGTCACCGACGTAGTCCCTCAGTTATAACTTAAAACTGCCTACACGAACATCTGTAGTCTATTCTGGCTTATGTGGTTCTCCTCGAATTACTAAAATTAACCTCCTAATATACCCTACCGTTACTAGGACTAACTGTGAAATTTCTATTAAGTAATTTAAAGAATTCCAATGACAGATGAGTACATAAAGCAACACATTTTTAATAACAAGGGACTTCCTATGCATTTGTATACCTATATTCATCCATGCTAAAGCACAGTATTAACTATTTAAGACACCTGTATGAAGATGCTTAGCAGTATGAAATATTTTTAACAATTGAACAAAATATGGCATCCACCTGATTTTGTACTATAGGGGGGGGGGGTATCAAACGTTTCCAACGCTTGCCTTTGAAACATCCAAAACATATGTACATTTAAACATCAATTGAAACATAAACAATAAATGCTAAGCACATGTTTGAACTCAATTGAAACATTACAATTGTATAAATTTCTTTCCTGACAGTACTACTACTGAAACGCACAAACCCAATTCTTTTGTTACAAAAGAAAACAATTCGCATTGGTGCTGGAGTTGGTTACCGCGATCATACACGCCCTCTCTTTATAAAGCTGCAATGTCTTACTGTTGATGATGTCCATTTTCTTCATACTTCCCTTTTTACAATGTTTTATGAATCGGTTTAATGCCAAAATGTTACCTACCTCCTTTTCCAATATGTTTCAACAAAATAATGCTATCCATACCTACCACACAAGACAAGCATCTAATATGCATTTGTATAACCCTCGCAAACTGTTGTCTCACAAATCTGTCAGACATTATGGACCTGATGTTTGGAATTCGATACCTACTAGTATTAGGAATATATTATCAGTGCATTCCTTCAAAAATGCGGTAAAACGCATACTTCTCTCTAAGATGTATTTTTTAGCAAGTCACATTTTGTTGTACTGTACATTTTAAACTTAAGGATTTATATAATTTCAAGTATTATTACTCCTCACACACTCCTTATATATTTGTAAATAGTTGTGGAACATAATAATTGGTTTATTTAGTTTAATTTGTTTTGTTTTTCTTTTTCTTTCCCTTCTTTGGGTAATCATTAGTTTTGACTTTTCAGCATTGTTTTTTTATATTTATTTATGCATTTCATATATCCAAAGGTCTGACAACAGCTCAAGCATCTGCTTATTTTGTCATACGACTGCATGTCGGCAACCTTGTTATAATCAGTTATGTTAATGTTATGTTAATCATCATAATCGTACATTATTATTATGTAAAATCCAATGTAATCAATTTTGTGATGGTTACACTATTTACATTATCATGACATGCAGAAACAAACAAATAAATAATAAATAAATAATAATAAATAATATCAATGTGGCACAAGTGTGATTTCTATATGTGAAAATATGTTCTGTTATTTACTTATATTTCTGGGATAATATCATTTTTTCTAAGCTAGATATCAGTTTCCAGAATACCTGACATGTGCATTTATTTTGCTGTTCAGAAATTTCAAACTTTTTATCTCTATAATAAGACCTATGTTATGACGAATAAACGATTGGAACGATTTCTTCAATGGGCTGCTGTCAGCTCAGCTGCTCACTGCTCTTTGTGTGACGTCACTCACACAGAAGCTCGCCGGAAGACCGATGAAGGCAAAAATATGGCATGGAAATAAATCATTTTTGAGAGCTGATATCTGCAAACTCTAATCACTATTTAGAAAAGAGAAGTTATATTTCTGATTAGTAATCCTTCCCCTTTATAATGGTGACCTCAAAAAGTCATTATAAGATTTTTTTTATTCTTCGAGTGTGTACTTTTAACCAAGCAACTTGGTGCCATTCAGATTTTATAACTTTTGACATTGTCAAGTTGGCATGCGTGCAAAGTATCATATCAAAATGACAGCAACACATGCAGGGCGGATATCAATAAATCGATAATTAACATTTTAAAGACTTTTTTTTGCTTTCTCACTTTTTTTATCTCATTAAGTGGACGAACCATGGACTTAATTCCCACAGGAACTTTTCTTTGCGTTATGTTCCGAATCTGAAGTGTGGCAGTAATAATAAGAGAAAATATAAGTTTTAAACTTTGCCCTCCCTACTGATCTTGATAAAAAAATAATTTCGGTGTGTTATTCATGTTATTTTCAGCCTGGAGTACCCCTTTCAACGCTGCATTGTGACACATCAGCAACTACATGTACGGCGTTTGTCTAATGAACTGAACACCTAGAAGAGAGACCTTACAAACAGGTAGAATTTCATGTTTATGAAAAACGAACAATCTCCAATCACATTATTGATTTATCATTAATTTGAAAAATATTATAACTAGAGTTTTAAAGATTGATGATTTAAGGATTTTTTTTAAGTAATAAGAGCGAATCTGTTTTGGTTTTCCGTATTTGTTATTGGTATTATTGCGTACCCCATCTTGTCAGACTCTTTGTGCTACCACCTCTCTTCTCACTAATTTTAACACCTCCGTCTTCTCTCTCTCTCTCCTTCTCCCCTTCTTTTACTTGAAAATTTTTCCTTCCATTTACATCAGATTATCACTCTGGTCACCATGGCAACTAACTTCACCCCAGACCAACAATGTGAAGGAAAGGAGTGTCAATCAATCACAGATGTGACGTACTACGTGGAGGAGAAGAAGAGACTCTGTGATGACTGCGCCTGTAAAGAAGGATGTATCACAAGAGTTAAAAGAGGTGTACCAAATATTTATTGTGAAGAACATGATGAAAAGGTAAAATTATATTGTAAATCTCATGGCGTTCCTTTGTGTTATTCATGCGCTATGATCAAACATCTACAGCCTTGCGAGAGACAAGATATAAATGATGCAATAAAAGACAGTGGGGCGAGGCTAACAGTTCTAAAAGAAAAAGGGAGGGACAAATTGAAAGAAGGTCGTCTGTACGAAAATGAAATTGACCAATGCACGAAAGACACAGACACCCATCTACAAGCTTTGAAAGATGAAGCTAATTCGATAATTAAGGATGCGATCAATACAGATGAACTCAACGAGAAGATAGATGCTTACAAAATCAACCAGAAGTTTCATTGGAAGAATCAATTACTTGAAGAAGAGATAATGAAGATCAAAGAGAAGATTCGAAAGAACAATGAAGAGAGAGAGAAACAACTTGAATTAATCCAATCAAATGCACAGATTAGACAAGGACACATGGATAATAAGAAGATTGGCCTTCATAGAGACATTGATAACATTGTTAAAGAGAAGGATAGGAAGATCAGAGAGTTGATGAAATCATTGCAGGATGACACAAAAACAATAGAGAATGCAATACAGACCATAGATACAGTACTAAAAGACGATAAAAACATTGTTAAAGACGGTCATAGTGTGAACATGTCAGTGAGTGATAAACTAAAGAAAACACTTTATAAGAATAATGTGAAACAAATCACTGATAGAATATCAGGTGTTAGGTTTGTGAAGGGTGTTGGGAGAGAGAAGTATGATGGTAGGATTGGTGGGTATGATGGCGAGTGGATGCTTAGTGATACAATCAGTGTTGAAGATAACATCACATGCCCATGTAGTGTTGGTTGCATTGATGATGAATGTAATGTGATCATCCCAGATTTGGAGTCAGATAGACAGCATACATACATATTAGATATGAACACTAAACACATTCAGAGAGTGATAACAGGTACTGATACATCATGTGTATTCTCCTGTGCATTACTGAATGATGACAAGATAGTATGTGGTAGATAGTGTAAAGGTTGTACAGGGGACAGTTTGACTGGATGCATCAGTGTGTATGACAGACAATGGATGCGCATCAATGACGTCACAATACCAAGAAACACAACGCGCAATATCTCATCGGTGTGTGTAGCTGTTGACCGTGATGGGATGATCATCGCTGCTGAGTGGGGTCAGTCTAAGATATACGTCATCAACCCAGCTGATAGTAAGATCGTAAATACCATCACATGTAAAGAGGATGTAGTGATGCGAGGTGTGCTATCATCAGGTCACATCATCGCTCAACCTGACCCTCGTGGTAAGAGAGTACTAATCATAGACAGACAGGGTGGTCAAAGGGAAATCCCCCACAGTGATGTCATCTGGAATGTCAGTGTTGATCCTATAACAGACGACCTCTACGTCGTGACATCAGATGACAACAAGACTTGTATGATTGATCAGGTGATGAGTGGGAATGAAGTGAAGAAGAGAAGAGTGACGTCATTCCCTCTATCAACTAGACTGACTGGTGAGGATGATAGGTTGCTTCACCTTTTCTTATCTCGTGTAATGATCTCATCATCAGGCAAGATAATTACTTGTAATGGAGATAGTATTCTCGACTTCGCAAAGCGCCTCACGTTCTAAACGATGATGGATCATTCACTATGATGAATATGAGACACACTGACCAGAATAATACCATCTTTGGATAATTGAAATATCTGTAGCACTGAGACCTAATAACTGTGACTCACTTTTAACATCACGGTTAACAATCGGTATTTCTTAAAAAAAACTCCCGCATCCAAGAACATGTTTGTGGAAATAGGTTTCTTTATGACTGGATGAAAATATTTTTGGCGAGGTCATATTGCATATATCAATACGAGGCCGTCATCATCATCAAGCCTACACGCTCACGATGAATTTCCTTTAAACTTTATTTGTAAAATGTATAATACATCTTGTTGATATTTATTTACACTGCTTATATTACGACTAATACTACAGTTTTGTTCTATAATATCTTCGTATATTTTGACATTCTGATACCGATGTGAATGCAGAAAAAAATAATGTCATAAAGGCATAATGCCAGATTTAATATTTCCATCTTTTCCGGTATTTGATACAGAGAAAACGAAACATACTCACGATGTCAAGGTGCAGATATTGATCAGGTTCTACTGAGTGCAGTGGCTGAATAAATTTAGTCAAGAATTTACATTCCAGAGATTTGTCGTAGAATTGAACAAAAAGATATAAAAAAATATAGTGGAATCATTCTCCCTAGATTGTACTGGCAGTCCTCATGGAGCGAATGAAATATGCATTCTTTTCATGGACAAGGTTTATCATATTTCCAGAAAAATATGCCATGAGCCTGCCAGATTTTTAATTTAAACATTGGTGTCACATCTCTGTTTAAATAAGTTTTCTATCGGCGAACAAAAAAGAACATGACACTGACAAGATTGATTGGAATACGATTTAATGTAAATTGATTAATTTTGACCTTTTCAGTGCAAACATAAGGTTAGCCGTCGCAAGAAGTATTATATACTGCCCGAGCGCGTTTTCCTTAAATAAATTTGTACGTTAATATCATTCTTTATTCAAATAAAGTAAGAAATATAATACAAGGTTTGATTAAAGGTATTGTTTAACTTTGTGAGCAGCTGATTTGAAAAATTCTCAAACCAAGATGAAACATGTGTACAAGTACCTGTATTAGAACTAATAAACCCTGAAAACCAACATTATTGAGAATAAAAAACTAAAACTACAAGGCAAACCCCGATTTTGTAAATGGGCGTCTTATAGACACCTAAATAGTACACATAAATGTATGGGTTGAAATTAAGATGGTGTTTCCGGTCACTTTATATTTCAATTTTTGAAGCACTAAATAATTATTTTCGAACGCATTTTTTCTGGGCTTCACTTTTATAACATATCACAGACACAGGTGACAAATGTGACCTTCCAATATGTATTTGCATATTAATCTTATACGTTATTTACTTTATATACACCGTTGAATCAAAGTGATTTGTTAACATTGGTTTGACTTTTTAAAAAGCAAATACAGATATGGAACATAAATATACGCGATACTTATTAAAGGGACATATGTATATTACACATGTTTTATATTATGTTACATGGTTGACTGACATGGAGAGAGAGAGAGGGGGGGGGGGAGTAGGAAGGTAAAGTGAAGAAGATTGGGCAGAAAGGAAGGAGCGAGAAGAAGGAAGAACACGGAAAAGATTATTGGACAGGGATGATGAGTAAAATCTGTTTCAACAATAGACATTAATCCCTGTAGTCATGCTGATGTGGATTAAGTCAAGGAGTTTGCAAAATCCGCTACTAAGTGGGTAAAAGATTGTAAATGATTATTTCAATAGGATGTATATTCGAGAAGAAAATTATATATTTTGACATATTTATATACTGATAAACCAGTGCACTGACAGTTGATAAAGTTATTAGAAAATCATATTATTTACATGAAATATATTTAGCCATTTTTTAAAACAACCTTTATGAAAGGCATACCCACTATGTACAGTATAATGGAAAATGGTGATTTTTTTTTAAATAACAGTTTGCTTTTGCATACTTGTTTTTTAATCAGACCATTACCAATTACCATAAATTTCAGCGACTGTGCATATATATAATTATGTAAAAATAATATTTTTGGGCCCTATTACATGTACATATAGAATGTAAGCCGTAATAAATATTTTTTGAAATGTAATACTGTAAATTATTCAGTTTTCTGAGATGCTTATGAAACTTATATTATGTAATAAGAATTATTTTTGATTGATGGCTCCATAGCTAAATGAAACTGCAAATTCATTCCTTCTTTTAGGCAAAATATATTTTGGGAATTATGTGTATTATCTGATATTCTCTGATACATGGGACTTACGTGACTGTTCTTTGAAAATATGGCATGCATAATAGCTTATTCTTTATATTCATGATACCATATAGTGCTCAAGATGGTGAAAATTATGATGATGATGGTGATGATGATGATGATGATGGTGATAATGATGATGATGATGATGATGGTGATGATGGTGATGGTGATGATGATGGTGATGATGGTGATGACGATGATGATGATGATAATGACGATGACGATGATAACGATGATGGATGATGATGATAATTATAATGATAATAATGATGATGATTATGATGACGATGGTGATAATATTAATGATAATGGTGTAGATGACGGCCCAGAATACAGTGACTAATATAACAATTATAATCTGTTATTAGAATATAAAAGATAATTGTACAAAGAATGTTGCTATCGATTGCATGTTATTGACTTTGAGTAAACGGTAACGAACAATATGCGCGTAGAAATTTTGAATTAATTCATCCTTAATTCTGTTTATATTATTAAAGCTATTTTATGTCGGTGAGATTATTATTCTCCTATGGTTTTAGTTTATACGTATCCAATGATATGATATCATGAAACCATGTTACATAACGGTTATGTAACATGGTTTTTCATAACTTTTCAATTTGTTAGAAATCACAAAGCTTGTTTTTTTATAGCTAGTCTAATTGAAAATTATTCAGTAATAACGAAGCAAATCATATATAACGTCCAATCCTTTGCAACTTTGAAACTCTTTCATCTTCAGCACAGTGCTGAGATCACGTGTGAAAATTACGTCTAACCTTATTGGTCAGTTAGCGTCGTGCAGAAGAGGACTGGAAAAATAATAAGAATACTGATGGTTTTTTGCAAAAATTGATTTCTAAAATATCAGTTTTATGTGTTGCTCTTCAGAACAACAATGTTAGGTTTGAAAATAATGACGTTAATGTTTTTGCTTATGTTGGTACCTCTGGTTGTGCTCTAAAAATAGATATTCAGATAAATCACTTATTAAAAATGTATTGTCATGCTAAATATAAAAAAATACATTGGCATAAAAGCCACGTGTTTGATATATACAATATCCCCAACTGATAAGTTATTCAGCAACTGTATCTGCAATAGGTTGGAATTAAGTTTGTTACGTTATATATTTGATGAAATGGGCAAATAAACGACAGTGATGCTGCCCATATAAAAACAATGCTTTAAAATCATCATACCGTATCTTCTTATCAATATATGACAAAGAATTATCAACATAATTTTGGTTAAAATATATCAAATGATTATATAATGTGTTAATGTTATGTCCAACGTTTTATGTAAAGCCTATAATGTATAATTTTTATGATAAGCGCATGATGTAAATATTACTATTTCTTAATGCGATATATTATCTGATAAAAGGAAGTACAGTGGTGCTATAAACTTAGTGAACCCACCAGAAAATGAACAAATATTTGACAGTTTTCAAATTCTGCCATCTTTTAGATATTTTATTGTGCAGTCAAATGACAAAATATAACATTCAACATGACGTGCACCAGTGCATTTTCTGATGGGGTTCATAATCTTTTAAGCACCACTGTATGTTTAATCGTTATGAATCGTAAATTAAAAAATACATTTCAGTTTATTGAACATGTTTAAGAGGCAGGTTTTTGAGTAGCTGGCCATTCAAGCCACAAACTATGACAAATTGTTTTATTTGATGCATTTCCGCCTAACGTTCAATGATAAATTTCTCATTTATTTCTAGCCTTTCAGAGAACTTACATGGCGTCAAGAGAATTTTGACTTTAATATTTTTTTAATTTTCTTTCTCACTTTGATTCGTGTGCGCGTAATCTATTGCCTTTGTGAATGGTTGGCTTTAAATCAAGTCTTTTGCCTCTTAGTCGATTTGACAGTCTCATAGGCTCAATACACCAACCTAGAAATGTTCTTTCCGATGAAGTTTTTTTTTTGATTCGTGTTCCTAAGGGGTCCTAGAACAAATTCAGCTTGGTTGCCAAAAGTTGCCGTTTGGGCAATTTTGCTAATTTGCATAAATCCAAAATGGCCGCCAGATGCCATCTTGAAAACCTAACTTTTGAACCCCTGTCCACAAAATGATGAGTAATGACTCGTTTTAGGGGTTTAGAGATGTGTAGAACTGATTTCTGTAATCATTTTTGCAATATAAGGTCATCTTCAGGTCAAATCCAAGATGGCCGCCATATGCAATCTTGACAAATTGACTTTTGTTCCCCTTGCCCAAGAATGACGAGTAATACCTCTACTTAGGGGTTTTGGGGTGTGCAGAATCCATTTCTGCTTTCTATTTTGCAATATAATGTCATCTTCAGGTCAAATCCAAGATGGCCGCCATATGACGCCATCTTGAAATATCAATTTTTGAACCCTTTGCCCCAGAATCATGCATAATAACTCTATTCATGAGTCATTAGGTATGTTGATTCGATTCATGTAGTTATTTTGCACAAAGGATAATCTTCAGATAAAATCCAAGATGGCCGCCAACCGCCATCTTGAAAAATTACTGTCTGAGGCTTATACGTGTTAGAACTAATGTAAAGGGATTTCAGTAAGATACTCATTTCTTTTATTAATTCTCAAGTTTTTGTCCCAGAATCATGAATAATATCCCTCTTTTCGTGAGTTATTTGGTATGTTTATTTAATTTCTGTTCATAATTTTGCAATGTAGGATCATCTCCAGGTCAAAATAATCCAACATGACCACTAAACGCCATATTAAGAAAAAAAAACTACTTCCGAGACTATTGAACCTTGAAGAAGTGCTGTCCCTAATAAGGTTGTTGTTATGTATTGGAGCTCATGTAAGGGGATTTCAGTGAGAATGATTCATTTCTTTTAATCACTCCATTGTTAGTTTGAGGTCAAGTCATGTCTAAGATGGTCAGATGGTTGATAGATTTCGTCATTAACCGCTTACTTTAGAATTAAACCATTCAAGGTTTGGGCTATGATTTCGGGAGTTTTGATCCCTTTTTTATTTCTGTGCAACCATACTTTTCAAGTGAAATGACTTTAAAGTATTATTTGAATTAAAAAGTGATTTCTCCGTATTTTTTTTCAAAAAAATTGATTTAATTATTAACTTCCTTTATAATTATTATTGGACTTTTCCTCCTGACAAGAGCCATTGACTTGGTCAGCAGGAGTGCACTCTTTAGCCTCCTGCAGAAGATAGGCTCCCCAAGACTGTTCCACGGTCAGGATTGTTCTCATTCGTGAAATGTTTTACGGAAACGATGTCGCCCCTGCCTCTCAAGAAGTGGGAGTACAAGACCTAGTCATACATAACAGCTGCCTGTCTTGTGCATGTAAGGGGTTTGGACCATCCATCAGACTTTGAGACAGTCAGAAATCATGATAGACTCAAGACACCGACTGTCCTCCAGATATGTATATCAACAGCACACACTCGTCTGGTTATGGTGGACTCCTCACCTACCTTGGACCGACTATATGTCTCTTGTCCCCTTTCACAGGACCAGCATAATTATAAGCATCAGGATTGTAAAATCTGTCACAGTCATGGCCAAGCTCCTGCACGGAAGTAAGTCCTGGAAAACGTACGCCGACCAAGAAAAGTGGCTAAACACCTTCCATGTCAGCTGCCTCGGACGTATCATGCACGTTAAATGGCAGGACAAAGTGAAAAATACAGAGGCCCTTCAGCGTACGTGCTGGCATCAAAAGCTTATTCTCGCTCCTTAGTCAAAGGCACCTCAGGTGGTTGGGGCATGTTTGCCCCATGAAACCTTGGCGAATCCCTTCTTGGATTCGCCAAGGTAAGGTAAGCTGTGTGATTGGTCTCACCCCATCGATAGATCACACCTCCGTTTTAAAGACACATGCAAATATGACATAAAACTTGCCGGCATAGACACTAACACTTATGAAGGTGTAGATGATAGTCGCCATCCATTCTATCATGTCTATGGAGAGCTACTAAGTACAGGGGTCAAGACGTCAGAAAATAATCGGAATGCTAAATTGGCAGACCAAAGGCCTAGGAGGAAGGCTAGGGCAGCATCTCTATATAAACGTGCCTCAGCGCCATCCTCCTTCATCTGTAAAAATTTGCTCTAGAGACTGCCACTCTAGAGTGGTGCTCTATAGTCACTCTCGAAAATGTAAGGCCTAGCGCTACACCATCGTCTTTTAAGGCGAACTGATGCCTACCAATCATTGGACACATTTATTTAGAAAAATAATATTGATAAAACACTTTCAAATTGAAATAAGACCCTAAAAGCCTCTTCAGTACAAAGGTATGAATGGACCTTAAAAAATACACTCGAAATGGATAGCCCAAACCTAAACAGGATTCATTCTAAGTTGAGCAATTAATGTTGAAATGAACTTGAGAATTAATAAAAGAAATGAGTATTCTTACTGAAATCCCTTTACATTAGTTCTAACACGTATAAGCCTCAGACAGTAATTTTTCAAGATGGCGGTTGGCGGCCATCTTGGATTTGATCTGAAGATTATCTTTTGTGCAAAATAACTACATGAATTGAATCAACATACCTAATGACTCACGAATAGAGTTATTATTCATAATTCTGGGGCAAAGGGTTCAACAATTGATATTTCAAGATGGCGTCATATGGCGGCCATCTTGGATTTGACCTGAAGATGACATTATATTGCAAAATAGAAAGCAGAAATGGATTCTGCACACCCCAAAACCTCTAAATAGAGGTATTACTCGTCATTCTGGGGCAAGGGGAACAAAAGTCAATTTTTCAAGATTGCATATGGCGGCCATCTTGGATTTGACCTGAAGATGACCTTATATTGCAAAAATGATTACAGAAATCAGTTCTACACATCTCTAAACCCCTAAAACGAGTCATTACTCATCATTTTGTGGACAGGGGTTCAAAAGTTAGGTTTTCAAGATGGCATCTGGCGGCCATTTTGGATTTATGCAAATTAGCAAAATTGCCCAAACGGCAACTTTTGGCAACCAAGCTGAATTTGTTCTAGGACCCCTTAGGAACACGAATCAAGAAAAAAACTTCATCGGAAAGAACATTTCTAGGTTCGGAAAATGTCAAATCGACTATCTTATGTCAATGTGTATTTTGAGCAAGCTGATTTCGAACAATAATTGGGAGCAATTGTTTGCACTCTTTGAGCACGAGAATTGTATTTGGAAACCCAATTTGGTCACCATTTCACAAAAAAATATGCGATCAATCGTAAGTGGCAATGGCAAATCAAGATCATGGTTGAATGTACATAATTGTTCAGAATTATTAAAATGAACCAACCTGAATCAATATTTATAATGAGCAATTGATCTTAAATTTGTGTGTTACGGGGCACTGATCGTGTTTGATGTACATTGGACTCGGTTGCTAAATCATTTCTTTATGGCTGAATGCAGACATGCATTAAATCTCGTTTGCTTTATTCCATGATATCTGTAAACTTGTTAACATTATTTTGTGAATAATAAAACTGCACTGCTCAGATTCACATTAACATTGTAACTGAGGTATATGTTATATATGGTATATGTACATGAAAGCAATAGAAGTTGCGAGCAACATTTACTGCAATGTGATATGATTGTTCGTAAGATTTCATCACGTTACAAGACACTATTATTAGTTATTAATGAGAGGGTGTGAAAGGAGCGAGGGAGTGCACTGTTTAATGATCATTCATATCATAGGCTATACAGAGG
The DNA here is from genome assembly GCF_018143015.1 of Lytechinus variegatus. Classification (NCBI taxonomy): domain Eukaryota; kingdom Metazoa; phylum Echinodermata; class Echinoidea; order Temnopleuroida; family Toxopneustidae; genus Lytechinus; species Lytechinus variegatus. Next base: position 45,609,170 of record NC_054745.1, read on the forward strand.
GAGAGAGAGAGAGAGAGAGAGAGAGAGAATGAAGTAGAGAAAGATGATTGATTTGAGAGAGAGAGACGCTGTGTGTGTCTATGTGCGTGTGTTGAGGAAGAAGTCTACAAGAGTGACAGGTATAGATGAAGGACAGAGATTCGAGGAAGAGGAAATGGGAGAATGTTACTAGAGTATAGAAAGCATGGAGAGAGAGAGGGGGGGGGGGCTTTGTGAGAAAAGATGGAAGGAGTTCACAAGAGAGAGATAGGAGGGGAAGGGGAGAATGGTACTAGAGAGGAGATGTGTGTGGGGGAGAAGGAGGAGGGAGTTAAGGTGTGTGTGGGTGTGTGAATGGAGGATGGATTACAAAAGAAGGAGAGATAAGGAGGACAGAGATGAGGGGTGGAGAATGGGAGAGAGTTAGTACAATGGAGAGAGAAAATAGTTTGAATGGGTGTGTGCGCGGGTTCTTGTGTGTGTGATAGGGTGGAGGAATATTGATGTCAAATTTCAAGTTTGAAACAAATCGAGTCAACATGAAAAAGAATTGGCAATTAGTTCAAGAGGACAACATTCTAAAGAGTAAAGGCTTGTTACGGTCAAAATGTCGACCATCCTTATCTGAATACATTGAATTCATTCTGTCATTTGTCAGCCATAGAGAAGGTCAGAATTGAATTCTTATGAAAGTATTAAGCCTGGATAGAGGGTCTTACCATGATATGGTGAAATTCAACACTAAAGAATGTCACTTGAACAAGTGCAGGTCAACTGCAATTCAAAAGTTTTTATTTCGGTCGCTGCTTATTTACCCCAGTTAATTAATACAGATGCAATCAATAATTTCCAACATGATTGGAAAGGGATCTTAGTTAAGATGGAGTTATTAATCTGGTTTTATTTTTTATCACCACGTAGCTCATGGATCACATCAATTTTTATTGCCATCAATTCTTAACCGGTTTAAACTGTAACCCGAAACGGTTATTCAGCACTGGTTATCGTATAAAAGCACCCTACATACATGCCATATGTGTTCATTATACGCTCACTGTTCCTTTCTTACTTTATAGAGTTTCAAACGTTTCAAATGTTGTCTCACCTTCCTTATGTCTCTCGTTTCCCCCTTTAGATAAACATTAATTTGCTTTAAATCGTATTCATATTGATATATACACAACAAAAATTTAACCCCCCCCCCCCCTCTTAAATGAATTTGCTGTAACTTTTGAACGGAATAATTTTGAGATATGATATTTCGTAGGTATTTTTCTACAGTCATTAAACAACTCCTGGTGAAAAATGATATTGATCAGTTGAGTAACACATGAGTAATCAAGGATTGAATTAGAAATAACCATTTTTGAAAGTCATAAGAGTCGTTTTTCAGATTGTGTAAATACAAAGTTGGGCAAATGTTCTTTTTAGGTGAATTTTATGATGTTACTGCTGTTTTTCTATCCATCATTTAGCCACTCCACGCACAATTTTGATAACGTATGTTTATGGTTGAGTGAGCACAATTTTTGGTGGCGTATATATCATCATAGGGGTTTAGAGTAGTATCTTCTACAACTTGTTAAACATGTTATAACATGTAAAAATTTGAAAATGCTGATGGCTCCCCCCCCCATTACTCGGCCTTCCCCATTTTAGAATTCTGGATCTACCACTGTTTGTCCATAAATTGAATTGATCCTGAAAAATTAGTAGGAACAGAATACATTTATGCCGATAAAGATTATTCTTTTACCAAGTTAATTAAGTCACATTTGAAACCGAATTTGCCCCAATCATTCACTTTATTACCCCTCAAAATGAGTCAGTGACAGTAAAAATGTCCCGTTTTCCCACTTTGATGCGTGCTCACTCATCCATAAATAAACAAATCGATTTTACTTTTTCACAAAATTCTGCCCATAGTTTGATAGACATTAATGTCAACTGACATTGCTAAAGACAACATTGGAAAAAAGTCCCACCATATTGAATGAGGGGTTTAAATATTCTTAAGCAATACACCATAGTGTTCTCAATGTGCATGAGAGAGGAAGTCAAATTTTTATCAAAAATGAAATGAGGGTTTGTTTTATGAACGATTTTTGTTACTTTTGCCAACAGTTTTTTTCGTGAAACTTTGCACATGGCTTCAGAGGAACACTATCCAAAAGGTGCGCACACCAAAATAATCACACATTACGGCATAGAGTAGGGCAGAGGCCTTGAATTTTAATCTCATTTGCAAAATTTTCGAATACTGTGTGCACACTGAAACATTAGATATCGGGATTTTCATAAAAATCGAATTAAATGAATTATGCAAGGAGTTTTGTGACAGATATCCATGGTTGCCTATGATTTAGAAAATCGTATTTTTGTTTTCATGAAATGTTCATTGAACCGTTAAAATGATGAGAATTGTTGAAGATACTCTTTGCCAAAATAACCGTCATGACATTTGATCATTTTTATCGATAGAAATGTGTAAAAATCAAATTATTGAAAATTTTGAACTGTGTTTGTTCAACCGTAAGATTTAGGGGAAAAGTTGTATCGTCTTTAGAAAGCACATCTTACAAGCCTTGTGACTATTTCTTATGATGAGAATGTGGAATTCTTGATCAAGAGTTGCAGCAGCGCTCGAAAGCTCGTGAACTTCTAAGCTAGTGAACACTTTTTGGGAGAGTGATCACGAATTTCCAAGATAGCCAGTGAACACTTTTTGCGAGAGTGATCACGAATTTCCTTGTTGACCATAGTAGAGTAGATTGCGAGACAAATGAATACCCCATAGCGATTATTTCAATCCGCAATAAAAGTATTAATATGGAGTTCGTTCCAATAAAGTAAAATCAAAGTCATGATACTTGGCTTGTGCCTTTTGAAAAGTGACAATTTTGCCCTCTAGCGGTGCTAACTGAAGCATGACATAAAATACAAATTAAATTAAATATATCAAAAACCCCATTGGTTTGGAATCTATGGATGTTTGTTTAAGTGGACTTATTTTCTTTTTGTAGTGTATATTTTTTTAAATAAAGCACGCCCCTCATTGATACTCTCATTGTGAAGCTCATACCAGCTCCAATAATATGACCAGTGAAAAGGGCGTGATTGTGACGTTTCTCAAGGGGCCTTGAAACGATTGTTAAGAGTGGTTTTTTTTTACATTTGACGAACAAAAACTGATACAAAATTTAGGTCTTTGCTTTGAAAGAGATGATTTGTTAAATTTCTTTTATTTTCGGCATGCCCGCCTGAATCCAAGTTGATGCTTGCAGCCAAAAGGTAATAACACACAAAACACACCCTGGAAAAATCCTGAGGGAAGGGGGTACTAACGTACCTACGGGGGGGGGGAGGGGAGGGGCAGTCTGCCCCCCCTGACGAGCCACCACCCATGCATGTATCCCTGCCCCCCCCCCCCTGACGAAAATCCTGGAAATCCTAGGTACGCCACTATTAGAGCAGGAGCCAGGAGGGGTCAGCATAGCTGAAAAGGTAGACAATTTTCATGATTATGACATGATTTCCTGTATCACACAATACAATGAATGGGGCGTCTGCCGTGTCCTAAGTGGTGGTTGTGGCCGTGGGGGCCCTTAAAAGAGGGCCAAAAAATGAGCTAGCTCAGCTGGAAAGGTAACCACCTGAAACCAACAGGAAAATATTCGGCATAGTTCACTTGTACATGAATGACACTTAACTGATACTTTAAGTGGTGGTGCACCCCGGCAGACGCCCCCTCCCATGTTGAGCTAGATTAGCTGGAAAGGTAACCACATGGAACCAACAGGAAAATGTTTGGCATGATTCACTTGTACATAAATGACACTTTAAGTGATGGGGCACCCCCGGCAGATCCCCCCAAAGTCTTGACCCCCCCACAATGTTGAGCTAGATCAGCTGGCAAGCTAAAGTACCCTCGTGAAACTACCAGAAAAATGGTTGACATAGTTCAGAGTTACATGAATGACATGCTCCAGGCTGAAAATAATTGATTTATTTATTGATAACGAAAAATCAAGCAAACAAGACACTGAAAATTTGATAAAAATCTGACCAGGAATAACAACGAATAGCATATTAAAGATTAGCATTCCCGTGAAACAGTTTCATGCATGTGTTCATGAATATTAAATTAGTAAATCGATGATTTAATATCCCCCTTGATCTATTATTATACAATTAATGAACATTTATGAGTGTGTTATGACGATGCAGCACACTCGAAAGCATGAGGCGCTTGCGCCGAGTGCTTTTGCATAATATTGTGAATGCCCGAGAGTTGCTCGCATCGTCACTAACATCACGAATCTCAAATGTGCATTAATTGTTTTATAAAACGGGTCGGCAAAATGATTTTTCATGGAAATCTTGTTCAAATCCCTCCAACTTGTGTACGATCGCACAGACGAAGAGATCACAAGACTCTCAATTATGACATCACAGGCGTATCTACTATGCGCGCCTAAGTAAGCGCATCAAAATCCTAGCCAGCCACTTTTACTGAACGCGTATCAGTTTTTACGCGCTACTGGATCATGGAACTAATGCTGCACAAAAATTGCACAGTGCTGCACAAAAATTGCACAGTGCTGCACAAAAAATGCACAGTGCTGCACGACAAATGCACGACTGGAAGGTTGCGCATAATTAAAGCATGAACACGTGACTTGAATACGCACTAACCATTGGCTACATCCTTGAACCCGTTTTATAAATGTTATATGAAATTAGGTTTATTTAATTTTTTTTCTTCCAAGAACTGAGAAAAAGTTGACGGATTGACGACTGATTTAAGGCATCTTATATTCATTGCTGCAACTCATTTCATTATAAAGGAGATATACATATGTCATGTAATAACATAAGAAAAAGGAAAGTGGGTACGTGACATCATCAGCCCACCTAATGAATATTCACGATGGTGTGCATATAACTATTTTTACAAAATATTGATAAACTTTGAAATTCTATAACTTAGTTATTTGTTATCTGATTTTGTTGAAATTTTCAGCACTGTACTCTGTGAATTATTTTTATTTATGTAAATATTTTCAACATGGAGCATCCCTTCAACTACCATTTTGAGTGGTGGGGAGCCCGGGAGATGCCCCCAAATTCCCCCCCTCCCCCCCCCTGATATTGAGCTAGATCAGCTGGAAAGTTTATTAACAACATGAAACCAATTAGAAAATATTCTACATCAGCTGTAGAGGAGCTGGGGGTAGTAGATTAAGATGAATTTGATGTTTTACTTTTTTTCAATTTCGTTTTATCCATGCCATGTTTCCCATCATGTACTCATCTCCACTATCAAATACGAGGACACCTATGCTACTTGCTCAAATGTTTTATGAAAAATGAATGAATACGTATTCATTGTATCATAACTTAATAATTCAATGAATGAGTATGAATTAGAATTTTAAAAAATATGATAGTTAAAAGAGGACTAGGAAAAGGAAGGGAATGGGAAGGGGAAAAATGAGAAAGCGATTACGAATGGAAAAAGAGAAACGGAACATAAGAGAAAACAGTGGCGTAGACAGGTCCTTAGACCTGGGGGATGATCCCTAGCAGGGTCATATATATATATATATATATATATATATATATATATATAATTAATATATAAATATAAAGAATGAAGGAGATAACGTACTCGATAAAAACAAAATATCATGGGCCAAAGCAGACGAGTTAAAGATAACAAAATAACACGATCTGCCTCATGGATTATCTCGTGTGTCTTTTAATCACTTTGCTTTCAGCAATAAACAGGGCATCCAGTAATAAAAAAACTTCCTTGCACATTTTCCATGGCAGTAATCTTTTGTTAGATTATATGACAATGAGTAAAGATGATTATAAGAGAAATGTCATTTGTCGGATGTCTAGTTATCATCTTGGTCATGACAGTCCTGCTAAACATGATCTAGAATGACTAGTATTCATTATTTTACTAGTATAGTAGTATACTCTTTTAAAAGTAGCGATATTGTTAATGATCAAACGAATGAATCAACAACTAAAGGAATAAACAAATAAACAGCCAAATAACTAAAAAAAATATCAATTACAATTATAGTAATAGGGGTAAAATAAAAAAAGCTCAACATTATATTTCTTATCCACGTGCAGATATGCGGACACTAAAATGATAAGCACACTCTGTTTAAAATTACCATGATTACAAAGGCTTGATTGAATTAAGTATGGAAATGAAATAAACCTCACCGGGTTGTCGGAAGTAAACTGTATAGATAATTTTTATTGCGTAAATGCGCGAGATGATTATGTTTTTTGTCAAAGGTCCGACAATGAACACGCTGAGGGTCGAGTTAGGCTTGTTCTGTGATCTTAGACCATAAATTAATCTTATCCATGGATTGATTCAATCTGCCTTCGTGAATTAAGGCATGTCTATATATTGGATGATTCTACCTTCTTTGAAAAGCGCAAAGTACTCTGAAAAAATTAGTGAAATAGTTCACTCTTTAAGGAGTGAATATATGAAAGAGTGAATATTGAGTGAAAAAACCTCGGATATCACTGAGGCCATCCAAAATTTGCACTTTTATTCCAAAATCATTCATTTATTAATTCGCTCCTTAGAGACTGAAAATTTTCACCTTTCCTTCGCAAAGTAGGGGTTGAGGACATGGCCAGCAGGGAAAAGGGTCAGTGTATAATGGATAGGTAATTTCTTATTAATTCGTTTGAACAGTGTTAATGTGTTATGAAAGCAATTGCTCTGAAAGGGAGTGATTAAGCGACACTTTCTTAAATCTGTAATGAAATATTTTGAACTTATCTCCTTTGCAAATACATAATTATTATAAGGAAATGTACTTGGTGAAACTCTGAGTAACGATCCTTAAATGTATATGACGACGCAAGACAGTTGTTATTACTTAAAACTTCCAAGTTGTAAATGCATATAAAATGATTGACTCTGAATAAAAGTCCAATTTTGATCATGTTTGTCATTGCTGTACGTTATGATTATTACTGCTATTATTATTGATTGATTTCAACTAGCATTCATTGCTTTATTACTGTATAGTTTTACTTCTTCCCCCACAGAAACCTGGGGGGGGGATGATTGTACACACCATCCCCCCACCTAGAATTCTGGGGGGATGCATCCCCCCATCCCCCCGCTATCTACACCCCTGAGAGAAAACCAGAAAAATAATAAAAAATAACCTTCACACCTCCAAAGTCACGTGTTGAATGCTTCAATGTAAACAAAAATGAATGGGAATAAAGCACAAATTTAACATGACCTTGAAGAGGTAGAAAGTCAAACATTTGATTTTTCTGATAAAACATGTTGCCTTGCATTAGAAAACAGTAGGAACATATCTAATTTTCTGAGCTATGAAAATACAATTTATAAGGACGTTCCACAGTTATGTTTGTGCGCATCTTGATTTGCGCGTATTTTACACTCTGCGCACTGACGTCACCAGTGGCGTAACTACGGGGGGCATGGGGGGCACAATCGGCTGGCAAAAAAAAAGAACGGAGAAAAGGAGAAAAAGAGGGAAAAAGGAAGAGAAACGTGGTGGGAAAAAGAAATTATTGTTCATTATAATGTTTTATAAATGATATTGATATGTCATCAAGATTGCTTCAATTTATACTTTTCGCTGATGACTCTAATATATTTCTGTCGCACCCCGACCCAGATCAATTGACGCAAATATTCAATGACGAACTAAAAAATGTTTCTAATTGGATAACAGCTAACAAACTTTCTGTTAACCTAGCAAAAACTAGCTACATGCTATAGCAACAAGATTACGACTGTACCAAAAGATGTAATTTTAAATGATACTGTTATTCAAAGAGTGCGATCAACTAGATTTTTGGGACTGATCATTGACGATAAACTTTCTTGGAAAACACATATTGATAATATTTGTAAAATCATTGCTCGCAATATTGGTGTCATTAGAAAATTAAGTCACTTCTTACCCCATTATATTTTGTTATCATTATATTCAACGTTAATTTTACCTTATCTGATATATGGAGTTGTTGCATGGGGTAACGCAGCGAATTCTCAAATTAATAGACTTTTTATATTACAAAAAAGAGCGATTCGTATTATTAGTCATGCAGATTTCAGGGCACATACAGATATTCTGTTTTTGAAAAATAAAGTCTTGAAGGTTAAAGATTTATATTCTTTTCAACTCGGACAGTTAATGTACAAGTTTATTAATAAACAATTACCATTACCGTTTGATAATATGTTTGTAAAAAATGATACAATTCATAAGCACTTCACTCGCCAGGCGAGTTCCTTTCATTTACCTCTGAATAGAACATCGTTTGCACAGAAGACATTTGTTTTTACTGGTCCAAAATTATGGAATTCTTTTTCAAAGGAAATTATACAATGTAATTCAATACAAAATTTCAAAGGAAAACTTAAGAAATATCTTCTGGATTCATATTAAATTATCGTTTTTTTTTCACAAAGTTATGTAACTCAGAACTTAATATGTAAATGTGTTTGTTAATTTCTCTTTGTATATATGTTTTTATTTATTTCTATTCTTGTTTATTTTTTATTCATTCTATATATGTATTGTTTATTTCTTTATTTTATCTTATTTTTATTCATAAATGTATTTAGGAAAGGGGGCCTTCACCCTACAAGCTCTGCTTTTTAGTTGGTCTCCTCCTCTTTCGATTTCATAGTATTATCGTATTATAGAAATGATTTATATATTATATTTTGTAAATATGTACATTGAACTATCATTGTAAATGTAAAAAGATTGAAAGAGAAAATAAATGAATTGAATTGAATATATTACATAAGAAGCATTTTTTATAACTTTATGAAACATTATTTGCTGCATTGTGTCTTCATTGTTTCTGATGCTCGCATAGACTGTTTAGCGAGATATATAACCCTGTTGTACTAAAACCTCCCGTATTCATATCAATATACAACAAATATATTTCCTCGCAATTCGAGTTATTATTGTTTTATGTAGTGATATATTCTTATTTTTTGTGACTGCCCTATTTTAAGGTCTTAATATGAAACATTTCCTGTCCGTGAGTGTTGTAGTGCCTTGATGCTCGGCCTTGGCCTTAAGGCGCCTTAAGGCCTATTTTTTCAAAGCCTTGGCCTTGAACATTCAAGCCTTGGCCTTGACGATTTTGAGCCTTGAAATTTCAAGGCATTTTCAAGGCATTTTCAAGGCTTTTTCAAGGCATTTTGTATTTTGTACTTTCATTTGTTTTATATAAGTAATTATGAATGTTTCAATTGTTCTGTATATCTAATGACACTAAATACTACCAGTCAGAAGTAGCAGCAGCAGAAGCAGTAAGTGTACTTAGCAGTGCCATCAATTGCAATTATCATCACATAATTATGAAACAAAGAGAAGTGATGAAAATTAATATTATTTATTGGTAATATGATGTAATCATGACTAATAAGGATAATGACCATATCAATAATAATGATAATAATTATGATAAGGATTATAGTCAGTGGCGTAACTACAGGGGGGGATGGGGGCACGTGCCCCCCCCCCCAATCGGCTGACTAAAAAAAAGGAGGAAAAGAGGGAGAAAGGAAGAGAAACGTAGTGGGAAAGAAGACATTAATGTTCATTATAATGTTATAATTATGTTATGTTACATTACATTAGAAACATTTTTTTCATATAAATGAAACATATATTGCTCAGGGCATGTCTTCATTGTTCCTGGTGCTCCCATTGTCTGTTTACGGAGATATATAATCCTGTTATACTAAAACCTCCCGTTTTCAAGTCAATATACACCAAACTACCAAATATATTTCCTCGCACTTCGAGTTATTCTTTTACATGTACAATAGTATGCTTCTTTTTCATGAATACTTTAAGTGATTGTCCCATTTTAAGGTCTTAATATAAAACATTTCCTGTCCGTGCTTACGTTCGCAGTAGTGGATTAGTGAAAGATGTCTGCTCTCCATCAATTCCTAGAATGAGTCCTTAAAATGTCCCTTTTTCTGTTTTCTGATCTGAATATCAAAAATTTTCAGCTCGCGCTTCGCGCTCGCATCATTTGGTTAGTGAACTACGTAAGGTCTTCTTGAATTCCTACAAACAAGCCTTAAAATGCCCCTCTTCAGGTCTGAATTTGATTAGTAAGATGGGTATGTTAATCAGCAAGCGCTTATTGGCACTCCCATTAGATGACTATGGTGAGATGTGTATAATCTTAATAGATAAAAGATTCCTAAAGTATAGTCCTTAAAATCTTCCTGTTTGGGTTCAATATTTACAAAAATTTCAGTTCGCGCTTCGCGCTCGCATTATTTAGCGAGACAGGTACGTATCATGATTACAAAAGATTGATTGTAATGTCCCTTTTTAGGTTTGAATATCAAAAATTTTAAGCTCTCGCGCGCTCACTAGGCAATTCCAAGTTTTTGCTGGTGCCCCCCCCCCCCACTGCCGTGACCCACGTTACGCCACTGATTATAGTGATTTTATGACAGGAATAATTCTGACAGATCTGACTGCAATTTTGACAACAATTTTCATACTTTAAAAGAAGCTTACTCTAAAGAATGATAACAAGGTTGATTTCTATTCCATTAGGTTTTCCTTGTATTATTTCCTTTGACCAACAATAATGTTTTAAGTCTTAATGATATTCTAAAAAGATTCGGTAAACTTGAACACAAACTTCAATTTTGTCATTTCCAAATGGGCTATGGCATCAATGGCATGATGAGCCAAATATTTTGAGGGGCCAAGCATGGCATACAGAGCAAAATTTTAGGTTTCAAAATCAACAGATTTTGGATTGTGCTTGCATGAATTATTGTTAAGTAAGATTCGCATTCAATTTACACAAAAAAAATGCTTAGAATGTCTAGTTTTTAGGTCGGAATATTTTAAATTTTTGAGCTCGCGCTTTGCGCTCGCATTATTTGATTGGTGAGTTATGTATCCTATTTATGAGTCACTAAATGCAGTCCAGAACAGCTTCCTTTTCTGGTCAGTAAAAATTTCAGCTTGTGTTTTGTGCTAGCGTTAATTTGTTTAGTAAGACGCACACCTTTTCCATGATTACAAAAACAGCTCGAAATATTTAAATTTCATTTCTTATTACATCTTATTACAACATCTCGCAAGGATGCCCTTTTAACAGTGATTAGCACCATAATTGACCCAAAATCGAGTTTTACAACTTCAAAATTGTTTTTTTTTTCAAAACCACTTGCTCGCTATGCTTTCTATAGCGGGAAATTAAAGCCTTAATCAAAATATCTGTCTTATCAATTAGAAATAACTTAAAAAAGCTTTGCTGAACTTAATTTCCACAAAACACACAACTTCTTCACACAGTTGATAATCTCATTTTGAAAACATCTGTTTGCACCAAAATTCTCATTTTGACTTATACTGTAAGTGCATTTTTGGCTTTGACCTTCCCCCCCAAAAAAAAAAAAATTCTGCCTCCCCTGTCCCAGGTAGAGGAGAAAGACGTATGTTAAGAATGGGCATGCCAGGATCAGATCACCTTGGTAATAATAATTATTGCAATGTGAATCGCCTAGAACAATAATTAAATGTACGAAGGTAACTATATACTTATTTTAATTTTATATCTAAATCTACATGATCTATCATGAAATTATTTTCGGTTTAAATGTACAAGGGTCGAAAATTTTGCTCGCTCACACCTTTTTGTTGTCTAATTTTTTTCCATATATTGTACAATTGAAATGCCTTGGCCTTGGCCTTGAGGTTTTCAGGCCTTGGCCTTGGCCTTGGGTTTCCATGCCTTGGCCTCAGCCTTGGTTATTGAAGCCTTGGCCTTGGGTATTAAAGCCTTGGCCTTGGCCTTGGAGGTTTGAGCCTTGACTACAACACTGCCGTGCGAGCGTTCCCATAAGTGGATTGCTGAGGTTTCTGCTCTTCATGAACTCTTAAAATCAGTCCCTAAAATGTAATTTTTTCTGATCTAAATATAAAAAATTTTCAGCTCGCGCAGAATGCCCCTCTTCATGTCTGACTTCCTAAATTTTCAGCTCGCGCTTGCAGAATTTGATTAGTAAGATGCGTATGATAATCATGATTACAATGACTACAAAAGGTGCCTCATGACTGTGTTTAGATTTAATTCTAACAAAATCAGCAAAGGATGGCACTAGCATTGGATGACTTTGGTGAGATATTTATACACTTAATGGATTCTAAAATATAGTCCTTAAAATTTCCCTGTTTAAAGTCAATATATACAAAAATTTTAGCTCGCGTTTCGTGCTCGCATTATATGTTTAGCAAAACAATTACGTATCATGTTTACAAAAAAATTACTTATAATGTCCCTTTTTGGCTCTGAATATCAAAATTTTCAGCTCACGCTTCACGCTCGCATTATTTAATCAGTGACATACATATCCATTTAATAATAATAATAATATAGGATATTTATATTGCGCACATATCCACCTTGTTAGGTGCTCAAGGCGCTCCTATATTACCCGGCTAAGCTAGGCGTTCATAGCGCACACAGCTTCTACAGGAATTACTTCCTACCGGTACCCATTTACCTCACCTGGGTTGAGTGCAGCACATTGTGGATCAGTTTCTTGCTGAAGGAAATTACGCCATGGCTGGGATTCGAACCCACGACCCTCTGTTTCAAAGTCCGAAGACTAATCCACTGGGCCACAACGCTCCACGTACTGCATGTCTATAAAATATCTCTATTAGGTCAGTATACCTGACAATTGAGCGCGCTACGCGTGCTCCCTAAGTGATTTTTTTGCTGGTGCCCCCCCCCCCCCCAATGCCGTGACCCACGGTACGCCACTGGACGTCACAATGGATGGACAGGTGATTATTCAGCTGCAGGTATGAGCCGATTTACTTACTATGCACTCTAACAAATCCAATGTTTTATTTTATGAAGCTAATAAATAATATAAACTGGAATTACTCCATAGACCAGTTCCTAAAAAATACTTCTACAAATTCAGAAATCTGTAGTGCTGGAAAGAATAATGAATATTACCACAAGTTTGAATAAATGGTAGAGTGGTTTCAAATTTTACTCACACAGATACAAAGCATTTGGCGTATTTTTTGTAGTTTTTAATTTTGCTCTCATAAAAGTGCTGACAGTTTGAAAACAAGCATATAAAACCCTATCTTTTAATGTTTGCACCTCTTAGGTATATGATTTCCTCTACAAATTCAAAGTTTGGTAAAAATGACATGGGTTTTTAATAAAGTGCAGCATTTATTGTATTTCTCAAGTTTGTTATTGAAATCTCAGACTCACAGACTGGGTTTTGGTATCTTTCACATAATTTTAAAGAAATGACAGTGCTGTTTAGATTTCAAAGAGCAAAAATAGCAATATGAATAGATTCTACATCTTGAGCATACAATTATTAACTATATTTCAAAATTTGAAGAAATTTTCATAGATTTGGACCGAGTAATAGAGGTTTAAACTGATTGTATTTATCGCGTGAAGTCGAAAAAGGCAATTTTTTTAAATACGCAATTCTTAAAAACTTCCATTTGGGTGAAGTTTGAAGCTCTATAGCAGAAAATCAAGCACATTGACCCATATAATATTTTGCATATTTAGAATATTCAGGTGTTATATTATCTCTGTGTAAAGTTTGGTAAAAATGACATGGATTTCACTTTGATTGTGGAACATCCTTACAATGTAAATTAAAAAAATAATAATAGTTATAGTTAGCCTCATATGGTACACAAAGAATTCAATTCCAACAATACTTTGCCTGAGAATGTTGAAGTAATGTGATAAATCTGCAACATTAGGGTTAATAAAAATTATTTACAGATAACTTGTGAATACCGTGGCAGTTTGAATCATCGCTATACTCGCTATCATTAATAGTTATTATTGGAACCAGTGGGTTTTTTTTCTCTCTCCGTAAAATGCCCCGAACGTATTGGTGATCATAACCAAAATTGTATGGTACATGTTTGTTGTGGATGAGGTTAATTTAATGCAGTAATAGCCGAAACCAGGGCTCCATAACACAAAGGCTAGTGATTAATCGCTAAATGAAATGGCCTATCAAAATCATCGTTGCAATCAGAACTGTCCTTTCAAATTAGCGATTAATTGCTAATCTTTGTGTTACAGAGCCCTGGACAAATAGAGTCCTAGGCTAAGGTCTAGACACATCCTCCTATATATCCTTACCTATTAAGTAAAGCTTTACGCAGGCAAGAGTTACCGTAAAAAAGTTTCTTAATGTCTACAATCTCAAAAGCTACCGGGGACTTTGCCCCAGACCTCATGCAGCAGAGGCTGCATGAGGTCTGGAGGTTACCCTTTGGAGGTTACAGATGGAGATCTGTAACCTCCAAAGGGCCCTATAACGGGGCCCCTGTATGGACCTTCCTGCATTGAGCTTTATATTGAAGCACTGGCGTGTATGGGGTGCGGGGCTTGGTTCCACAGCCAAGGTTGGAAGAAAATAAAAAGATGACAAGGACAGGAAATTAATCGGGGAAAAATGAAATAATTATGATATAATAAATGATTTTTATATATAATGTAAAAAACTCGCATAATTCTCAGTCTGGCCTATTTTACTCAGAAATCTCTGATCACCTGCCTGTGTTTTGCATACTTAATGCTTACCAGTCAAATGGTAACTTCCCAAGGAGGCGTGATATGAAACGAAAGATTACCGATGAAAAAGTAGCTTGCCTTAATGCTGATTTAATTTCAGAAGACTGGGAGGATGTTCTCAGTAGTGATGATGTTGAGGAAGCTTTTGAAATATTCTGGAAAAAGTTCTATTATTATTTTGATAAACATATTCCATACATAAAATCAGTTGATAAGAAAAAAGGGAAACGGCCTTGGATTACTGCTGGTATACTCCAATCTATAAAAAAGAGAAATCGTTTGTATAAAAGAAGTATCAAGAAACCATCCCCTGATAGTATTGACAAATACAGAAAATACCGCAACAAACTTAAATCGATTATACGTTGCTCTCGAAAATTGTTTTACTCTAAGAAATTTGAAAAGGCTAAAGGCAATATGTCTTCAACTTGGAAGGTTGTAAAAGATATTCTATGCAAACAGGAGAAAAGTAAAATCCTAGAGAAAATTGTGATTGAGGATAAAGAATTGACTTCTGCAGAAGATATTGCTAATGCATTTAATGTGTATTTTGCCAGTGTTGGCGAAAATCAAGCCAAAACAATAATTGGGAACGGGTGCAATTATAGAAATTTTCTTCATGAGCCATCTACAGTATCTATTTTCCTCAGACCGACTTGCAGTGCTGAAATTTTCAATATAGTCAGTTCGCTTAAAGCTAGTCACTCTTGTGGACATGATGAAATTAGCACAGTTTTATTGAAACAAATTATTAATTCAATAGTGACACCAATTGTTTACATTTGTAATATCTCACTCTTAACAGGAGTGTTTCCTTCTTCTTTCAAACTAGCCAAGGTGATCCCAGTTCACAAAAAGAATGATGTAAATATTGTTTCAAACTATAGACCTATCTCCATATTGCCCACATTTTCTAAAGTTCTGGAGAGGATTGTGTATAATAGGCTATATGACTTCTTGGATACACACAAGTCTCTAAATCCTGAACAATATGGATTTCGGCAGTCACATTCTACTGATCTTGCCTTGTTAAAATTTTATGATCATGTTTCCAGTGCTCTTGCAGCTGGTGAACATGTGATTGGTGTTTTCATGGATCTTAGTAAGGCTTTTGACACACTAGACCACACAATCCTTCTCTCAAAATTGGAACACTATGGAGTCAGGGGTGTAGCTTTAAAATGGTTTACAAGTTATCTAGCTATGAGAAAACAATTTACCTACTGTAACTCATTTAAGTCAGATATCTTGTCTCTGAGATGTGGCGTTCCGCAAGGATCCATCTTAGGCCCTTTGTTATTCCTTGTATATATCAATGATATTTGTGATGTTTCTAATCTTTTTAAGTATACTTTATTTGCGGATGATACAAGTGTGTTCTTATCTCATCGTGAAATCAAAAGTCTTGAACGTACAATTAACTCTGAACTGCCAAAGTTGGATTCTTGGTTTAGAAGTAATATACTCTCTCTCAACGTTATGAAAACGAATTTCATTCATTTTAGTGGTAGGAAATCTAATGATAAGCATTCAATAAATATTTACTTAAACGGCACCCCAATTGAAAGAAAAGCATGTACGAAGTTCCTTGGTGTATATATCAATGAAAAACTTAATTGGAAAGACCAAGTGAATCACATCAGTGCACCAATCTCTCGAAATATCGGTGTGTTGTACAAAGTTAGATATTACGTTGCCACCAATATATTATTGATGCTATACAATACTCTTGTTTTACCTTACATTTCATACTGCAATATTCTGTGGGCAACAGCTAAGGGTTTGACAAATAATATTCTTCTTCTGCAAAAGAAAGCTATTCGAATATGTACTCGATCTGGTTTTAGAGACCACACAAATCCTCTGTTTGTAAAACTAAAGTGTTTGAAAGTTGACGACATACATTTTCTTCAAACTGCCATATTCATGTTTCGATATAACGCAGGACTCCTGCCAATCTCTTTTACTTCTATGTTTCAAACGAATAGTGCAGTTCACTCACACTACACAAGACAGGCATCTAATATACACTTAAACAATCCTCTCACCGCATTAGCCCATAAGTCGATAAGGCATAATGGTCCAGATATTTGGAATTCTTTACCGCAAAGTATTCGCAATTCACGTAAAACATATTCCTTTAAGAAGGCAGTTAAGAGCATGCTCATCTCGAAGCTATGATGAAAATGTAGACATATAATGTTTTCTTCCAAGATAGTTCATGACGTTGTATTTGCTTGACAAATTATGCATATATTCTTATATAAATTGGGGTACCCTCCTTTCTATTCTTGTGTCATCTTCTCTGTATACTTCTTTGTAAATATTGTATATACATGTACCTGTATTCATCTATACCCTTTCATCAGTTTTTTTTTCTGGTTAGCGTAAAATAATGGTTTTGTAATGACTCAAGCTTCAAGCTTATGTTGCAAGACCTTTGTGTGCTCTGTTAATGAGAGATTATGTAATATTTTCTTTACGTAATATTGTCTTTATGTAATAAACATGTATCGCTGTATTTTCATATATGAGATTGTGGATGATGTGAACACACATGAAACAATAAATAAATAAATAAATAAATAAATAATTAGAATTTCATTTCACTTGGCCATTGGCAACAATTTCCCATATTTGCTATATGCACCTCCTAAAAATATTTTGTTTATTACGCCACTGCGTTGAAGTAATGTGTTGCGTTAATGGTATACCTTGGATTTTTTCTATAAGGACCAAAATGGCTTTATCAAAGAGGTAACAAGGGTTCCGGCCCCGGATCCCACCCGCATATCACTAACACAGAGATTGAAGGGTTCTGCAACTAAGAACAAAAAGAAAAGGATAGGAAAAGTAAGGATTTCATTCCAGCGTTCTAGCCCAATTTGGACGCCCCACATTGGGGGAGTCTGTCGAGGGGGGGGGGGGTGCCCGACTAATTAAAGTGTCAGTTAAGTGTCATTTATGCACAAGTGAACTATTCAAACTATTTTCCTGTTGATTTCAGTTGGCTACCTTGCCAGCTGATCTAGCTAAATTTGGGAGGGGGCGGGGTTTTGGGGGCCTCTGCCGGGGGCGCCCCACCACTTAAAGTGTCAGTTAAGTGTCATTCATGTTCAAGTGAACTATGCTGAACATTTTCATGTTGGTTTCAAGCGGTTACCTTTCCAGCTGATCTAGCTCAATTTGGGGCCCCCAATTGGGGGCGTCTGCCGGGGGTGCCCCACCACTTAAAGTGTCAGTTAAGTGTCATTCATGTACAAGTGAACTGTTCCGAACATTTTCCTGCTGGTTTCAGGTGGTTACCTTTCCAGCTGATCTAGCTAAATTTGGGAGGGGGCGGGGTTTTGGGGGCGTCTGCCGGGGGTGCCCCACCACTTAAAGTGTCAGTTAAGTGTCATTCATGTACAAGTGAACTATGCCGAACATTTTCATGTTGGTTTCAAGTGGTTACCTTTCCAGCTGATCTAGCTCAATTTGGGGCCCCCAATTGGGGGCGTCTGCCGGGGGTGCCCCACCACTTAAAGTGTCAGTTAAGTGTCATTCATGTACAAGTGAACTATGCCGAATATTTTCCTGTTGGTTTCAGGTGGTTACCTTTCCAGCTGAGCTAGCTCATTTTTTGGCCCTCTTTTAAGGGCCCCTACGGCCACACCCACCACTTAGGACACGGCAGACGCCCCATTCATTGCATTGTGTGATATGGGGAATAGCTTCATTAACATGAAAATTGTCTACCTTTTCAGCTATGCTGACCCCTCCTGGCTCCCGTACTATATGGAAGGGGGCGCTACAGAACCACCAGCGCCTCAGTTTCCAGAGTTAAATGCCCCTTATTATCGTCCAAATAAGATAATAATAGTGATAATAAATAATGATAATAGTGATATCTTATTGAGCGCACACAAGTAGTATAATCATAGACCTCATACCAACTTGACCTTTGACCAATGACCTTTGACCCACGCCCTTTGACCCGGTCAGCCATGACCTTTTACCCACGCCCTTTGACCACATGACCTTTACCCTGGTCAGCCTTTGACCACACGACCCGATGGGTTGACCCAGACTTCCGGTCAGCCATGACATCACCATAAAATGGTATTACGCCACGGTTACGCAACCACCATGACGTCATCCTGGGGAATTACCCTTATCGCACCATCGGTATTGTACCACCGTTGCGTCATCGTCATCGCCACGCATAGGATACGATGCACAAAATAGACGTATGATCTCTACACAGTTAAAAAGTGAAAAGTTATCTTTCTCCGCCTACCAGCAGATATGTCAAGTGCCTCGCGATTCACGAATCGATCACCACATGCACGGCCAACGCGCGTGATTGAACTTGGGATATCCCATTGGAAAGGTGAATGCCGACTCCCTCTGCCTCGTATTACAACAATTATTGGTAATCCAATATGTGATTATAATCATGATAATAGTGACATCTCAGGCTCTACTCATTGCAGACTTTTCCCATCAAAACTCTCTTTTTCATACTGTGTTGTTCATACTTCCATACTTTTCATAACTCACACGACCTGCCCGGCTCTCTGACTCGCAAAAAGTAAACCAGTAGATGACTCCTTTAAATCAACTTCATTCATGCGCAGTACAGATAACATGAAACACTATATAGTCAAGGATGATTCTTTATTATTATTATCATTTATTCTATTCCATTTCAATGTAGATAGGTTCAGATAGTGTATACACAGCACATTTTGATACAAAGGTAACAATAATGTAAGTTATGTTGTCAAATTATGTTGACATAACAAAATAATTGTTAGCTGTTCATTGTTAATATTAAAGTGAAGTTCTCGTTTTTCTATATTTTCGCTTAACTCAATGGATTGTAACACATGTATATGGATGGCATTCGGAAAATATCGGCTATGAACACAATGAAGTTCAATCTGTCATTTAGGTTGACGACGTTTTCTTGGATTATTATTATTTGACAAGCTGATGTTTGTGCCTTTAGTTGTAGACTCCATCTTCACCCTCCGTTTCTTCTCCACCATCATCATTATCGTCACCTTGATACTGGAATAAACCATCGAATTGTGAACCATGCCTGGCTAACACTCTCTATACTGCTTTCCGGAATTCCATGCCATTCTCTAATCTTTCCGTGAGATCGGACACGATTTTATGATCGATGTCAGCGTCTTCGAGGTACACGTTCTGCTGCAAGAACTGAGAGTAAAGATCGAAAAAGATGCGTTTGACTGCCCACAGTAGTTTCACGTGAGCCTTTGCTTTGGCGTCTTCTTCTTCCATTCCTTCTGAGATGTATTTCTGATATTTTTCCTCTCTCAAGTCCTTGGTGGCTGTCATGGCTTGTTCTAACCATCCTCGATAAGCAAGGTTGTCTTCAATTTCATCCATGTTTGCTGTCATTGACGATTCGTGTCCATCGCTTTCTGACACGCTCGTTTCGGAATCACCGTTGGATTCTTCAACTTTTTGCAATTGAGAGGGTGGGTCGGATTCTTCATCTTCACTCGTTTCTTCTCCAGTGTCATGCTCATTTTGTTCATGCCTCTGCATATCATACTTCCTACTAAAGGTTTTATCGCATTGTGAACAAGCGTAACGGTTGGACATATCCAAAGTATTCATGTTGACTCGATGATTATTTGTTGGGAAATGAAGAATATTAACGTTCAACCTTGCATTAATACGTAATCACGAAACGCGCGAGGAATTTACTTTGATCACTCACATATTTTTACGGA
This sequence comes from Lytechinus variegatus, assembly GCF_018143015.1. NCBI lineage: Eukaryota > Metazoa > Echinodermata > Echinoidea > Temnopleuroida > Toxopneustidae > Lytechinus > Lytechinus variegatus. The sequence goes on from NC_054745.1 coordinate 45,629,575, forward strand.
TTCTTACGGATTTTTACGGATTTTTGCGGATTCTTACGGATTTTTACGGATTTTTACGGATTCTTACAGATTCTTACTGATTTTTACGTATTTTTACGGATTCCTACGGATTTTTACGGATTCTTGTGGATTCTTACGGATGTCATCCAAACGTGGCGATGACACAACGGTGGTGCAATAATACCGATGGTGCAATAAGGGTAATTCTATGACATCACGGTGGTTGCGTAACTGTGGCATAAGACCAGTTCATGGCTGACCGGAAGTCTGGGTTATGGCCGTCGGGTCGTGTGGTCAAAGGCTGACCGGGCTCAGTGGCGGATCCAGAGGGGGGCGCCCCGGGCGCGCGCCCCCCCCCCTATTTTCGCCGGATTTTTTTTTTTTTTTTTTTTTGGATGGTTATATTTACTGGATTGGTACAATGTAGTCAATTTTAAGGGCTAGATCTAGTCAAAACTATATTTTAACTTACGCTCATGGCCTTTGTGTTCGCACAAATGCACCTCTGTCATACTGTATTGCAATATGTAAATTCCGGAATTCCAGGGCGCGCAAGTCGATTGGTTGGAAAGTTACACCACTTGTAATCGGGAGTTGCAGTGCAGTGACCAGTGTGAAGATGTTGGATTGGATATCATTTTTTCCCGAAATTTTGTGTTTTTTGTAACATGCGTTTGTCCGTCTTTATGGCAAATACATGTAAATTGTAAGTAACAGATCGCGAGAGAAAGTGTCAACGATGCGAATGATAATGTCTATCCCCGAGATTATTCTTCACTCAAAGATGAAGCCCTATATATCGGGCGCCACGTGCGCAGCATTATCATTCTGCCTTGGTCATGTACGTTTTCACTGAAATGTATAGGTCAGACATATTTGTATTTAATGTAAACTAACTTTTACACTTTCTGGTAGATTCAGAGGCATATTATCCAGGGCGCCCCAACTAAGTTTCGCCGAAGCAATCATTCCAACGAATTATCAAGGAGCAAAATTGTATATTCTCAATCACCAGTCGACCCCACTCCGCGTTTGCTGTGTATAGGCAGCTATATGTCAGCGTAAGGAGCGAAGATTTTATGTGACAGGGGGGGGGGGGGTGGGGGTTGGGGGGAGAATAAAAATACTTTCGTGCTGGGGAAAAACATCCCGAGGACACATTGTGTATTGTTAAAAGTAGAAATTGTGACATTAACCCCCCCCCCCCCTTACCCCATTTTTAATGTTTGATAATCTATAGGTTTGCTGATTACAATATATCTTTTAAAAAAATTGCCAGCAAAATCGAAAAAGTAAATAATAAAAATGATGAGAATCCCCTTAAGAAGCATTATATTACTTTGAGGTTGTGCAGAATGACTGGATTATTGAAGATGATTTGAAAATAATACGAGGGAAAAGGTTGATTACCAGAAGATGATGTCGTTTTTTTTCTGTAGTTTGTAACAATTTACTGTGCATTTTGGGGAAAAAAGAACCAAATTTTATGCATGTTGCCATACGACTAAACAATTCTCGTTTGAAACACACAATGTAAATACACAAATGACAATAAACAGAATGGATTATTCGGAACTTATCGATTACAAGTCTCAGTTCGTATCATTTAAATTTGACGTTTCAATCACACGATGCAAGCAAGTGAAGAGCCTTTGCCAAATGTATGTTTTGAATGACCGCTTATACGGTGTGTGACTAGAAACCAGCTCCTAAATGAGTCAGTAATGTGTCTTTTATTCATGAAGTTACAGTGATTTAAGTGTGCATTTTTCTTCTAAAGGTGCTCTCAAAATACGACTTTTGGACATGATTTTTTGAAAAAGTCCTTGCCGTGGGAGGGGGGTATCCCCCTCCCACACCCTCCCCCCGCTCGGTCGCTTCGCTCCCTCGCCGCTGGCGCCCCCCCTATTTCAAAATCCTGGATCCGCCCCTGGGGCTAAAGGTCATGTGGTCAAAGGCTGACCGGGCATGGGTCAAAGGTCGTGTGGTCAAAGGTCAAAGGGCATGGGTCAAAGGTCATGTGGCTAAAGGTCATGGGTCAAAGGGCATGGGGTCATGGGGTCAAAGGTCAAGTTGGAATGAGGTCTTTTACTTTAACTACTCACACACCATCCAGAGACGCTCATGGCGCTAGCGCAGCAACAGTTCCTTTGGATACAACGTTTTATACACGTACATTACAAACAGCTACTTAGATTAAAATAGACATCTTAAATCACTACAAGATATTGCCATGTACCGATTTTATAATCCATTTTCAGTTCCTACTTTGTTTGTAAAATTCCAAATAGTTCATGAGTTTATTATCTGACTCTCTGTCTCTCTTTCTTTTTTCCCCAATCTGCTCCTGTTTTTTGTCAAATTTCTGCTTTCTGCAAGTTCCTTCTGTTTCTTTTCTCTCTTTTTATAAACATTCCTATGCTTTGATTCAAGTACTTACCATTTTATCTATGCCTCTCTTATTATGATACTGTTATGTAAAGGATTCGTTATAATTGTTATGTTATACTATGTACACTGTCACAGGGGACAATGGGATACCAACAAATTGTTGAATGTGCTTCCCTGTTTTTCAAGCAAATAAATACATAAATAAGAAATAAATTTTTATATTGATACAGTATATTAACAAGAAGCACCGAAGCAGGTCCTTCGATCATCGATGCTCCCATCGTGGCTAATATCTGCACCACTCACCGTTCCTACTTTGTTTGCGAAATTTGTCCTCTCTCCCTCTCTTTCCTTCTCTCTTTCACTGCAACTGTGTCTGTCTCTCTTACCTCATCGCTTTGCTTTAATTCATATTCATACTAATCTATTCAGAGGAATCAATGAAGTTCATCACTTGTCAACGCTCCCACCATGAAGCTAGTATTATCACGTTCCATGCAAACATGTGACTACTGAAAACTGAGTTGTGACATTCCTCCCAATTCATATTTAATATCTATCCAACTCACAGAAGTACAGCCTAGCCATGTGTGAAAATTACCCACGAAATAAGGAAATTACCACTACGTAATCCTTAGACGTGTAACGACATTGATCATGTACATACGCCATCTTGTCTCACAGCATGGATACAGTTCAATAAATCGATGTCCGAAGTTAAGGTAAAGTTTTAAAGTAACATCAAAACGAACAATTCTTTTCAAGAGATCATCATAGACGGTGACGTCATAATTCATCGGGGAGGATCAATAAGGTGAGTTAAAAAGGTCGTTAGACCCTACAATGTCATTTTGTCGGTTGATATCTAGGAAATAAACAATATTTTATCTAAGAATTGAGAACGATCAGTTTATCGGTATCCATTTACATGCAGTGTATATTTTACCGTTTTCTGTATAAATCTGTCCGTTTGCATCTGATAATATTACGTTGTATTATGTTTGAAAAGAACAAAAAGAATATCATTTTATTATATTTGTGCCAAATGAATCAAGCCCAAAATTCATGTGATAAGAATAAACACTCCTACATTTCTACTGTAATTCTTTATATAATATTTTTTTTTTCGTTTTTAACCCGCAATAAGATTTGATTGAACATCCTGAGTATTATCGAGCTGATTGGTAAACTCATAAAAATATTTGTTTTCATAATTGATGAAATGATTTCGGACAGGAGGACTACTATTCTCCTCTAAGTAGTGACTTCTCCACATTACGTCGTTGATGGCGGTATGACAATGATCGTGAGAGAATGACACTTTATAAATGCTCTTATGAGAAAACGATATTGGTCGGAGTTGAAACATTGAAACATTATCTGAAAGTGAATAATTTCCCATGGCAAAGGGGGAAACGCTCTTGTAGTTTAGGTTTTCAGATGAGTATTTGGTTTCCTTTATCAATCTTGGTGATCTCTAGGAAGACTGATCTCATTATATTGAGTAGTCATGAGTACATGTAGTGGCATAATTCGAAACTAGCTGATTTGTAAGTAATGTCTGCAGATGCAGATTTTTTATCAGTTGAAAGGGATATGACAAATTGTTTCATTTTCAATTCCAAGAACTTTATCAAAATGTAAAATTCTTATCGATGCGCACTGTATAAATGAGAATAAAGTATCCGTTAAAAACGGAGCTGCAAGATTTCAGTTCGTGAGAACAATGTTTGGGGAAGGGGGGTATTAAACATTCCACATTACTATACTAGGCTACCTATTTGGTGCACACAACTTTTTTGATGAATTACCTCAAGATTCCAGAAGTTTATTTTCATTTCCATTAACAAATATAAATCAAATACAAATACAAATCAAATTACGAATACAAAATGATTTTAACAAGAATAATTATATAACAAAAGCCGGCACCCATTTACCTCACCTGGGTCGAGTGCAGAACACTGTGGATGAATTCCTAGCTGAATAAAAGGTGTATAATGCTACCAACTTTGAGTTAAAGGCCTTTAACGAGCTTTTTTTGATGGATGTAAAGTAATGATGTACAGTTAATATCAATATGTAAGCGAGTATTTGGAAGACAAAGTTATGTCCAAAAACCTCTTTCAACTGGCGTGTAATTGTCACATCAACTGTGTATATGCTTTAAATGTATATATTACTAAAAAAATATCATTAATTCGTTCGATGGATATGTTCAAATGGAATTGTTGGGTTATAGCTAAATGAATTAGAGAAAATATCAATAAGCGACCAAGTGAAGCGAGGGAGCTAAATTTTTAATAATTTAAGACACACTGATGACTTAATCATCTTTCAAGGGATATGTAATTATGGAAAATGCGATTATAAAATGAGATTAGGCGTATTTTGCCAGCCTAGAAAAGTTGCTTCAGTCGTTTTATGATGCTCATATAATTACAGAGGATGATGAAGGTTAATTAGCTACAAATTACAGAAGTACAGAAGGAAAGGAAAAATAAATAAAAAGAGCAAATAAGTATCAAACGGTCCATATTCTATTCAATGAAAACTCATGTGCTGATTGGTTAGAGGTGATATGAGAATGTAAAGGGGAATCATCATTATCGGGATTAAGGGTGCTTATGAAATGATTATAAGTCATCACAGGCCACAAAATTAACTTCCAAATAGGTGATAAAATGCGATAACAATATTGCAGAAAGGAAAGATTTTGAATAATCTAAGATTATATTGAGAGGTGATGCAATATTCAAACTTTGCAACAGAATTCATATTTGAAATGTTCAACAATTTTTGTGGAATTAATTAAAGTCTCCTATAAACGGATGAAATTTCAAAGTGTGAGGGAAATAGTGATGTCCTAACTTGCCTCTGTGCTTAATTAACGGCATTGATTTGGTCATTTTTGCCATTAGTAACTCATCGTTTCTCTCAACTATCGAAGTATAGAGTATAGGGGAAGGCGGGGTAAGTTGTGACAGTTTTTGCTTTTTGCATGTTAGAATTGATATGATTAATAATCTTGTCGGAATAAGTACCTTGCCTTGAAATTTAATTCTTCTGAAATATTTTCCACCTATATATAACTTTCTATCCCCACACTGAAAGTCATCGTGACCTTTCAAAAAAACGATGTCAAATGGCTCAACTTGCCCCATATATGGGGTAAGTTTGAGCCACCTTCTGGGGTAAATTGAGCCACAAAAACTATGTACAAAATGTATGAGGGGAGAACCAGCATGTCAATTTTTTGTTAAAAGTCTTTTCACTTGCTAATTCTCTATAAATACTAACATCCTTTAAAAGGAAAAGAGCAGTCATGTAAATTTGCTCCTTTCAGCCAGCATTTCAATCGATTTTTATGGTTTGTTTGTTTTTTAAGATACATTACCATAGGAATTACCATGGCTCAACTTGCCCCATGCTGTTTGGCTCAACTTACCCCAGTCCGAACTTAGTGCGATAATTTTGTATCCACACATTTATTATGCATCCATCATATAAAAGACTATGACAAGAATGAAGATCCATACCTGGACTAATAATGTTGTTATCATGTCTTTATTATATTTAAAGACGTGTGTGTTTATAAAGCACTTATCTATTTCACACTCTTTTTACTTTTTTGGCTGAAATTCATATTTTTCCCTCTAAAAAACTACTTTTTGTTTCAAAGTTGAAAAAAATGTGGTGGGGTTAGGGGTTATGCTATGGGTCATCAATACATGACACCACCACAATGTCTGACTCATTCATTATTGGACTGGGCTGGTGGCTCAACTTGCCCCTATGCTCAACTTACCCCGCCTTCCCCTACCTATATTTTCCTCGCTTCCACAAAGATGCAAGGATAGTATGACACCCCCAGCACACACACCCTTAACCATCGGTGTATGATAAATGATGTTTCGATTGGTTTATGATCAAAGTAATTACCATATTTATTAGCCAATGGAATCATACACAATGAATACAAGGGGACGTATTACTTATTGCAGGGGATATAACATTACTATATGCTAAACGTGGGGATTTGTAATTGCCAAAATCTTGCAAGATTAGATTGAGCGCGGGAGTGGAGCCACTGCGCGAAAAGTGTTGCATTTTTAGAATTCAAAATTGGGCAAATTTAAGCACCTTGACTGCTTTCAAGGGGGGGGGTCCATGCATTTACAGTAGTATTAATCATTTGATTGTTTTATTTCTATCTTGAAAAGGGGAGATGATTGTGCATGCCATCCCCCCTCTCTCCACAAAGGAGGATGTATCCTCCCATACCCCGTCATTTACGCCCGTGTCTCATGATATATAGTTATGTTGATGTGCAGTAAATCAATGAAGTTTGCAAAACATGATATTGAGAGGGTAAAAAGAATGTCTATTGTTATTATATCATGTTGTACATTAAGAAGCAAAATCTATGCCATTATGAGCGCAGGACGAGAGAAGTGAACAAATTAAATGACGTACCCACCTCCAAGAGAAAAATTCCAGCCGTAGTATGACGGACCGTTCACGATGATGATGATGATGATGATAATTATTATTATTATTATTATGGTGATGATGTTGGTGATTATGATGATGATTATGATGATTGATGATGATGATAAGAATTCGTCTTTGATTGATGGTTCAATAGCTAACTCGAACTGAAAACTAGTTCATTTTTTCATACACAATATAAAGATACATTTTTGGGAAATGTTTATATTTATCTCATGAATGAGACACAAATGATTGTTCTTGAAACTTAGGCCTATCTTATTCTTTATACTGTATTCCTGATATCATACTGATTAAGATGTTGACAATGATGATGTTGATGATAATAATGATGATGATGATGGCGGTAATGTTAATGATGGTAATGCAACGCCTTCTACAACGTATTCAGAACAAATGTGCACGATGAATCTGTCAAAACCCACTATGGTGTGATGCTGCCCCTCTTCTAAATGAACTTTATTTGCTACCTGTTTCTGATAGAATACATTATCGAATACTTGTTGAAGCCTATAAGTCTGTGCATGTCAACCAGACTACCTTCTTACATTTCTTCATTACTTCAGCAACAAAGATCTACTTACTCTCTTTGTTCTACTGCTGCTCCTTCCTATGCAATTCCAAAGTCCAGAAAACAGGCCGTTTTCAACTGCTTTCAATCTCTTGCCCCCCCCCCCCCCCCCCCCCCCCCCGTCTTTGGAACAAATTCCCTCCATCTCTTCGAAACCTCTCTTCTCTTAACCTCTTCGAAAAACATCTCAAAACACACTTATATAACCATAAACCTTTGTCTTATGCAATTAACAGCGCTTTGTATCCTCTGGAAAAAGCGCTATATAAATCCAATTATTATTATTATTAATGTAGACGACGGTCCAGAATACAGTGACTAGTATACTAATTTGTAATATAGAATTGAATTAACATTATAATACATATTCATAGCAAAGTGCACATAACTTTATAATATATAGGTTAGACAAAAGATAATTGTTTAAAGGATATTGATATTGATTGCATTTTATATAGTGTACATGTATATAGAACAATAAGGCACTTATCATCAAATTGCAATTAATATGTTTATGGTTATATTATATACTTGTTTTCGAATTGGTGTAATAGGCTTATTATTGTTAGAAAATGGTGTTAGTTTGTACGTATATATTCTGTGATATGATATTGTGAATAACCTCGTAATCTATCAATTTGTGAGAATTCATGATAATTGTGTTTATAATGTTGATAAGTGGAAGAAATGATTACAAGTTGAATTCCTGTATATTCAGTGATATGATTTTTTTTATGAATAACCTCGTAGTCTATCAATTTGTGAGAATTCATGATAATTGTGTTTATTATGTTGATAAGTGGAAGAAATGATTACAAGTTGATTTCCTGTATATTCAGTGATATGATTTTTTTATGAATAACCTCGTAATCTATCAATTTGTGAGAATTCATAATAATTGAAATGTTGATAAGTGGAAGAAATGATTTCACACCAACTTCGTTAATATGAAACCACGTTAAACTCCTTTGTAATTTTGAAACTCTTTCATCTTCAGAATATAGTGTAAAGATCTTATTGGTCAGTCTAAGCGTTGTGTAGATTAAAAGTGGAAAATGATACAAATTTTGGTTTAAGCAAAATACTGATTACTAAAATGTCAGTTCTATGCGTTGTCGTATGGTATATCTTTGAAAATACATGTACTGATTATCTTTTTTGGACATTTCTAGTAAAAACAGTGTTTACATCAACGACTAGTTTGATTTATCTTTAATGGAAGAGATATATCGATATAATTTTGACTATGACATGACTGCAATGCCCAATGTTTCAAGAAAAAAACAATAATATATGTTTCAGAGGTCTGATATGTGCATGATCTAAATATTTCTCTTGATATTTCTTGATATGATATAAGTTGTAATTAAGATAATATCTGTTCATCATGTATCATAAATTAGGAAATTTATTGAAGCTTATAAAGTCGCGTTTTTTGAGTAGCTGGTAATGAAAACCACAACATATGAGTAGTTCTTTTACTTGATGTATCTCCGCCAACTAAATTGATATGTTTTTTGTTAATTTTTGGTCTTAAGTAAAAGCAACATGACGTCAGTGGGATCTGTACCTTTAATTTTTTTTTCTTTTGTTTTCATTTTCTATCGCACTTTGACTCTTTCGCGTAATGTTTATTGTTCTGGGGAATGTTTGGCATAAATCACAGTCTTTTCTCTGTTGTTAGTTTATATTTACACTAAGCTGATTTCGAACAATAATTGGAAGCAAAAAGTTGTTATTGTAGGCTCTTTGAGCACGTCGAGAATGAGATTGGGAATACCCAGTTTAGTCACCGTTTCACAAAAGTTTACAGTCAATCGTAAAATTGCCATGGCATAACAAGATCACGTACATAATTGTTTAGAATAATCACAATGAACCAACCAGAATCAATGCTTATAAAGAGCAATTGATCGTAAAAGCGTGTGTTACCGGGCCACTGAGAGTAGATGTTGTACATTGAACTCTATTGTTAAATCACTTCTTTATGATTGAATGCAGACACACATTCAATCTCGTTTGCTTTATTCCATGACATCTGTGAACTTGTGAATGTTGGTAAAAAATAAAATACACTGATCAGCTTCACATTAACGTTCTGACTGGGGTATATGTTATATATGGTATATGTACATGAAAGAAATCAATTTTACGCACATTTACTGCAATGTGATATGACTGATCGTAAGATTGGTTTTATTTAATCATGTTACAAGGCACTGAGGTTGGTTATTGATGAGAGAGTGCAAAAGAGCAATGAGAGAGCTAGTGCATTGATTAAAGGTCAAGTCCACCTCAGAAAAATGTTGATTTTAATGAATAGAGAAAAATCAGACAAGCACAATGCTGAAAATTTCATCAAAATCGGATGTAAAATAAGAAAATTATGAAATTTCAAAGATTCGCTTATTTCTAACAAAATAGTTATATGAACGAGCCAGTTACATCCAAATGAGAGAGTCGATGATGTCACTCTCTCACTTTTTCTTTTGTTTTTTATTGTTTGAATTATGCAATATTTCATTTTTTACAAATTTGATGATTAGGACCTCCTTGCCTAAAGCACAAAATGTTAAAATAATGGAATTCCAAGTTTTCATGGAGCAATGAAACTTCATTTCACATGACAATGACGAGAAAATCAAAATATTTCATATTTCATATCATAAAATACAAAAGAAATAGTGAGTGAGTGATGTCATCAGTTGTCTCATTTGCATACCGACCGAGATGTGCATATATTTTTTTGTGAAATGAAGCAAAACTTTAAAATGTCACAACTTTCTTATTTAACATCCGATTTTGATGAAATTGTCAGTGTTATGCTTATTGAATTTTTCTCTTTTCATTCAAATCAAGTGTTTGTTGGGGTGGTCTTGTCCTTTAAACAGAGACAAAGAGACCGTTTGTGAGATAAAGATGATTTCAATTTTTCAATTCAAAATTTATTTCAATCAATCAATCAATCAATCATAAAAATACAAGTATATACAAAGTAGGTAAAAAAAATTGGATTGGGAGCCCCTAGAAGTTTTCATTAAAAAAACTTGTGGGTGGGGCACCACCATGGTACAATCAAATAAAATTGATATAATACATACATAAAGAGTGAAAAACAAATAACATTGAAATACAATTAAAAAAAGAAACAATGGGCTAACATAGGGGAAATAAACAAACAAGCAAACTAGGAGTAATAATTATATATCATAGTGACCTACAGTGAGTTATTGGGAGGAGTTTTTATACTGAGCAAAAAAAATCAACTTTCAAGAGTTTTTAAAACTTATTTAGGGTTTTACTTTGTTTAATATCATTATTTAAATCATTCCACAGCTTAATTCCTCTACAACGTAGAGAGTTTTGGGTAATTTCAGTTTTTGGAAGATATTGGTGAAGATCTGCTGAATGACGCGTAAAGTATGAATGGAAAGAGGCATTTGTGTTGAAGAGATTATTAAAAATATTTGGCAAGAGATTTGAATGGTAATTGTACATAAATATATAAGTATACATAAGAACCAAGTCACAAATTTTCAATATTTTACAATCAAGGAATAACTTGTTTGTGTGACTATTGAAATGAGCATTACAAACTGTGGGGGTGTTCGAGTGTGTGTAAGGCTGTGTGGGCGAGGTGCTTTAGACGTACGTAGTTGGCATGTGGCTGCTAATAGGTGTGTCTGTGTGTTTTCTAGAGAACGGGTGTATACAATAGGATACTTTAGCAATCACTACGCACGCGGTTTTAAAACACAGAAATTAATTTGATATTACAAGTCAAATAACAAAGGACAGCTGAGGGTTTTTTGTCGATAGAGATAGGATGAAAAAGAAATAGATGAATGATTTAGTAGAGAGAGAGAGAGAGAGAGTGTGTGTGTGTGTGTGTGTGTCTGTGCGTGAATGGAGGATGGAGTACAAAAGAAGGATAGATGAGGGGTGGAGAATGGGAGAGTATTAGTACAATGGAAAGAGAAAAGAATTTGCATGGGTGTGTGTGCGTGCATGTGTGTGATAGAGAGGGGGGTGGTTGATGTCAAATTTCAAGTTTAAAACAAATTTAGTCAACATAAAAGAAGATTGGCAATTAGTTCAGGAGGACAACGTTCTAAAGAGTAAAGGTTTGTATACTGTCAAAATGTCTGTCATCCTTATCTTAATACATTGAATTCATTCTGTCATTTGTTAGCCATAGAGAAGATCAGAATTGAATTTCCATGAAATTATTGAGTCTAGAGAGGGGGTCTTACTGTGATATGATAGACTTCAACACTAAAGAATATCACTTGAACAAGTGTAGGTCCTATTTTTGGTCGCTGCTTCTCCCCCCCCCCCCCATTTAATTAATACAAGATGCAATCAATTTTCAAACAGGATGGCAGTTGAGATGGAGTTATTAAAATGTAGTTGTATTTTTTATCACCACATAGCTCATGGATCACATCCATTTCTTTTTTTTGCAATCAATTCTTAACCAGTTTAATCTGAAGCACGAAAAGGTTACTCTGCTCTTGTTCTCATGTAAATGCACCTACAAACATGCCATATGCGTTCAGTATACACTCACTGTTCCTTTCTTACTTTATGGAATTTCAATCTTTTCAAATGCTGTCTCATCTTCTTATGTCTCTCTTTTCCCCCGTTTAATAAACACTAATTTGCTTTAAATCATATTCATATTGATATATATTCATGTATTTACATTTTAAGTACACTGCATTAAACGGATATGTACGTCACCAATCAAATAGCGCGAGCTGAAAATGTTTGATAATCAAATTAAATTGGGACGTTATAAGTAAATTTTTGTAATCATGATACGTACCTGTCTCACTAAAAAAAATTAGAGCGCGAAGAGCGAGCTGAAATTTTTGCATTTTTTGACCCCATACACGGATAATTTAAGGACTATTTTTTAAGGAATCAATTAAGAGCATACATATCTCAACATAGTCATCTAATGCGAATGTCAACATGGTCAAGTGCCTGTTGAATTTGTTAAAATTACATCTCAACACACGAAGCACTTTTTGTAGTTGTAATCATTGTTATCATACGCATCTCACTAATCATATATTGCGAGCGCGAAGCGCGATCTGAATATGTAGGAAATTCAGACCTGGCGAGGGGCATTCTAAGGCTTGTTTGTAGGAATTCACTCAGACCAAGCGTATTTCACTAACCAAACGATGCGAGCGCGAAGCGCGAGCTGAACATTTCTTATATTCAGATTTATTTCATAAAAAGGGGCAATTACTTTAAATAGTCATGGAAAAGAAGCATATGTCACTACATAAAACAATAATACATGTAAGTTGAAGTGCGAGGAAATATATTTCGTGTAAATTGACTTGAAAACGGGAGGTTTTAGTACTGCAGGATCATATATCACGTTGAACAGAGAATGCGAGCACAGGAACAATAAAGACATAGGCCCTGAAATCATGTTTCATAAAATTATGAAAAACGTTTTTTTATGCAAACATAATTACAATGAACAATAATTTATTCTTTGCCACTACGTTTTTCTTCCTTTCTTCCTTTTTTCTTTCCCCGTTTTTTAATTTTTTGGGGGTCAGCCAATGGCGGCGGGGGGGGGGGCACGTGCCCCCATGCACCCCGTAGTTACACCAATGTATTCACAAGAAGCACCAAAGCACGCCCTCATCGATACTTTCATTGTGAAGCTCATACCAGCTCTAATTATATGACGAGTGAGAAGGGTGTGGTTGTGAAGTTTCCCAAAGGGCCTTGAAATTATTGTTAAAGAGTTATTTATGTTTTACATTTGACGAGCAAAAACCGATACAATATATAGCTTTTCGCTCAAAAAAAATATGATTTTGGTTAAATTTCTATATTTCGGCATACCCGCCTGATTTCCAGTAGGTAATATACAACACATCCTAGAAATGTACGACAAATCATTTTTGTTTTTTGGTAAAGCGCACACAAATTGTGTATTTATTTTTAAACAAAGTTTCTATATATTATTACGACCAAACATTTATTTGCTGTAATTTTGTAATAAAACTAAGTTAGGGGCTTGCCTTTTGTACAAGCTTTGCTTTTTTTCAGCGAGACCCACCGTTTTACTTTTAAATACAATGTCATCTGAGATAACATGTATTTATTTAATGAATTGTGTTCCTTTAATGATTATGTTATACATATATATTGTATATGTTTTGTAGTATTTTCGACCATGTTATGTTATGTTTATCATATTATGTACAATTGTAAAACGGAAATCAATAAATCGAATCAATCCCTGGGGTGGGGTGATTCAGCACTACCAGTGCCCCTACTTCCCTATTGTCACTATACCGTACACATGGAGCAATGCCATGTACGATTATACAGTCCACGTTTATTTCCTATTTTGCTGGTGTAATGTCTAATATTTCACGAGTTGTTATCTCTCTGACTCTCTCTCTCTTTCTTTTCTCTTCTCTCTTTCCCTGCTTATTTCTTTGTGAAGTGTTCAATGTTTAACAAGTTCATTTTGTCTCTCCTTTCACTCCCTTTTCATAAATATTCCTTTGCTTTAATTCATATTCATGTTAATCTATTCACAAGAAACACTGAAGCATGTCTCTCATCGATGCTCCCATCGTGACTGATAACTCCTCCAATCAGAAACGCTTTAATCATGTGACCTCTAATAAATCATGACGTTTACCTTTTTGCCTTTGATATAGTGCGTCCCACAAAGAAGGAAACCCGTTTTCAGAGATAGATTTTACAATCAAAATGAATATGTTTTTATAATGAATTTGATACTCATGTCAAGAGTGGAATCTCATCTCTCATTTTGAAACCCACAGCTTTAATAGAAAATCGCTTACGCATGGCAGATTACAAAATATTGAGGCATATAAGAAACGATTTGCACAGAAAAAAATATTGCTCTCATTTCAGGGATCACTTGAGAGAAGCTTAACAAAGAATTATAAAAAAAAAATGCTAATGAGTTAGTCGTCAAATATGCACGGTCGTCGTATCGCGAACAATGTCATTTTTTCTGGCCATTCCGGATTTGACATTAAAATTTCAAACTCGTCTTGCTCTACAGTGCGTATCAAAAAAAAGTTTACACTTTGAAAAAGCTCTGGGAATTAAAAAATATACAACATGTGGGTAATTTTTTCACATATAATCTTTGGTTTGGGTCTCATCTATCTAATGAAAGTAAAAGTTTTGACAGAATGTTACACTTCGGGAAAGGGAGAAATCAAACTTACCCTGCGACACATTTTTCCTCTATTTCCCTTGCACTTTTAGTCAATTAAGATAAAACAGACACATTCAAGCATTTTTAAACAAATTTGCCACCCAAATTAAAATTTCAACACTTAGTAAGCACAACTTTTACCCTTTTTGTGCCAGCAGGATCTGAGGACATAACTGAATCTAAACAAAAGTTTACATCAGACATCTCCAGCACTTTTTCACTAAGTTTTTGTTATTTAAAGTGGGTTGACATTTAATTTTTCATTTAATACTTGTTTCTCCACACTTTTCCAAGCTTGACAATGATTAAAAAAATGAAAATCAAGCCTAATTCATTTTATGTAAATCACAGCTCAGTGTAAATCAAATATCGTCTTGATGGCCTTGGTGTGTGGGGGAGTGGGGCGGGGTGCAATGCACTCTTCGAAGTTAAAAAGGTCAAAGATATCTTAAAATCAATTTTACTTGCTAAATTCTACGTGTTCTTCATGAAAAAGGTTTACTTTTATTCGCATAGCTATTTTAAAGTTCTGCGCAAATCATTTTTCACTAACTTTTCAAAAGTAAGTGGTGCTCACTCAAGCGGAAATATTTTTCGATAGTTATATCGTCATTTGCTTAAATGCATCTGTACCAATGTTTAAATGTGGAAAAATCTTCAGGATATTACAAATTTATAATTTTACAGGGTTTTTTCAAAGTGTAAACTTTTTTTTGATACGCACTGTATAATGCATTAGGTGTTCGTCGCATGCTATAAAGATGAATAATTTAATTATTTGATTATGCAAATGAAATATAAGAATATTTGCCTTTGAATTGAAAACACATAGGAATCCCGGGGCTTTTTTCTGGGACGCCCTGTATATGAGGTGTAAAAAAGACCTCGTCAGATGCTAAAAATATACTTACCGTTTCTTTTTAACTTTGTTTGGGAAATGTCAGATATTTCATAGATTCTCTCTCTCTCTTTCCTTATCTATTCTCCTCAATATCACTGCTATACTATTTCTGTCTCTCTTTCTTCTTCTCTTTACTTTAATTCGTATTCATATCGATCAAGGGGTCGTGTGGTCCAGTGGTTAGAGCATTGGACTCAAAATTGCAAGGATGTAAGTTCGAATCCCTACTCTGCCATTGTCTCCACTTTGATAAAAAGGCCAGAGAGTAATATCTGTCGTCTATAAGGTCAGCCACTAAGACTAATTAACCTAGACGTAAAATGTTTCCTAGGTAATCGATAATGTACCAGCTTGTCGTTTACCAGCAAACGCTGTCCTGCCATAAACAGAAACAAAATCTATTCAGAATACTCATTGAAGTTCATCAATTGTCGACGCTCCCACCTTGAAGCTATTATTATCATGTTCCATGCAAACATGTGACTACTGAAAACTGGGTTGTGACATTTCTCTCAATTCATATTTAATATTCATCCGACTCACAGTAGTACAGCCTAGCCATGTGTGAAAATTACCCTTAAAATAAGGGAATTACCACTGCTTAATTCATAGACGTGTAACGACATTGGTCATGTACATACGCCATCTTGTCTCGCAGCATAGATAAATTATTATTCAACAAATCGGTCTCTGAAGTTTATACAAAGTTTTAAGATAACATCAAAACGATAAATGCTTTTCAAGAGATCATCATAGAATTTGACGTCATTATACTTCAGCGAGGATCAATAAAAACAAGGTGAGTTATAAAGGTCGATAGACCCTACAATGTCATTCTGTCAGATGATATCGAGGAAATAAACAATATTTTATCTAACGATTGAGAACGATCAGTTTGTCGTGGATTTTTATTTCTCCCCTACAGAAATCCAAACGTACTACATGCTAGTAACTAGCTATATAGCGACTAGCTAGTGGCTTGCTTAATTAGCCATTTTAAGCTAGCAAACGATACATGCTCGATAAAAGGTCGATTTTTGTCTGCATTTTTTATCTCTGTTTTCTCTCTTATCATGTCATATATTTTGTTAATATTTCATTTTGTAATTGCTGAAATTCATTAGTATTAATTTCTAGTATTTTTGAAGTTTGATGTATAATTTGTATAATTATATTTGTAATTAATTTATTGTATAATTGATAATTATGTTTCAAATAGTTTGTACAAATTGTTTATAGAATGTGATTGTGTATTTTGATTTGAGAGAATATAATAAAACATCCTTTAAAAAAATGCATATCACAAGCTTATCAAGCTATCCGCTGACAAGCTGCAAGCTAGAGACTAGCATGTGGCTAGCTAGCGACTAGCATGCGGCTAGCTTAAATTTGCTTGAGGGCTAGGTCAATTTCCATGTATTGTAATTTGTACTGTTTTTCAAATAAATATGCAAGTTAGCATCTGATACATATAACTTCGTATTATGTTTGAATTGAAATGAAAACAAGAATGAATATCATATCATCATGTTTGTGCCATATTAATCGATCCCAAATTCATGTGATAAGAATAAACACTCCTACAATATCTATTTCGATTCTTTATAAAATGTTAATACATTTTTTTTTTCGTATTTCACCCGCAATAAGATTTGATTAAACATCCTGAGTATTATCGAGCTGATTGGTAAATTCATAAAAATATTTGTTTTCATAATTGATGAAATGATTTCGGAACTAACTGAGGAGGACTATTATCTCCTCTAAGTAGTGACTTCTCCACATTGTGTCGTTGATGGCGGTATGACAATGATCATGAGAGAATGATACTTTATAAATCTTCTGAGAGAACGATATTGGCCGAGTTTCTATTCATAGTTTGTTTGAAACATTAACAGACTAAAAGTAAAGAATTGTCTATGGGATGGGGGTTAGTTATGAGTACATCTAGTGTTATAATTCCAAAATAGCTGATTTGTAAGTAATGTCTGCAGATGCATGTTTTTTTTATATCAATTGAAAGGGATATGACTTCTTCTTGCTCATCTCTTCCTTTCCTCTACAGTGCCCATAAAAAGTTTGCTCTTTGCATTTATAATATCCTGAATGTTTTTTTTCCACAATCGAAAATTGGTAGAGGTCTCTTTAATATAATAACGATATAACTGCTAAAAATCTTTCCGTTTGAGTGAGCACCATTATCTTGGGAAAGTTCGTGAAAAAATGATTTGCACAGAAATTGAAAATAGTTATATGGATTAAGGTAAACATTAATCATGAAGAGTTCATTGACTTTATAAAAATAGTTATTTAAGAATATCTTTAAACTTTTCTAATTTGTTTCCTTGCCCGAAATAGTTCATAGAGCCCTAATGCACCCCTGTGCCCCATACACCGAGGCCATTATGATGGCATCTAGCTTTACACGGAGATGTGATTCAGATGACATGGCTTTGCGTGATTTTCTTTTTGTTAATTATTATGCTAGGGAATATAATTAGTAATTAGTAAACAAGAAATGTTGGAAATATCTCAATTACATGTTTTTTTTTCATTCGGATCCAGATCAAGCTGGCATAAAAGGGTAATGGTTGTGCTTACCTGGGGTAAAAATGTTAGTTTGGGTTGCTAATTTTTTACAGAATTTCAAATGTTACTTTTTATTCAATTGACTGAAAATGCAAAATGAGAAATGAACCGCACGGTCAGTTTGTTTTCTCCGTTTTCAATTGACACAACGTGATCAATGAACAATTCTGCGCAAAACCGATTTTTGTGAGATTTATTAAAATGGGCATTGCTCACCAAATTGTAACGTTCTGTCAAAATGTTTACTTTTATTTGAAACATGAGGCCAAAACTCAAGAATATATGTGAATTGATTACCCCAAATTGTTTCTTTTTCAATTCCAAGAACTTTATAAAAATGTAAAATTCTTATCGATACGCACTGTATAAATGAGAATGAAGTATCCGTTTGAAAAACGGAGCTGCAAAATTTCAGTTCGTGAGACCAATGTTCGGGGAAGGGGGGTATTAAACATTCCACATCAAGGCTTACGCACGTTACTTATCTAACTGGTTATGCTTACTCAAAGCGTAAAGAATATGATTGCATGTATACATGTATATAAACCAAGAAAACTTTAACGAGCACAAAAAAACCTCGATCAACATTATACAGTGCCGGCCGCGGGAAACGTCACGCCCGAGCACGCAAACAGCCTAGGGGGCTTTCGCGTCTAACCGAGGGTATTCAAGGGGAGCAGTCTAGGGCGTTTAGACGGGCCCGGGTTTTCCCGCGTGCTATATAATATTGGCCGTGCCCGCACTTACCCTCGGAAATCCTAGGGTACGTACATTGCACTATGTTTACATGTACATGTACTTCGATTATCTTGTGATAGACCATTATGTTTTTAAACTAGCGTGATCGGGATCTATTGTAGGTTGAATTTTTGATTTAAGATGTTATTTGTTTTCTTTTCTTTTATTCTTTAGTTTCTGTTTCCCTTTTAATTCTTTTCCCTTATTATTTCTTTCCCTTCTTTCCTTCCCTGTTTCCTTTCCGTTTTTCTTCTGTCTTTGTTTCTTTCAAATAATGAAGGAATTATTTTTCCTTCGTTCTTCCCTTCTTTCTTTCTCTTTTTTCTTACTTTTCTCTTTTCTCTCAATATATTTTTTCTTTCACACATTCATTCATCTTCCCTTCCTTTATTTTAATTATTTCTTTCTTTATTCATTTCAAGTAATGACAGAAACCGTTATCTGTCCTTTATTCTTTCTTTCAACGTTTTAATCATACTTTTTCCTTTTAATTTTCCTTAATTTTTTCTTTCTTTCCTCTCAATTAATTTCTTGCTTCTTTCTTTCTTCCACTAGCCCTCCCTTCCCTTTCTTGATATATTTTGTTAACAAGTCTAACATTGTGTGGCCTTTTTGTTGTTGATTTTTTGGCCTGGCTCGGTCGATCCTATGTAGTGCTTTGCCGATTGTCCCGTATTTAATTTTGTGAAATCTGGTCACCCCGGCTGGAACGTCGAAGCTATTATCGCAATGAATCTAAACTTTTCGACATATAGATACATGCATATACTCTCGGACGAAGGCCTTCCCCGAGTCTTGACATTTTTTCAGTGCTCATTTATCATTTCCTTTCGCTGGAATAGTCACAATGATCGTTGATTACGGTACAACGTTACGACGTGTTTATGACATCGGTCATGCGCGAGGTCGACTCATGATATTTCACCGCCTCCTTTTTGTGCCACGATCTTTCTTTGATTTCTTTAAAGGGGGTTGTCGATTACGATCCGACGTTGGTGTGTTCTTTCGACATCACATCATGCACGGAAGGCAAGAGCCCCACTTATTGTCATTTTATCTCATTTCGGTATTGATATTTTATAAACCTTTATCATAATAAGCGGGGTATATAGGGGGCCGGGGGGGGGGGAGAGCAAAAAAAACCCTCTCATATCGGGGAAAATTGTTCTTTCTCACATCATAAAAAGTAGACGCGCAAAAAGCGAACCCCAGCAAAACTGGTTGTGCTCATCGATTTTTTTTTTATTTGGTTCTTTTGTTATTGTGCAGTCTGGGAGAGTCTTGCTTCCCGTCCATGCCGACCCCTCTCCTTTGATCACATCCGCTTCCCAATTTATGACAGGATGTTCTTAGAAATGGGGGGGGGGTATTAATTATCTGATGCGTCAACAACAACGAATAAGGATATTCTTTTCAATTCGGTTCAAATCGGGTCTTTAAAACCCCCACCCTGTAAAAAGTATAAATTTACCCCAATGTTGCAGATTTAACAAGTTTGTCTTTTTGCTAAAACATCTGATTACATTATCTGCTCTCGATTGCAGTGTTAGTTGCATTGGTAGATATTCGGATTGGGAAGATAATAATGATTAACATAATCAAAGTAAAGATTACTTGTCCAACGCATTTATTACGCGCAATTTTATAAAAAGTTATAGATGGGTTTAAAACGAATATTAATATCCTTGATACACTTATATGATGATCGTCGAAGTAAAGATTAACCTATCATTTTTACGAACTGCGGTTTTATATTGATAGATTAGTTGGATATCATTTAGGGTCTAGACATTGTTTCAATTATTTCATTTCAGTAAAACAATATTTTCCTTCGAATATATTTCGTTATATGAATTGGAAATGATAAAACGAAATCACAAAACCAAACCACAGCTTGGTACAATACATAATTCAGTGTTATATGGAAGATAAAAATAATAATACATGAGATTTGTAAATCGCACTTTCCATCTTGATTAGATGCCCAATGTGCTCCAGAGCAGGACAACAAAACTATTTGCATATATGTAACTATTAAAAACTTTCCTAACGCATTTAGCTTAAATGCTTAAACCCAAGCAAAAGTATGTTTTTGAAAGCTACTATGACGTGTTGTATGGAATGGGTACTTAACGAGTTAATTATCACTTGCCAACAAAGCAAGAATGGAGCTATACAAACCCTTTTTTTCTTTTATTAAGAATTTTAGCGGGTGCTCACGCAAACGCTAACTATCAAACCTAACTTCTTTTCGGGAACAAAGGAGTTAGTCGAGCCAAGTTGAAGAATAAAAGCCCGTCCGGGTTCACCTCTATACAATATAGTCGAAAATCCCTTTAATCATCACGCTCGATATCCCCCGCTATATTTTCTCTTTCTCTCCCTTTTCGAAAAGTTTTAGTGTTACAGTGCCGGCCACGGGAATCGTCACAGTGCCCCGGGATAGACGCGGGCGGTTCCCTAGGGCACTCATTTTCTAGGGGAGCGGACGCGGGCGTCTTCCCGCGTCCGCTCCACTCAAATGCCCGCTACGGGCTACCGCGTCCGCCCTAGGGGGCACTGTGACGTTTCCCGCGGCCGGCACTGTAGGTTAACAATTTCTATTTTCTCATTTGTGGAAAAAAATTGAGTAAATCACTTTAGATTCATTTTGTAAGTTAATAACAACCTGATGGTCAGGAGATTTGTATTTACAAAGCCATGTATAGATGGGTTCCATAGAAATAGAAAAAAAATCATAACTTTATCAATCCCTATTTTCATCGTAATAATTGTCTGACATTATTATTTCTATTCTATTCAATTCATATTATTTTCAGCCTCGAGTACACCTTCATCTTTCTGCTGCATTAAGAACCACGCCATCTTCGGTGAATATTTGATGAATAAGGTATCTTGGAGAGCGCTTACCACAACAGGTAAAATGTCAAACTGAAAAACAATTATTTTTCTTATTTTCTCTTGTGATTTATGGCATCGTTAATTGAAAGATTTTTTTAAGATTAAGAAAGAGAATTGTTCATAATAGGGATTTGCAAACGTAAGGAGAGAAATCATTTCTATGATTTATTATTTTTGAAATCGGGAAAATGTTGTTCAATTTTGTAGAGCTTTCTTATTCACTAATTCTACATACAAACACAATGCTCGCCCCCATCCACCCCCCCCTCTCTCTATCTAGCTATCTGTCTTCCTTTCTTAATTTTTTTGTCATTCATTTCCATTAGATCACTGTTCTGGTCACCATGGCAACTAACTTCAACCCAGACCAACAATGTGAAGGAAAGGAGTGTCAATCAATCACAGATGTGACGTACTATGTGGAGGAGAAGAAGAGACTCTGTGATGACTGCGCCTCTAAAGAAGGATGCATCGCAAGAGTTAAAAGAGGTGTACCAAATATTTATTGTGAAGAACATGATGAAAAGGTAAAATTATATTGTAGAAATCATGGTAAAGCATTGTGCGCTTTTTGTGTAGTAGATCATTTAGACCCATGTGTGCGACAAAATATGGATGTCGCAATCGTAGAACTTCAAGCAAAACTTACGAGCATGAAAGAAAAGGGAAGGGACAAATTAAAAGAAGGTCGTCTCTATAAAAATGTAATTGACCAATGCACGAAAGACACAGACACCCATCTACAAGCTTTGACAGATGAAGTTATTTCTATAATCAAGGATGCGATCAACATAGATAAAGTCAAGGAGAAGATAGAGGCTGCCAAAATCAACCAAAAATTTGATGATCAGAATCAAGTACTTGAAGAAGAGATTATGAAGATTAATGAGAAGATTCGAAAGAACAATGAAGAGAGAGAGAAACAACTTGAATTAATCCATACAAATGCACAGATTAGACAAACACACATGGACAATAAGAAGATTTGTCTTCATACAGACATTGATAACATTGTTAAAGAGAAGGATAGGAAGATAAGAGAGTTAATTAAATCATTACAGGACGACACAAAAACAATAGAGAATGCAATACAGACCATAGATACAGTACTAGAAGACGATAAAAACAATGTTAAAGACGGTCATAGTGTGAACATGTCAGTGAGTGATAAACTAAATAAACCACTTTATAAGAACGATGTAAAACAAATTACTGATAGAATATCAGATGTGAGGTTTGTGAAGGGTGTTGGGAGAGAGAAGTATGATGGTAGAATTGGTGGGTATGATGGCGAGTGGATGCTTAGTGATATGATCAATGCTAAAGATAAAGTCACAGCCCCACGTATTGTTGGTTGCATTGATGAATGTAATGTGATCATCACTGACTGGACGTCAGGTAGCCAGCATACATACATGTTAGATATAAACACTAAACACATCCAGAGAGTGATAACAGGTACTGATACATCATGGGTAATCTCCTGTGCATTACTGAATGATGACAAGATAGTATGTGGTAGACTGTGTAAAGGTTGTACAGGGGACAGTTTGACTGGATGCATCGGTGTGTATGACAGACAATGGATGCCCATCAATGACGTCACAATACCAAGAAACACAACGGACGATATCTCATGGGTGGATGTAGCTGTTGACCGTGATGGGATGATCATCGCTGCTGAGTGTGGTCAGTCTAAGATATACGTCATCAACCCAGCTGATAGTAAGATCGTGAATACCATCAAATGTAAACAGAAAGTAGTGATGCGAGGTGTGCTATCATCAGGTCACATCATCGCTCAACCTGACCAGTGTGATGAGAGACTACTAATCATAGACAGACAGGGTGGCCAAAGGGAAATCCCCCACAGTGATGTCATCTTGAATGTCAGTGTTGATCCTATAACAGACGACCTCTACGTCGTGACATCAGATGATGAGTACAAGACGTGTATGATTGATCAGGTGATGAGTGGGAATGAAGTGAAGATGAGAAGAGTGACGTCATTCCCTCTATCAAACAGACTGTCTGGTGCGAATAGGTGGGGTTACCATTCATCCTCTCGCTTAATGATCTCATCATCAGGCAAGATAATTGCTTGTGGTGGAGACAGTATTCTCGTCTTCGAAAAGCGGCTCACATTCTAAACGATGATATGTTGGGATCATTTAATATGATGCATATGAGACACACTGACCAGAATAATACCATCTTTGGATAATTGAAATCTGTAGAAGTAAGGCCTTATAACATGAATAAGACCTGATAACTCTGACCCACGTTTAACATCACGGTTAACAATAGACATTTATTTTAAGAAATCCCACATCCAACAACATTATGTCAGTGGTTGAAAATATTATTGGCGAGGTCATTTTGCATAAAATATCACGAGCCGTCATCATCATCAAGCCTACACGCCACAATGGATTTCTTTTAAAAAATATTGCTTTGCGAAATGTATGATACATCTTGCAATACTTATTTTCACAACTTATCTTACGACTAATACTACAGTTTTGTTGCGTTATACCTTTGTATGTTTTGACATTCTGATACTGATGTGAATGCAGAAATAAAATGCAATCAAAACAAATACTGTAATAATGGCATAATGCCATATTTTATATTTCCATGTATTCCGGTATTTGAAAGATAGAAAACCAAACACACTTCCGATTTGAAGGTGCAGACATTGATCAGATTCTACTGAGTGTAGCGTCTGAACAAAATAATTTACAACATTCCAGCGATTTATCGTAAAATTGAACAAAGAGATATAAAACAAAATAGATTAGAATCATTCACCCTCAATTGGACTGGCAATCCTCATGGAGCGAATAAAATATGCATTATTTTCATGGACAATGTTTTACTTACTTCCATGAAAAATTGCCATGAACCTGCCAGAATTCTAATTTAAACATTGGTGTCACATTTCTGTTTCAATCTCATTTGTTTCACTTGCCATCCTAATAGCAATAAGGTTTCTATCAGCGAACAAACTAAGAGCAAAACACTGACAAGATTGATTGGAATACGATTCAATGTAGATTTAGTAATTTTGACCTGTTCAATGTAAACATTAGGGGGCCGTGGCGAGAAGTATCCCATTTTTAGCCTAGATACCGGCCGAGTGCGTTTTCCTTAAAAAAATATTTTCCGTTAGTATCATTCTTTTTCAATGAAAGGAAAACATGTACTCCAAGATTTAATGAATTCAACGGTGTATATAATGGATTTTAAAGACGGCTTGACGATTTAAAATGATTTATTAGCGGGCTAGCAAAATACACATTTTAGTTTGTTTTGATTTTGAAAGGGGGCGTGGTTGCCCGAGAAAGGGCTCGTGACCCGACCCGTAAAGGGCGGGGCAGCGCTTTTTGGCGCCCGCGCCAAAGAATTTGGGCACAATGCCAGACATTTGCCGCGGTTGAGCTATGCGCGGATAAAAGTGCGGGGAATGCTTCATTTTCGTTTTGGCTTTCAATGAAGAGAGATGACGGTGCATGTGTAAAGCGTGCTTACAAAATTTTTTGAAAATTTTCTTT
Source organism: Lytechinus variegatus (assembly GCF_018143015.1). Lineage (NCBI taxonomy): Eukaryota > Metazoa > Echinodermata > Echinoidea > Temnopleuroida > Toxopneustidae > Lytechinus > Lytechinus variegatus. The sequence continues at coordinate 45,654,969 of NC_054745.1, forward strand.
CGGCACTGGCAACTAGAATTGGACACTAGGCCTAGGTGGCAGATATTTCGACATTTGTCTAGCTACCTATACCGGATATCTACACAAAGGATTCATACTTTTATTGGATTATACAGACGCTGATTTCAGTTTTTTACTGTCTTCAGACTTCAGCCTCAGGAATTGTTGCCGTAGAACTAAGACTAAGTTAGCTGTGCCGATTTGTGGACCTAAAAGATTCAGTTTGCAACTTCAGGATTGAATTTTTTCTTGGCGGTTCGCTTGATTGAACTTTGGAGGTGATTGCATCCAGGATTCATTGGACTTGGGCTGAGTGACGGAGCTTCGAGTCTAACTCTAGTTTCGCGAGTTGATCATGCCAAAGGTTAAGGCCAAGAAAATAACGACCGCAGGTGCGAGGAAGGGAGATGACACACCGAAGAGGAGGCCGGGTCGGCCGAGAGGTCCACGGGCGACGTCAACCCCCGCAAGTGTGGATCTGGGGCTGGGAGGCGGCAACAACGGGCCAGGAAGGAGCGGTGAGTTAAATCCCTCTCAGTCTCAAGTTGTCGATGTTGATGAAAAAAGTGGTAGGCCTAGGTCTAAAGTTAGTGATAAAATGGCAGAGCTAGATCTAGATCTAGTGGGGCGGGAAGGCCAGGCGCCCGTGGGCAGATCTATTGCTTGGCATGAGATAGTAGCACAGGAGTCGGATACCGGTAGCTCGGGGCAGGCTCAGCCAGCAGTTTCAGTGCCGGCGCGGTCGGCAGGGGTAGCCGAAGATCTAGGCCTAGATCTAGTGGAGGTCGGTGTTGAGAGATCTGAGCCCCAGGCGCCTAGGCTTTCTGCCGTGTTGGGGGCACCGGAACCATTTATTAGCGCATGCGACCCACTAGGTGTGGAAGTGGC